>NC_132808.1:931250-1241666 GCF_048594095.1 Paramormyrops kingsleyae | reverse complement strand
AGCAATTGGAGTTAAGGTCTTTGCTCGAGGGCCCAACTGTGAAATAATAGGATTTAAACAGGCAACCTTAGGCTCACAGACACAGCACCGTAACCCACTGAGTCACACTGCAGCCACACGATCACCAGTTAATGCACGTGAAACAAACTCTGACCACAGACATGATCTTCACTCACTTTGTCAGGAGATTAATAAACACAAATCTCTCTTACAGTGTTTATAGAAGCAGAACAAAGAACAATAACTAGGTAGAAATATTACCTCAGACTTAAATGACACACTTTTAACTTGGAAAGCATATTCATTGATGACATGTCCAGATGTTTGGGTGACAATTAATACAGTATGTTTTAACTATTATCTCAGATTAGAAAAATCATTGAATGCTGCCTCAAAGTACCTGATTATCAATCTAATTACAAAGGGAGGTATAAAATACCTGTAACACGTAAAGCCCAACATTGTGTGACTTTTCTCAATGTAATCAGGTTGAGCAGATCTGTGTCTGTGGTCCTTTCAGGTGCCATCATCAAGTGATACTGCTTCAGTTTTGCTGTGAAATGTCTCAGATCATCACCTATACTTGCTTAATACATCACATGATGCCACACATACAGTCGCTCTTTAGAACGCCTGTGGCCTTGGCCTGGAGCCGATGTCGTCAGACGGTGCCCAACCTTCTCAGGGTGTTTCGACCCTTATCCGCTACACCCTCCAGTTGGCGGGTCGGCAGTGGTGGCCAGGTCACTGCCCATCAGCTCCAGGCCTCCAGTCCCCCTCCTCCCTTCTAAACCACAACCAACAAGAGGCTCTTTCTGCTGCCTCTCCAATCCTGCGCACAGCTGCCTTACGGTCCTTGCCTGATACGCCGAGTGTAGTGAGCACCGACCATACAGACTGTGCCGGAAACCCTCTACACCCCACCTCTACTGGAAACAGCCACGTTTGTCATCCTTTCTCTCTGCACTCCATGATGAGGTCCTGGTATTTCAGATACTTTCTCTCATGGGCCTCATCACAGCCTTCTTCCCATGGGACAGTCAGTTCTACCCGGATGATCTTCTATGCCTGCTCTGACCAGATGACAATGTCAGGTCTCAAGGTGGTCTGGACGATGGGAGGGAAAATGAGCTTCCTACCCAGGTCAACTATCACCTCCCATCCTTGTGCCCCCTGGAGGATGTTGGTCCTGGTTCTCCTTGCAGAAGATGGCTGCTCCCCTGCCTTGATGAACTGCAGCACTGATGTTTGTGGCTTGAGTGGTTGCGGCCTTCTCCTGGCCTGCTCCAGGAGCTGAGCGCTGAGCACCTGATCATGCCCCCACCTGTATCTCCCCTGGGCCAGAGCTGTTTGACACCCTGCTATAATGTGGGAGAGTGTGCCATTCTTCCCACACAATTTGCAGAGTGGGTCCTCCCTCAGGCCCTACCTTACCAGGTTTGCAGGTGACGGGAGTGTGTCATATACAGACCTCAGGAGGAAACTCACACGGAACGGTTCCAGCCTCCAGATTTCGGTCCACGTGACCCTCTTTTTTGGGAGGTCCCATCTGGTCCAAGTTCCTTGGGTTGCTAGTTCGACAGCCTTCGCCTTCCGTGTCTCTTCTACCTGGTGCCGCACTTCGGCTTGCACCATCTCTCTCCTCTGCTGCACAGTTGCCTTCCCCCACTGGATGAAACGGGAGGTTCCTAGTGTCTGCCGGCCAGTGCAGACATTGCCAATGATATCCCTCAACTCTATGGAGCTTTCAGCTTGCCTAACTGCGGTGTCTGCTACCCACTTGCGGCCTGTTTTTGTTATGACCCCCGCATTGCTGACACGCTCGTCTTTAGAGTCTCTGAGTACCATTGCCACCCTGCACTTGGCCACCTTGAACCCCTCCACCACAGATGAGAATGGAAGCTGAAGCTGGCTGACGGGGGTTAGCATGGATGCTCCTCACTAGGATTAGCATGGACACTCTGACTGCGGTCAGCATGGACGCTCTGACTGGGGTTAGCATGGACACTCTCACTGAAGTTAGCATGGACACTCTCACTGAAGGTAACATGTACACTCTGACTAGGGGTAGCATGAACGCTCTGACTGGGGTTAGCATAGATGCTCTGACTGGGGTTAGCATGGACGCTCTGACTGGGGTTAGCATGGACGCTCTGACTGGGGTTAGCATGGACGCTCTGACTGAGTTTAGCATGGGCGCTCTGACTGGGGTTAGCATGGACACTCTGACTGAAGTTAGCATGGACACTCTGACTGAAGTTAACATGTACACTCTGACTATGGTTAGCATGGACGCTCTGACTGAGGTTAGCATGGACGCTCTGACTGGGGTTAGCATGGGCGCACTGACTGGGGTTAGCATAGAAGCTCTGATTGGGGTTAGCATGGACGCTCTGACTGGGTTTAGCATAGACGCTCTGACTGGGGTTAGCATAGACGCTCTGACTGGGGTTAGCATGGACGCTCTGACTGGGGTTAGCATGGACGCTCTGACTGGGGTTAGCATGGACGCTCTGACTGAGTTTAGCATGGACGCTCTGACTGGGGTTAGCATGGACGCTTTGACTGGGGTTAGCATGGACACTCTGACTGGGGTTAGCATGGACGCTCTGACTGAAGTTAGCATGCACTAGCAACCCAATTCTGACTGTTATGAGTTCAGGAGTCTGATGGCTTGAGGAATGAAACTGTTGCAGAATCTGGCTGTTCTGGTCTTAATACTGCAAAGCCTCTTCCCCGAAGGCAGCAGGGAGAACAGACTGTGGTGCGGGTGGGTGGAATCCCCGATGATGTCACGGGCTCTCCTCAGACAGCGTTTAAGTGCAATGTCCTGGATGGATGGAAGAGAAGTCCCGATGATCCTCTCTGCAGTCCTCACCACTCTCTGCAGCAATTTTCTGTCTGAGGCTTTTGAGCTGCCAAACCAGATGGAGATACAGCTGGTTAGCACGCTCTCTATGGTGCCTCGGTAGAAAGTGGTGAGTATGGGAGAGGAAAGGTGTGCTCTCTTCATCCTGCGCAGGAAATGCAACCTCTGCTGAGCCCGTTTTACCTGTGAAGTTGTATTTGGTGACCAGTCCAGGTTTCCAGTCATCTGCACACCCAGAAATGTTATGCTGCTGACCACCTCCACGACATTGTTGTCAATGACGAGTGGTGAATGACTGGGCTGTTTTCTCCTGAAGTCGATGATCATCTCCTTGGTCTTTTCAACGTTCAGGATCAGGTTGTTATGCCTGCACCA
The DNA here is from genome assembly GCF_048594095.1 of Paramormyrops kingsleyae. Lineage (NCBI taxonomy): Eukaryota > Metazoa > Chordata > Actinopteri > Osteoglossiformes > Mormyridae > Paramormyrops > Paramormyrops kingsleyae. The sequence continues at coordinate 1,238,422 of NC_132808.1, read as the reverse complement.
TCCCACCAGTCGCTTCACCTCCTCTCTATAGGGCTGGTCGTTGTCGTTCCTAATGAGACCCACCACTGTTGTGTCATCTGCGTATTTTATGATGTGATTCGAGGCAGATGCAGCACAGCAGTCGTGAGTCAGCAACGTGAACAGCAAAGGACTGAGGACACAGCCCTGAGAGGAACCGATGGAGAGAGAGATGGAGCTGGAGATGTTGTTACCCAGTCTCACTGACTGTGGTCTGGCAGTGAGGAAGTCCAGCAGCCAGTTGCACATGGGTGTGCTGTACTATAAGGTATTAATGTACTATAAGGTATTAATATTAGCTGCAATGCATGTGTGCAATTGGCTGTTTTTCAAACCACATGGAGCCACCTGGCTGAGTATGTGGTCAGTATATTTTAGGTGTTTTAAGTACTAAATGTTTTTTCTTCTCTTGTCTTTCTTTTTGATTCACCCCACCCCCTTCATGAAGTCCCATAAGGTCTCTGCCTTCTTCCTCCTGATGACAGTGCTGCTGTCCTCCACTCTGGCTCAAAGTAAGTCTATGTCTGCATTAATGCATTAATTTTTTTTTTTGACTGGGGTTTCTTAAGAAAAACCTTTCACGTTCACACTGCACCGTGTAAAAGGCAAATGACATAGCTTATGATGCATATTAGCATACAGTGGGGTGAAAATTGTGCCACCAAGCACTGCTCAGTCCAGGTCTTACCCAGAGTCAGCGTTCCTTATAAAGATTAAACAATTGCATTCAGAAAGCAACATTCAGTTCAATTTTTGAAATAGAGCATTTTTACAATATTACATTGGCTTAAAATTTCCTCTGATTCCCCCTGGTTGGTGAGCATCTGAAAAAGACATTTAGAGATATTTACAATGTAATAATGAATAATGTAATTCATGCATTCGGTATGGTACCTGGCTGCTGTTGCACCATGCACTGCCATCCGGACTGTGGGACAAAGGCTGCAGGTGTGTCTCTCTGTGCAGAAACTGCTAGCACCAGTACAGCAGCCCATTGTGCTCTGTGAGCCCCCCCCCCCCACTGTGAGTAGAAGGCCTTGGTCTCCAGGTTGAGAGAAGAGGACTCCTTCCACTTCAGCTGCTTCCACACCTGCAGCCAGCCAGCGCCAGGTCATTCTCCTGCTCCATCTGCAGCCATTGGCAGTCAACGGTCTCCAGTCCCTTTCCACCAATGGTCACCTGCACTGCTGCTGCCATGGGCCTGCTCTGGCTGTGCTCCTTGATGTGGCGGCAGCAACAGGAGTCATCCGTCCTACAGGGGCAATGAGAGAGGGTGTCGTTGGAGCTTGCCTGGCCGATGGTGAACCTTGAAGTCATGTCACTGGAAGATGTCCACCCAATGTGCTAGTTGTGCCCAGGGGTTACAGAAGTTTAGCAACCAGGTCAGAAACACGTGGTCTGTCTGTTTGGCCTTTCCAAATCCATCGTGAAAAAAGTGAGGAGGAAAATATGTAACACAAATCAACAGAATGCACAGCTTGTGGAATTACATTTTAGTAAAACAAGCTGCAAAGCAACATTAAATACATCCTTCGCTGCATGCCACAAAGGGAAATTGTCGGTCTACGTTCTTGTAACTAACTTTCATTTCCAGAGTTCAACGATGTCCGTGTTTGCGACTTGCTTATCATAGGAATCGTGTATATATATATATATATATTTTCACCTTTCTTTTTTTGTTATTAATCGTATATTACGCCAGCACAATAAGAGTGCGATTACTAAATTAAATTATAAATATACTTAACTAAATGCAACTTTGATTCCCCTTTATAAAAAAATACCATGGCAATAGCTACATTGGCTAATTGCCGGCTTCCTCTCCGCGCAGCGCTCCGCGCGCCATTTACAGCCGCTGCGCGTGGTGTTTGTTTCCCTCCCTTGGGTTTGGGTACCTGACAGTAAAAGCGTGTCAGATGGCTGATTTAACATTCTCATGAAAACTAGAGGTGTATATTGTTACTGAAACAGATTTTTTTTTTTGGTCGAACTAATGCCAGTGGGTGTGTTTGCAGAAACGTTTTATGTAATACCTGTAATTTCTTGGAGGGGAAAAAAAAGTTATTTCATGTTTTCGTTCGAATTTCCGATGCGTTACGTAATTATGTAACGTACCTTGTTCCGTTGCCTAGTTACTGGACGCTACTTCGTCGGTTTCTGTCTTACTGCAACATGGCTTGTCCTCAGCGGAGACACGAAGTTCCTGAGATCATCTTTGATCCCAGAAATGAGCGATTTTACCGCAGACTCGAACTGTTGGGAGAAGTATGTACTATAAAGATACCGTAGATAATTAAGTTGCAAATTGTCTTGTAGAGTAGAGCAGGGCCGGAGTGGGACTCCTTTTCAGCCCTGGATTTTCAAGCCTTAGACCGGCCCACTTTAGTTCACGACTGACTATATTAAAATAACGTCATTTCCAATTCAGTGCAAATACAGTAGCCTAAGTGTATATGTATAAAATAAAGATTAAAATAAAATGTATTAAACTTTCTAATGACACTATCATGTCTTTTTCAAGGAAACAGCTGCTTTATGACTTCAAATATTTTTCATAAATATGAGAACATTAAAGGGTAAATCTCCAACACTATTCTTTAACCAGGGACGTGTGGAAGGGGATGGAAAAGATCACAGGCTTCAAGTCCAGCAGACAGGTGACTGATGGTGATGCTGAGAGGGCCAATGAGTTTAACCAGTTTTTTAACAGGTTCAACAATGGGCCTCAGCCCAACGGCCCCTCCATCTCCAGCATGACCCTCGCAGCACCCAATGCCCCTGTGTCCAGCTTCAGCAGTACATCACCAATATGCTGCCCCCCATCCTATTCATCTTCACCTCCCACTGTAGCACCTGGAAGGGTCTCCACCACTTCTTCTGAGGATGAAAACACTAACACCCAGGGAACAAGCATCATCATCACTAAGGATCAAGTGATGAGACAATTATCCAGACTTCACCCTAAAAACGCGCCGGGCCCGGATGGCATAAACCCACAGGTTCTGAAGTCCTGTGCCTCCCAGCTATGCGGAGTTCTGCACAAGATCTTCAAGTTAAGCCTAAATATCATGAAGGTTCCGGTGCTGTGGAAGACATCATGTCTAGTCCCTGTCCCGAAAAAGGCACGACCCTGTGCCCCATCAGACTACAGGCCAGTTGTACTCACTTCTCACTGCATGAAAGTCTTTGAGAAACTGGTCCTCGTCTCACTCCACCCAGTAGTTCTACCAGCACTCGATCCACTTCAGTTTGCTTATCGGACAAAGGTTGGAGTGGATGATGCCATTATTTACCTGCTGCACCGTGCCTACAGCCACCTGGAGAAACCTGGAGGATCCCTGAGGATCACATTCTTTGATTTCACCAGTGCCTTTAACACCATTCAGCCTGCCCGACTGGGGAGTAAGTTGTCTGCTATGCAGGTTCCCTCCCCCTTAGTCTCATGGATTATGGACTATCTGACAGGAAGGCCACAATATGTGAGGCTGCAGGGCTGTGTCTCAGACACAGTAATGTGTAGCACTGGAGCTCCTCAGGGAACAGTTCTGTCACCGTTTCTCTTCACCATGTATACATCCGACTTCAAATACAACACGGAGGGCTGCCATCTGCAGAAATTCTCAGATGACTCAGCTATAGTTGGATGCATCAGGAATGGAGACGACTCGGAATACAGGAAGGCGGTGGACAGGTTTGTGGAATGGTGTGAGCTGAACCAACTGCAACTCAACATCAACAAGACCAAGGAACTGGTGGTTGACTTAAAAAGATTACGGTCTCCTGCTACTCCCCTGTCCATTAGGGGGGTGGATGTGGAGATCGTTCAGGACTACAAGTACCTCGGCGTCCACCTGGACAATAAGCTGGACTGGTCAAAGCATTCACTGGCTACCTACAAGAAGGGTCAAAGTAGGATGTACTTCCTAAGGAGACTCAGGTCTTTTAGAGTCTGCAACACCGTGCTGCGGATGTTTTATGAGGCTGTGGTGGCCAGCGCCATTTTCTTCTCTGTAGCAAGCTGGGGTGGCAGCATGAAAGTGGCAGAGGCCAAGAGGCTGAACAAGCTTATTAGGAAAGCGGCTTCTGTAGTGGGTGAGGAACTTGACAGCTTGGAAATGGTGGCTGAACGGAGGATATTGTTCCGACTTCAGTCTATCATGGACAATGCTGATCACCCGCTCCACAATGTGGTGGCTGATCAGAGAAGCACTTTTAGCTACAGGCTGACTAGCTTTAAGTGCTCCACTGAACGCTACAGAAGATCTTTCCTACCTACGGCCATCAGACTATATAACTTGTTAAAATGATCTCACACCCAGCCTCAGACGCTAAAATAAATAAATAAACTCCATCCCGCCACACACCATACCTACCTTACATACCATACCACAGCCTGGGCAAGAAACCTGCTGCTATTCGGATGTGCAATGTTCACACAGTAATTTACCTGTGTAAATTACCACTTAACTTAACAGTATTTATTCTATTTATATATATTGTATTTCTGCTTCTGTATATATCATGGTGTACATAGCGCAGAGTCTCTTATAACTTTATTTTTAGTTCTTATACATCTGATATTCTTTTCTTTTATGTTCTTGTCCTGTGTCTATGTGTGACCGTCTGTAGTAACATGAGCAATTTCCTCCGGGATAAATAAAGTTTTCTGATTCTGATCTGATAAAACATCACAATGTCCTTTTCTGCAATATCTGAATATATATTCTGTGCAAAATTGTTCACAGATATCCAGTCCTTAAACACAAATAAAGAATAAAACAAGTATTGCACTATTATCTGCAATACTTTTTTTAACCTGTGGTACAACAGCTTGCCTGTGTTTTCCACATTGAGAGTCTCTTGCATGGTACAACTGGGTCCTGGCTCTGCGTCTGACACTAAATGAAATTTAAAAAATGCTAATATTTCTCACCACAAATTTCCCCTTTTTAGCTTTCTGATCAAGTTAAGTCAGATTTATTAATGTAGTGAATCATCTGATGTCATTAATTATCTCAGGGCATTTTTCATTGAGCAGGTGTAATATTCATTAATATTAATATTAATTATTCAAATTCTTATATTCACTCAATGACAATCCTACCTGCCCATTCTAGTGTGTTGGGCTCATGACTGGTGCTTGGTAACGTTACGTTGCCTGGCTCTTCACTGTTAGCAGCTAACTGGACTAGAGGCTGCTGCTGCCGAAGAGCTACAGTACAAGAAAAAGTTCGATACATAAGCATGAACGGTGGTTTGCAGACATCGTTGTTTTGCACTGCTCCTAACTAGCTTAACGTTAACTTACCGGCCGTTTCATCGTCTTCATGTGTTGTTGTACTCTCGCTGCCGCTGGTTTTAACGAGAAATGTACTCAGCTTAGTACATTTGGCCGCGTCAGTTTCTAGAGCTTTCTTTTTTTTAATTCTGGCCTTTTCAGCGCCACGTTTTCGCTTTTTATTATCCATTTTTCATCTCTCGTGTATCTCTTAACAACTAATTTTGATCTGTTGAGCAAAGTGCCGCTGTTGGGGAAGTCGAATGCTAATTACGTCATCATTAACCTGCAGGCTGTATTCTGCTCATGGGGCTGCGAGAAAATAAATAAAAAGAGTGGAGCTGCGGTAAAATAATGAATAAAAAGAGTGAGGCTATGGTTAAATAAATAAATAAATACATAAACAAACAAACAAATAAATAAATAATTAAAAAAGTGCGACTGCTGTGAGTGCAGGCAGCTATAGGGACACCGGCCCTGGCGGCCAAAAGACGGACCGGCCCACCGGGAATTATCCCGGTCCTCCCGATTAGCCAATCCGGGCCTGGAGTAGAGGTCTGCAGTAGAGTTTCTTGTGCCAGAGCGGGATGAAATATAAGTCCTGCGCAGACCTCTAGTTGAAATAAACGCAGAGCCGCGCCACAAATTTCAATGTTTCCCTATATTTCTCTCATTTTGACTGTGAAATGTTTCTATTGAGACTGTTTAGATATTTTTTAATTCAGGTCTGTAGCCTAGTTAGATAAATAAATTTGGTACCTTATTTAATTTTTATAAGCCAAGATATTATAGCATTTAAAATGTGTCTGGTATTTTTGGCACACTCTATACTACACCAGCCTTGCTTGCGGGATTCAGCAGGTGGGAGCTGGACAAACCATAACAGATGCGGGCGGGAGCGGGTCGAAATATTACACAGAAACTTGTGGGAGCGTGCGGGAGTGGGATGAAAAATCAGTCCCGCGCAGACCTCTACTGTAGAGTACACTCTGGAAAATGGACAATCAATTACATACTGTATGGCAGAAATTCTTAAATTCTTAATGCACTTGTGTTTTTAGGGAGGTTTTGCAAAATGCTTTAAGATGGTGGACATTTTGAGTGGAGAGATATTTGCAGTGAAGGTGATTCCGATAAAGCACTCTGATGGAATAAAAGAGGTATGTGGTCTGAATCCTGCTTGAAGTCAGCCCCCTCCATAGTTAAATTGCATTTCCCTTATGCTCATTGTGGTAACACGTCTGACATTTCAGAGTCTCCGAGAAGTGGTGCTGCTGAAGCTGCTGCAACACCAGCAAGTTGTAAACTTCTCCCATCATGTAGAAGATGAGAAATTCTTCTATATCTTCATGGAGCTGTGCAGTAGGGGGGTGAGCCCAGCTGTTTCTGGCCTTTGCAGACAGTTTGTTAAGGTTAAGACTCTATGTTGACTCACGCCATCCTTTCTTTTCCCATTCTAGTCGATGCTAGACCTCCTTCAAGAACGTGAAATCCTGAGCAAGCCAGAAGTGCGGTATTACATGAGGCAGCTCATTGGGGCATTACGACACATCCATGGCAAAGGCATTGTCCACAGGGACCTCAAATTAGGTATGTGTGCCTGCACACGTGATTTGTTTAATTCTTCACATGTTAGTGTTGGCATTTTACATGGCATTTCCTGTGTGGTTTATATGATTGCTGCCTGCTGTTGTATTCTGCAACTGTTTAATGTCTGGTGTTATTAGGTGAAATATTTGAGTCATTGGTCTTTCAGAGAACTTATTATTAACGGAGGCCTTGGAATTAAAAGTGGCCGACTTTGGACTGGCCACCAAGCTGGAGCCACTGGAAAGCAGGCAGAAGTGGGTTCTTTTTCTTAGATTCTCCAGCAAATCTTTCAAATTGCTCATGCAACAGGCTGAAGCACATGTATACTGTTTTCCTTTTGTGTGTGTTGTAGAGGCTTTTGTGGGACGAGAGAATATGCGGCTCCTGAAGTGTGGAAGATGGAGGGACAAGGGCCAGAGTCAGATGTCTGGGCGCTGGGGTGTATCATGTATGTATACCTTCTCAATCGTCCTCACAGTCAGAGCCAGAGTCAAGAATGATATCTGAAATGCACCAATGCAGAATGTTGTTATATGCAAATGAAACTCAAATGCCGTTGCTGACTTTCTCAATACAGGTATACGATGCTTGTTGGTGCATACCCCTTTGATGGCGACGCTGAAGAAATGAAGCTGCGTGTCACTCAAGAAGAGTACACTCTACCCAAGTACCTCTCCTCATCAGCCAAGAAATTGATTTCTTGGATCCTACAAAAGCATCCACAGGATCGGCCCACATTGGAGCAAATCCTGAACCATAAGTTCTTCACTAAGGTACATGCAAACTGCTGGTCTGCTGAGTTCAATAGTATTCATGCGTCCTGAGGAATTGCTTTGCTCAACCGAAACATCTTAAACTACAACCCTAGGGCTTCACTCCTGAGGAAATTCCATCGAACAGCTACCACAAGGTGCTGTTCTTCTTGTTTTTGGAATTTATACTCTGCTTCAGGAAAAGGTTAAACTGTAGCTGTATGCCTTTCCATCCATCTTCTAAACCTGCATGCCCTCTATTAAAGGTCAGCAAATGGCCAGATCCAACCCATCTAGAAACTTATTTGGCCCCCAGAACAAGGTTTCCCTTTTTACTTTTCATTACAAAAAGTTTTGGTATCTCACAAAAGGTCCTATTCGGGGGGGGGGGGGGGGGGGGGGCGGAGCCTATCCCAGAGGCCATGGGCACCCATACTTGGATATTTTGGCTTTAGTTCACTTTGGTATGTTTTTTGACTGGGGGGGAGACCAGAAGAAACACCATGATGACACAGGAAGAACACAGGACCTCCACACAAGTGGAGCTGAGGAAGAGGCTCAAACCCTGGACCCGCACCACCGCACCTCCCTCGATGCCGTATACAGGATCTCGGTGAGAAATGAATGCAAATCTGGATGAAAATAAAAGGGTGAGATGTTGCATAAGCCTGTGGAAACAATGCCATGATAAATGTGCACCATAATCACAGCTAAAGGAGGTCCAATGAAAAATTCAAATGGCAACTTTTTTTTTGGCCGGGCAGTGTGACTCTATTCTTTGAGGTTCTCACTGATTCGGTTGATGTTCTTCCTGTGGTTGTCTTTGGGGCTGAGTGTCCCGGAGGGCTGCTTACGGGCAAAGCTGTGCATGGTGCACACCAGGGGTACAGTCAAAGGGTACGCGTGCTACTCGGAGTACTTGTTCACCTCTACAGTGACTGGTCCATCGCCCTTTTCCTCTTCCTCCTCCCTGTTGCATATCCTATAAGAGGAGAACATGAGCTTCTTGCACTCCTGCGGCACCTCCTTGTTGAGCTTGGCCTGCTGCTGCACTATGGGCCACAGCGCCTCCAACTGGTTGGTGATTTTCTTGTCTAGCCCTGCTGGCAGCTGCCAATTCCCATGTTTTATCCATTTGTTCCTCCACCAGACGCAGATCACCAGGCAGGAGAACGACAGAATGTAAAAGAATGTGCACAGGGCCGGTACCAGGTAGTCTTCCCAGGAGGATAGCCAATCAGAACACACTATAGCCCGTGGGGCTATCCTGAGGCTGAGAGGCTCAGACTACTGTTATAGTGGCAGTGAAAGCCGTGCTCCATTCTCATGGGTGAATTTAACAGCCAAGCCACAGTCGTCATATGGCCCATCTGCAAGCCTCACATGACCATGCATGTCTGTCGAAGACAAAGACTGCTGGATCTGACTATGCTTATCGCTTAAACAGGGAGTAACTCATCCACGTCATCTGCAGGTTCCTAAGGCCAGCCACTGCTGGGGTGCAGGGGTCAAAGGTCAAAAGTGTAGTACTCACTGATATGACAGTCTGGGTTAGCAAATCCCAGGGTGCATTTACAGTGGAACCAGTTCACCCCGTCCACACGGATGCCGCTGTTGTAACTGTGGGACAAAACAAAGACCTTTCTTCATAGTGCCCTCCACAGACTCAATCCTGCTAGTACACTTAGACATGGATAATGATTAATGACCTTTCACATGCTCATACCCGCCCCAACATCCAGACTTTTTCAAAAATACCCCCACTCATAAACAGACCCCATTAAAGCCTGACAGACTCCTATTAACTTAGACACTACCCCCCCCCCCCTCCCCCAAGTGATTAATGTTTACTTTGAAATATCAAAGACAGAAATATTCAGAAATATCAGGCAGCTTGGGGTCACCATCCCACCAAAAGGAAAGGCTACTATGGGCAGGGTGGTCAGAGACGCCACTGATGAGAGCTTTACTTACCAGGAATGAGGGTTTGTGTTTGTGGGGGGAAATGGAAAACAAGATGTTACTACACCCTCCCCCGTACACAGGAAACACAAGCAGGTGGCAGGACATCGGAGCTGTGGGTCAGGATGCCGGAATATACTGATGGCAGTCAGTCCATTACAGCTCTGCTAGTGTGGGCTATGCTGACATCATCAGCGTAGCCTGGATTTCTGCTTTGCTGTTTTTGGAAGTCGCCGGTTCAAGCCCTTCAGTGATACAACTCCACACTAGAGTCAGACACACACGGGGCTTTCAGATGTTAATAAAGTGCAGATTCAGGCTAAAAGGGGACAGTGATGTCTCTCAGGAGCCCCAAAACCTGGACACATACAGCAGATGGGAGGGCCCTCTGCATCTACTCTGCATCTACCAGGGAACCATCTTCTGGACAAGAAGTAATGTCACCTCTGCAGCTCTTGTCTTGTGACCCCCAACCCCCCAATCTCACTACATGCCACTGCAGCTGATTGGCTGGAATCCTGCAGTAGGGTCTGGAAGGGAGCATAAGGGCTGATTTATACTTTACTCTCACAACACATACGCCTGTGCATCATGGCTGCCACATGTTTTCTGTGTTCATTCCACACGTCATAGATGCATGTACACGAGATGCAATCCCACCAAAAACTGGGGTGGCATTACGGTCACCTTTTGTCACGGGATTATCTGTATATATACGGCAGTTAGTATTAAAGTAACATCTGATTGTTTAAGAATGAATGGCCGGTAGAGCTGTATATTTTCAGAGGCAAGAGAAAATTGAGAGCACTATTGTGTCCGTCTGTGTACAGCGTCTTCAAAATTTAATGGCAGGTTAAGATTGTAAGAAAGCGGCATTATGTGTATGAGGTACAATGAAATTCTAACTTGAAATTCTGACTTGCCTGCTTTCATAAGCAATGTTATTTTTCAAAACAGTTCCGGTATTTATAAATCTTGGTTACAAAATTCACCTAGAGCGTGGGGTTTACGTTTCGCTAGAACATTTATATTGTTATAAGAAACAAAACTTAGCAAGCCGTGCAACTTTAATGACGCTCCTTTTCGGGATTATCTACTACAGGTTTAACATTAGTGTAAAGTACACCGCCGCTACTTTTGCATGAGCTCTGCATGGCTCTTCGGGCCATTCCTCATCATTTTCATCCTTGCTTGATAAATCACTCATGAATAGACATGTTTGTGGGAAATTGCTTTATTTACAACTTTTTTCATTATAAATACTGCAATTCTTATTGCAGAAATTGATATTTTCAAGTGTCATGCAGCCGAATTACAAAATACTATGACGAAATATCTGGCCCCCTGGTGGACATGACCTTTAACCCTGCAGGAGGCAGGCGCTGCAGGAAGCGTTTTCATGCTTGTAGCAGGTACCACCATTGCTGCAGGTGGTGGCTTTTACCTGCGAGGGGGAGGAAGTCAGACGGAGCAAAAACACGCAGGCGACTGATCGGGGGGGCAGGCAGAGTCAAACCGAGACAAAAACATGCAGGCCACATATTGGGTGGGGGGTGTTTGGGGGTTGGCAATCAGGGGGAAAACACGCAGGCCACAGATCGGGAGGGGGCAGGCAGACCATGGCAAAACCACGCAGTCTGGTCAGATCTTGAATTTAATCCATGCCGCAGAAAGACATCCACAGTCCAATCAATCAGGAGAAACTCATTTCTGTTACTGCCAGAGAAGATCATGGTGCCCCAGTGGTTCTCAGCCCATGGACTCGCATGAGAGTACCACAGCCCTCACAGGTGGATTCAGCATATTTATTTGGGCAGGAAGTTAAACAGAACCTCATCATCATCACCATGGAGTCCAATGGTTTCAAACCTCACTTCTGAAACATGGGTCACATGACCCAAGTGGAGCCATCAAGACATTAAGTTGATCATAATTATCACAGCACTGCTCCAGCACGAGACCAGAAGCATATATGTGAAAGAACCCAATGTTGGGTCTGGATCCAGAAGCACAAAAGTACGATGACTGAAAGGGGCTTGAGTGAATCCAAGACAGAACGGCCAGCTAAATGCCAGTTTGGCACTTTCAAAAAAAGCTCATGCCTTAGCAAACATCAAATCAGGTGTTGAGGCAGGCCTGGTCCTCAGGGTTTTGAAATCTTGACACAGATCTATAAACATGCTGAAACATATGAGGTCTTTGAGAAAAGTATTACCATCAAGAGGGCATCATCACCTAAATACACTTTGCTAGGAAAACACCACAGGTGCAAACCCTGAGGAGCAGACCCCGTGTGAATGGTCAGCAGCCCAGTCCCTGTCCTTCTGAGCAGCCCACGCCTCTCTGCAGGGGCGCCGTAAGGGGGAGGAAAGCTAGGACGATTCCAAGGGCCCCTGAGTGACAGGGGCCCTAAAAAATTAGGAAAATAACTGGATTGGTTTGGACTGGGGGGCCTAATATGATATGCTTTCATGGGGCCCAAAATCTCTAGCAACGCCCCTGCCTCTCTGCACACCAGGTCTACAGCCATGGTGCCCCTGTGGTTTCCGAGACCTTCACTGAAGCATGAGCAGCGACCCCCACCTACTTCACTGCTGAACTACACAACCCCAGAAGTGAAGAGACTTCGGTCCCTCTCTTGGACATGGCAACCACATGGTTGCTGGTTCATAGATTTTGAAATATCAGATACATGCCTTAAGCTTATCGCATCATTTCCATTGCTTTTCACAGTTTTCAGTGCATCCAGATAGTACTCACAGGGTTTCACTATTTCCACATTTTGTTATAGCCTTTTCCCAAAATGGGTTAGATTCAATTTTTACCTCAAAATTCTACACACAATACCCCATAATGACAAAGTGAAAAACGTTTGCTTGGCTGTTAGCCATGTGTGATGAGTAGATGAACTTTAGTTAAATGATTAGTTGGACATCTTTCCAAGTATGGAAAATATGATACGTGATGGGGGGTTGGGGTATTAGAAAAATCTGTGCACTAAACCCCTAGAGTTCCGACTGCATCCCCCAGTGAGAGCAGTGGAAAGTGAGAGCAGTGGAAAGTGAGAACCAGGAAACAGGAATTATTAGCAGCTCCAGATTATATTAGGAAGTGGCCTCCTAACCTGTGGGGGCTGATCCTTCCTGACGGGCTTTCACTGTCCCTCCAGATACAGATGTTTTATACACCCCCATTCTGATTGGGTAATGTAAGGAGATCAGCCTGCCAGCACAGTGACTCTCCACATCACTTTTGGCTTGTTTTCCCTCCTTTTCTCCATTTACGCTGTACAGGAAGTGCATTGCATGATAGTTTTTCCACGATGTCCCATGAAGTTATGGTCTCGACGTTCTCACATCGTAACCCCCCGCCCCCAATCAATAACAAACAAATACAGAAAGAGTATTTACTGTTGGAGTCTGACTTACTTTTTATCTTGCTAATGTGTTGGGTTTAAATCTTAAAAGCTTAAAGTTTCCAAGCTTAAAGTTTTAGTATGGATGCTGCAGCGCCCCGTCACAATGAGACCGTTCCTCTAACACGGATCTAGGTGTGCTGGGAGCCATGGCTCTCTGTCCTCCCCCAGCAAACACCCACCCACCCCCTGACCAGACGACATGGCCCTCTGTGAGTTTGAGACTGATAGCCATGATACAATACGATTTTCTCTTGATTTTTTAACAAAATGAGCTGCAGACAAATTTATTTAAAAATATTCCTTTATTTTTCTTTCTAAACTGTACAAAATGTGTCCTTTTCTTAACAGTGCAACTGAAATTGAATAAAATACTTAAAAAAACACCCGAAATAATAATAATAAAAAAGATTTCAAATAAATAAACAGTAACGCTTTACATTAATTGCACCTTCGTAATTATTTTATATTACATTCATAGAACGTTCAGTACACCTTCATAATGTATTCATTAAGTATTTAGAAATCATTCATAAACATCATGCATGTATACATGCTTTACATCCTAACATCCCTTAACAGCTTTAATATACATTAATAACAAACATTACATGATTATACAATTATAATGTTTGTTATTATAATATAATGTTTGTTATTTATGTATATTATAGCTGTTAAGGGATGTTAGGATGTTGAAGTGTACTTGCATGCTGCTTATGAATGTTCCATGAATGCATTATAAAGGTGCACTGAATATTCTATAAATGCATAATGAATGCATTATGAAGGTGCACTTAATGTTCCATGAATGCATTATGAAGGCGCACTTAATGTTCTATGAATGCATTATGAAGGCGCACTTAATGTTCTATGAATGCATTATGAAGGCGCCCTGAATGTTCTATGAATGCATTATGAAGGTGCCCTGAATGTTCTATGAATGCATTATGAAGAAGCACTTAATATAAAGCGTTACCAAGTAAACTAAGGCTTGCATGTGAAGCTTTTTAGTGTAGTTTGCCCTTTTAATAACCTTCGCTCTTGCGGTGGTGAATTGAGCTCACTGTGGTGCCGGTGTTCTGTCATAAAATCCTACCTATCGAGATGTGCTATCGAGCCTTTCCGCGCATATGCAGTTCCACCGTCTTGGGATTAGGGTTAGGTTTTAGGGTTTAGGGTAAGAGTTAAGGTTAGGGCTATCGATTAGCACTACGGTAGCATTTTTCGACAAGGCAGCATAAATCGACAGAACACTGGTAGACATGCTGAAGCATGTTCGCTGTGCTGTTTTGTGTATTTTATCAATCTTTTACAATGTTTGCACAAGTTTTATCTTGTCTGTGCTTTTCTCACCGTTTTCGTTTGTGATTACCGGAAAGCTAAAATGCTGCCACACTGCCGATTTAAGATGGGGGGGATGTCCTCAGTTTCAAATTCACTCGCCATCTCGCGTTCGGTCAAAACCACAAATTAACGTACGACGTCAACGTGAATACGCAGTGACATCTGATGTCGAACTGACGTCACAAAATCAAATGTAATATTACACCAGTTTTTCCTGTAAAGTAAACTACCATGAAGTACTCCTAAAGAAGCGATTCAATTTCCATATCAGCCGGTTTAAATCATACATTTACCTTGATTTTTAACCTACTGTATTTGTGATTCATCGTTAGATTGCCTACATTTCATGGATGAAACTGATTCTGTGGAATCATGAAATGCATTTCGTCTTTTGCTTAATCACGAAAGATACCACAAAATGCCTTTCCTCTTTTGCTGAGTAACGAGACGTATGTAATAGGCGCACAGCTGTGGGGGGAGCAGTACCTTCCAATGACTAGAAGGTGGAGCGCCGGCTTTGATTATGCAGACACCGTGTATTTAAATTTAACTTGCATATAAATGGGTTAAAAATAGAAATAACTCTGATAGATCTCATTGATTCCCTCCTGTTGTAGGCTAAGCCACTTTCCCCTGAATAATACTGTCCCCGATAGTTCAGATACAACACACTGAGGAGCCTGTGTGTAAAATATAACAATAAAATGACGAGTATGAATGGATTAATACAAGGAGTAACAGACTCTCTGCGGATCCTCATAGAATCATTGGTGTCAGAAATAGCAGATGGAGCTACAGTTACTCAACCCGGTCCGCAGAGTGTTCAGGGGGACAGTCAGGACAGGACAGTCACTGGTCAGCTGCCTGTTGTAAGGAAGGTTCCTTACAGTAGCCAAGTGCACTTTCTATTCTGTCATCACTGCCACTGCTGCCTGGTGATTTATCATCAAACTTCTCTGCAGTTTGTGTCTCTTCTGGACCTTCTTCTGCCTTCATCTGTTGTTCATTCCTGCTATTTTCAGCAGGGTTTAACCCATCCATCACTTTACTAATTAACTCCCTCATATATACAGTTAAAAAAGCACAAGGACAGAAGGCAGGGAATAACCCAGGATGAGGTGCCAACCTATAACACTGGTATTGTCTGAGTGTCTGTTTTTGTGTCGTACTTCTGTGTGCTCTGCATTCCCTTGGGGTCTGTGTGTAATTATACTATTTCCAAAGGGAAATATGCCGGTAGATGTGTAAATACTGTTTTATTAAATAAAGCCCTGTAAATATGCAGCTAACTGAAGTGGCTCTGAGTGCTTAATCTTTCCCTGCTGAGTCACACATGGCTGCCCTGGTTCCTGTCTCAGGTGCCTGATTCAGGTGTGATAAACAGCAGACTGAGCCTGTGATCAAACCACTGGCTGCTTAGCAGCTCATCATACTGTCATTATGTTGTGTTACAAGTGAGTAGAAGTCATTCCTCAAAGCAAAACTGGAGCTGTGTGTGGCTCAGTGGGCTAAGCCTGTGTGTCTTGCATCACAAGGTTGCTGGTTCAAACCCTTAACCTCAAGGCCCTTAAACCCAAGCTCCTGAGGTACTGCTATGGGTGGCTGCCCTTTGTGGACAACATAATTTACAAAGTGCAAGTTGAGGGGGACATAAAGACAATTTCTCCACAGGGATCAATAAAGTATTTATTATTATCCATTTACATGGCCATTGTAGGCTCTTTTGACAGTGGACTGGGGTTAGAATGGACCCTCTGAATGGGGTTAGAATGGACCCTCTGAATGGGGTTAGAATGGACCCTCTGAATGGGGTTAGCATGGACCCTCTGAATGGGGTTAGCATGTAGCTCTGAATGGGGTTAGCATGGACCCTCTGAATGGGGTTAGCATGGACACTGGTTTATGTGTCTGTTTTCCATGCATACATTTACATTATTCATTCTTACATTGTATATTTCTCTTACTGTATTTTCCATATGCTCCCCAACCAAGAATGTTATTTTTTGCAAATTGAACGATTTAAATGAAAAACCTGAACCATAACCTTTCAATAGTCTTTATTTAGTAACAAGCTTGCAATACAGTATATGTGCAACTCAAATTTAACTACTGGCTAAATAAAACTTTAGATATTAAACAATAATATGCAGTTAAAATGTATACGATTTGGAAGATAGGAAATAAAGTTACAGGAGAATTAGGCTACTGTTTTAAAAAATAACAAATTAAAGATACTGAGGTATATTATGCAGCAAAAGATGACAGGAAAAAATATTATAGGAGAATAAAAAAGTGGCTGAAATGTAATTTCATAAAATTGTTTTTCATATTTTGCCAGGCAGGAAGGAGGCATTACTGAAAGAAGGTCTGGTCCAGCCTTTTCTTCACCTCCTGAACCCAGTGAGCTCCGGGATCGACACACTTCATTGCCCTTTTTGGTGTGAAATCCGAAAATGAAAAATAAAATGACATGGGTCTGTTTGTCACTTGTTAGAATCCTTCTCCATATATATCTGATCCTGAAATACAAGTCATAGACATTTTGCACACAACAAACATTAAATTCCAAAGCAGTAATACTTCAAAATAGTACATGAATAAAGTAAATATTTACTTAATTCCAGGTTTACTGCAGTCCCCTCTGGTCTCTTCATATCCAGCTATCAGGTCCATCCTCAGTCTTCCAGAAAAGTATGTAAAACAACATTTTTCTGGTGTTTTGGCTTCTGGATAGACATGAAGAACAGAAAATGTATGTATAGGCTACATACAAAATATATACAGCTACTCTGAATATAAACATAAAAAATAATGCACACCAAAAAAACTCATAGTTGGGTCTGTTACCTGGTTCCCATTTAATGAATCTTAAGTCCTGATAAAAGCTGTGAGATGCTGCAGACTTACTGTGAGCCAGAGTGGAGGACAGCAGCACTGTCACGAGGAGGAGGAAGGCAGAGATCTGATGGGGCTTCATGATTCCACTGGACGTTTCTGAAGATCACCGTCGCTTCTGCAGCTAAACTTAGGCCAGCAGAGTTGAACCACGACCTTTTATAGGGGTTGTGTGTCTGCAGGTGGCTAGAGGGGGTGGATGGAAGATTAAAGAAGAAACATTTAGCATTTAAAGCACCAAAATCAGACTGACCACAAAGAAGACGATGGGACAGAATTTTCTGGGACTGACGTCACATGCTGTCACGTCCGGGCAGCGAGCTGGCGGTCAAGTCGGCACGTACAGTAGAGCCATGACTCAGGACAGACGGGGTTTATTCCACAACAGGCAGGCAGGAACACGTGGGCAAGACATCAAACGTGACACTACATCAATGACAAATCTAGGGATGCATTCTGGGATGCATTTTCCCCCTTGTCGTGTCGGCAGTTTAGCAAGCAGGATGTTAGTCTGGGTGCCTTATTGTGCCAACACTTTTATTTTAACAAGTGGAGCTTCGGATTTAAGCTCCTCTTGTTACTTGAGGTATACTCTTTATTAATCAGTTATATGTCAATGCGCCACAAAGCCGAAGTTGACAGGGGGGGTTAGTGGGAAAGAGATAGAGAGAGAAAGTGAGAAAGGAGAGAAAGGGGTGAGAGACAGAGGAAGTAGAAAAATAAATAAATACATAATAAAAATAAAAATAAAATAAGGAGGGGGGTCAGAGAGAGAGAGAGACAGGGAAGAGAAATAATACATAACAAACAGTAGAACAAAAAGGAAAGAGTAATAAGAGGACAGCTTCTGCATCTTGTTGCTTTACACCTTATCATCACACCAGCTTCTGTTTCTGAAAGATAATTCAATTCAATTTTATTTATATAGCGCATTATCACAACATTACATTGTCTCAATGCGCTTTACATTTCTGCCTCTAATGGACCCCCCAATTGAGTAAGCCAAAGGCAACGGTGGCAAGGAAAAACTCCCTAAGAGGAAGAAACCTTGGGAGGAACCAGACCCAAAGGGGGAGCCCATCCTCCAGGGGCCGGCAGATGAGTCAAACAAACAAGATGAAATGACTAAGCTAATACAGGGGTTGAAATATGTCTCAATGCAGCGGCCGACCGGTGCAGGCACGGGGTGCTTGATGCACGATGGCAGGATTAATAGAGGCACAGCCGCAGGGAAGGATGGCGAGGCATCGTGTTGAGCCAAGGGCAGGCAGGTTGGAGGGTAGTTGCCGGAGGTGGAGGTAGTTGTCTTGCAGGCAGCAGAGGCATAAATTCTTCAACGACATTGTGCTCCAGGGAGCACACCCCAGAAGGGGTGAGGGAGGAAGTAAGAATAATTGTGTATTAGCCAGAGTTGAGGAAACCAGAGGCAGTGCAAGCAAAATGATCGAGTGCAATATTCGTCTAGGCTCCGGCAGATCTGAGTATAGCAGCATGAGAAAGAGGGAGAGACAGGCGGGAACACAGGCATGGGGACTCCCTGAACATCAGCACTCTAGTGTAAAGCTAGAGTGACAGCACTGACGCCTCAGTTTATCCAAAGCCAATGACACCGATCCCCACCCAGCTCATCACCTCATACTGTTAGTCTGACTGGGAGTGAGCGACTAGCTGGAACCAGAACTAGGTTTCCTATACGCTAAGCTATACAAGTGCGTTTTTAATCTAGACTTGAAAAGCGAGAGTGTGCCTGAATCCCGCACATCCGCCGGGAGACCATTCCACAGCTGCGGAGCTCTGTAAGAGAATGCTCTGCAGCCTGCCGTAGCCCTGTCTACTTTAGGAACTAAAGTACTAAAGTACTACTTTAGGAACTAAAGATAAGATCCAGGGACACACACAAACAGTATACACACAAATAAACCAGTGGTACCATTATGACATGGGAATGTGCTTGTGCCAGTATCTGCTTCTGGAATTAAATACGTTAATACCAACGAAAGAAAATAAATATATATATATTTATATGCTTATATGCATAAGCAGACCACCAGGAACACTGTCTAAATATCGTCGTACCCGTATCTGCATCAGAGAGGAGGGAGTGGAAGCCACACACCAACTTTCACACACACTCTCACACACACACACACACACACCCAGACAAGGGGAAAGAGGGATAAAATAGGGGAAGAGAGCCCTAGGCTCTCTTGTGTGTGTGTGTGTGTGTGTGCCGCATGTCTGTGTGTGTGTGCATTCTAAGTGTATGTGTGTTGATATGAAAGTGTGTGTATGTGTGTGCGTGTGCATATGTACGTGTATGTGTGTGTGTGTACGCATACGTGTATGTGTGTGTGTACGCATATGTGTATGTGTGTATGTTTGTGTGTTGTGAGTGTATGTATGAGTGTGCAGGTTAATATGGAATGATTCCCAGTGTGTGTCCGAGGCCACAACAACACCGCCCTGGGGCCCCCAGACGGCCAGGAGCTGTCACGGACCCAGCCGCCCCACAGCTGCCAGGTACCCGGGCCCCCGCCACCGGACGGCTGCGCGCCCACCCAAGGAAGGCAGGGAAGGAGGCACCGGGCGCCCCTCATACTGGGTGTTTCCTATACAGAACAGCAGATATTAACATTGGCCGCATTGCATGTTTGCTATTGGCTGTTTTTCAAACCAAATGGAGCCACCTGACTGAATCAGGGGTAACTAACCTTCTAACTAAGCTATACTTGGTAGATTCTACCGTAGTCTGTGTTGAAGCCAAACTGAGCCTTAATAATTAAAGACATTCAGGCGGTTAGGTGAATGTGATATAAAAATGAATGAAGCCTGACCAGGGCTGGGAATTAACTGCAGAGAGGTCTGGCTGTCAAGTGGCCCTAACAAGCATTACTTCTGTGTGAGATTCAGAAACTGCATCTGCATTTGTGCCTCTTCTGAAGTGTCCCAGTGGAAACCAGCAATGATCTGCTCATTCCATGTCGTCAGAGGGCCAGATGAAAATGGTGTATGCAGGTTACATCCGGCCCAGAATGATTCTGCTGACTGGGATGAACATCCAAGCAGCTGACTGGAAATAATTCTTGTAAATATCTGGTAGATAAATGTGTAACTTTGTCTTCAGCTTTCTCTCGAGCTGCCAGTGAAGAAAACCCCATCTGCAGTGTCAGAGACACACTCACCATCTCCCCTCATAGCTTCACCTGTGTCATTACAGCCCCCCAGCTTGGTCCTACCGCCCAAGCTTTCCTGATCTAGTGTCCTCCCTGACAGACACTCCTCCTCATAGGCCAACCCCTTCTGTTATCAAAGGCCCACCATTGCTCGTTGCTTCAGTCCATATGCCACATATGTAATTTATTGTATAATTCTTTGACACCGCAAGGACTGCACCTAATTTCTTTGTACATATTACAATGACAATAAAGATATTCTGATTCTGATTCACCCTGTTCACTCACGACTGCACACCCATCCACTCCTCTAACACTACAGTGAAGTTCGCTGATGACACCCCCATAGTGGGACTGATATCAGGAGATGATGAGTGGAGGGTCAACACCTGGTCCTCAACGCTACTAAAACAAAGGAGATTGTTGTCTACTTTAGGAGAGCCAGGAAACCAAGGATTGTGGAAGCCTGGCTCCTGAACCTAGATACAGTTTATATCAGCCACCAACTCAAGAGGACCAGCAAAATTATCAAGGACTTAACCCACTAAGGTTTGTCCCCCTTCCATCGGCCAAGAGATTGAAGACCATCAGGACACAGACAGAGAAACAGCTTCTTCCCCAAAGCTGTAGCCTCTATCACCCCCCCCCCCCCCCCCCCCGCCACACACACACACACACACAAACCTGTACTCATATCTTTGTGGAGATCGTCCATTCATTTCTATGGGCAAAACCCTAATTCCGACAATGACAACCTTAACCCCTACCCAGCCCTAACCTTAACCATAAGTAACCAAACACAATACAAGACTTGCTGAGCCACATTTCGCTGATCCTTGCTTCCACTCCCCCAAACACATCTCACTTGCCAGGATGCCACAGCGGCATGAAGAAAACTTCCATGAAAATAGATAAAAACAACAGATAATATACTGTATGAAACATACAGAAAAATATATTTAACATCCCTTTTTAGATGAAACATAAAACTAGTTGAAATAGCCAATACATTTCAATGGATCCTCATTTTTACTTGCAAAGGTAATAAATATGCAATATATGTAGGTTTCTAATATTTCTAATATAACTACTGCTCTGGAAACATAGTTGTGCTGACAGAAGGCTACACTGCGAGGCAGGCTGCTTCAAATGTACAGCAGTACACAAGAACACGGTGAAGCAGGAGACATTGGGAACTACTAGAAACCAGCCGGGTAAAGGGCGCAACTTTCTAATGCCAGAGATGACCGGCAACTTGTCCGTCAGTGCCTCATAAATCAGCGGATGACCTCAAGTGACCTTCAAAAGGAATGGGAAACATTAAGTGCAGGTGTGATGTGCAGTGCTAGAACAGTTCATATCAGGCTCCTAGAAGCAGGACTGAAGTCCCATAAAGCAAGGAAGAAGCCCTTCATTAATGAGAAACAGAGAAAAACCAGGCTGCAGTTTAAAAAAAAAAAATTCAGACACACAGCCGTAAACTGAGACATGAGTGAACCAAAATATGTCTGGCGAGCATGCTGGGAAATACTAATACTGTAGGTTCTTCTATGCAGTGCCATCTCACTGGCGCTACAAAACTATTCACACACGGATACCCATGAACTGAGAAATGAGTGAAACAAAAAATGTTGCTGTGGTCTCTTCATTTTTCCAGAGCTGTATGTTTGGTATGTGTGAAGCAGTGCAGAACAGTGTCTGAATCCATGGGTTGGTTCTATGGTGTGGTGTGGGGGCGGTGTATCATTTTCGGCTCCCCTGAAAAGGACCTGGGCTCCCCTGAAAGCCTACTTTGAGACATTTAGGGGGAGCTCTAAAACACTTTCCATTTTTTGTGTCGCATATAGATTTTGATTTTCTGTACATTAAGGTTCCTGAAATAAATGATGATATTAAAAATGTGTCAATGTTGTATGTTTATTCGCTCATTACATTACTATTTCCGAACACTATTTTCCGCTGTCTCCTGCTGTGACCATCCATGCGTGGCGGCGCTGCACTGAAATTACCGTATTTTTCGGACCATAAGACGCACTTTTTTCCCCCCAGAAGTGGGTGGAAAAAGTCCCTGCGTCTTATGGCCCGAATATTGCTCTGCTCACGTGCTTTAACCTTCTGGGTTCGAGTGCATTGTACAGCGTACTTTTCGCGTCTATTTCAGTTTATATCTCACTGAAATCTTAATGTAGAATAATGAAAAAACGCTGGCTTCTGTCTTTTCAAAATTACGTTAAATAAAAAAATAAATAAAAAAAATCAAACCATGTCACCTTACTTTGTTTTACCTGCATCGGGGGCGTGTAGTACCGCTGTCACCCGAAGATCGCTATTCACATTCTAAATAGCCGCATTAGCGCGTATTCAAATCGCATTCGCATGGTAATTTGCTGAACAACGCAGCGGTGAAACGCGATCTAGATACATCCCCATCAGCGCCATAAAAGGGGGGAGGGATGTGGCCAGGTAAGGATGGTTGACATAAAATATTTTAGGACACTATTTGGTTCAGAATTTTTTTTTCTTCATTTGCACCAGCTACAACTAGCTTGCCGGTGTTACCGCCGCTGCCGCCGCTAAAAGTTGCTTCTAGTGACAGCACCAGCACCGAGGATAGCGAGACTTTGGCGCCAGAAACCACCGCTGCGACCTGCAGCGGACCAGGCGATCATGCAACACCTTTCAACTGGACAACAAAGCAATGGAGTGAGTGGAAAATCAGGAATACATGGCTCTACTCCAAAAATCAGAAGTTAGGATGTACAGTATGCATGGAGGCAAAAAGCCTGTTGCTCGCCGAAAGAGCAACGGGAGTACATCTGTCAGAGGAATGGATGAATGGAGAGGTCAGCAGCGAGTCACAGAATAACCTGCAGAGAAAGATTTACAAGCATCGGGACAGTCACCGACCCTCAACATCGTGGGTTACAGGACGGAAAGCAAAGACAGAAGACCCCAGGCCTCTGTGGTCACTTCTGATTTAAGGTAAGAATCATGGAATTACTTACTTGATCTGTGCGTTTGTGAGGATTGGCCCTAATCCTATTTAATATTGATGTATTTTTTTATGATTGTTATGTGAGTTATTCTGTTTTCATCATGATTTGCATGATGTAGGCCTAAGCGCGGTTGATTCAGAACCGTGGACAGAGCTGTTTGCCCTAACACTGACAACACTGACTGACGCTTGCGTTTTGAAGTAAACGGTTTACTAAGTAAACAATAGGTTTACTGTAAACCTATTGTTTTAAATGCCCGAACATGCACCAAAAGCGTTAAAGTCAGTCAGGGAGGATCGGTAAATACGGCTCCCCCGAAAGCCACTTTGTAATTCGAACCCTGACTGGACTGGCCTAAGTTTGGGGTCTGTGTTATTATATCATTATGTCTTAATGTTTTAGGTGTACAGATGGCTTGCTGCGGTGCCATATAGGTTGATGTTAAAATAACTGTTGTTTGTTGTTATTGGTGTTATCTCCGGATAGCCTGCACTCTCCATCTGCAGAGCGGAGCTTTTCCAAACTCAAACTGATCAAAAACTATTTGAGATCTTCCAAGGCCCAAGAAAGACTGAGTGGACTTGCACTAATTGGTATTAATAACATAATTGCCCATTAGACATCTTATAATGATATCATAAACGACTTTGCCTCCAGAAAAGCAAGGAAACACAAATTCTAAGGAAAGTGGAATATTGAGGTGGAATGTAAAGTTGAGTTAGTTTGTCTTTTCATATAAAAATATCCTGTTTGTATTTGACTAATTTGTAGTTCTTTGGTATTTAGCTTTATATTTTATTATTTATTATATTGTACTTGATTGTATTGCACTTTTTAAATGTTGCAAAATTTTCTGACCAAAAGTAATTAAAGTGGTTAACGTTAGCCTTATATTTTATTATTTATTTTATTTGTGTTGATTGTATTGCACTTTTTACATGTTGTAAAAAATAAATAAATAAAGTGGTTAAAGTGTTTACAGTAAGAGCATTGTCTACTAGTTTATTTTGCCACTTTTCAGTACACCACATTAAGTATGCCAACTGGTACTGCAAGACTTTGAATGTTAAAGTGCAAATTAACACCTGACTGCTCCTGTGGGTTTGCTACTGTTACAATTGAAGATCATAGCAAGGGTAAAAACATTGGTATGATGTAAGCAACACAGCTACAAAAAAATAAAATTTATATTGGGTGTGTTAGATTTATAGTGTGCGAATAATAAAGGATTGACAATAATTAGTCATATTGGTGGCACAGAGGGGCCCCCAAATAAAATTCTGCTTAGGGCCCCCTGAAGGCTTGGGCCGGCCCTGGTCATAGTAATCAGAATAAATTGATGAAGACCGAATCAGATTATTGTGAGAGCGAGGACTTCACTCAATTTTATGCAATTAACAGAAAAGCAGGTATCGCTCTTCATGATGAAGGTTTTTATGAGTGCAAACTGATAGATGACAATTTATCTGTTTATAACCACAGTAGATTGGTCAGTCAATGTAGATAATAATTATAGATTTTGGACATAGCTGTCCACAATCACTGTACAGCAGGGGTCACCAACTCCGGTCCTGGAGAGCTACTATCCAGCAAGTTTTCTATCCTACCTGGCTTCTGATGAGCCACACTAGTAAATACCAGGAGCAGGTGTGTTATTCTGACATCTAGTGGTTACTGGTGGTATTGTTTCACTGAGATGACCAAAACAAATATTAATTGTTCAGTGCAGCGTGAAAATATCATGTTACTGTAGCTAGCTGACTAATTTGAACAATGCAATGTAGCATTTGCCTGATTAGTTAGCTGTTAATTTACCTATTAAAAGGGTCACCTTAGTCATCATCTTAACAATCACCCCCGAGAGAGATTTGGCAGGAGCTGCCACTGCTTCAAAGCTGCGTTTTAGAGATTGTTCCTATTGTCACAAAATGTAAGGATGACAGGTCAGCATCCATGAGCTCAGCTGACTGATCCCCCAGGTACATTTTCCAAGGGCTCGCAGTTTCAGTCTCCTTTAGCCGACAAAACTCTAGTTGAATAATCTTAATCAGGGACTAACATTACTTCACCACACATAGCGTACGATTCTACTAGTGTGTGTGTGTGTGTGTGTGTGTGGGGGGGGGGGGGGGAGTTTGGGAAGGTGCCTGTTTTATTTTTTTACCCTAACCCTTCAGACAGTCTAAGTCGTCCATCGCTTCTAAGGCTGCATTGTCTTTCACAAGCACATCACTGGAGGTTCTGGTCCATTTGAATGGGGGGGGGGGGGAACATCAATTAGATTTTTACATTTTAAAATGAACCGTTAATGTGTAATGAGGACTCTAGATGTTTTTTTCAAAATTACAAATCACTTTGTAATGGACACCTACAGTAGGTCCAAGTCATGAAGCTATAAAATGCAGGTGCCCCCCCCCGGCCCACCCAGAACTGCCACAGGAGCAGATGATATAGAACAGGATACATTAGAGCTACACTTGGCTGACTTTCACAGATTTGATCCTTTTGAAACACTGAAAGCACAGAGGGATCTACCAGTACATGTGGATGAACCTGAGTTTCAAGGTCCTTAAAAGTGACCATTATGGACTCATTCCGATCGATCCTCTCATTTTCTATAATATCGTCAGTCAGCAGTATTTGAACAGATTCATGCACTTGATTAAATTAATCCAATGTCTTTTGTAGAACCAATGACTCCAGGGCTGTCAAATGTCCCATAACTGACCGTGAGACACTCACAACTGGGTCCAATCTCATTCTCTCACACTAAGCTTGTATTTTCTCCTGCAAATTTTACAATTAAACCAAAGTGTTACATTAACCTCCCTGAAATCATGGCATTGGTGCTGTAGAATGCTGCGTGTGTGACAAGAGCTACCTGCACATTCGGGGTGTTTTCTATGGAACCAAGTACATAATCTAAAATATACAATCCAAATATACAATCTAAAATCTAAAATATAGTGCAATGGTGAGTGTAATGGCGAGGATGTACAGACTAAAGTTATTTGTACAGTAAAGTGAACATGTGCAGTATATGTGCATTCCAGTACATTTTCATATTTAAGCATGGTGATGTTCAGGGACACCAAAAAGGGGGGTGGGTGGGGGGGGTTGCAGTTAGGATGATTACAGGGGCCCTAAAATGCAATTGGTCTGGGTTAGGGGCCCAAAATCTCTAATGACATCCGTAATGATGCTAAATATTAGTCCATCACTAATAGATCTGAAAGCCTGCATGTGTGACAGTTTACGTGTGTGTGTGTGTGTGTGTGTGTGTGTCTATCTGTCTGCCTGCCTGTTCATCCCACTACGGTGTGTCCCAGACCGGCTCCACTTTCCTCTCAGCTCTGCAGTTCCTGCTCTTCAGCGCCCCCAGCCTGAGCTCCAGCGACATGACATCGCCCACCCTTTCCTCCATGTCTCGCAGCAGCACGCTGTTCCCCAGCAGCTCGCTTCGTTGGCGCAGCCGCAGGTTGTCTGCCCGCACCCTGTCCCGAGCCCGCTTGCCGCATGTCAGAGAGTCACGTGACCGTGCCACCGCCACCTCCATCTCTGCCAGGTCAGCTGCAAGTGCCATCTGCACCCATCGCAGCTTCTCTGTGACGTGCACGCACCTGCGATCTTGTCGCGCAGCAACAGAATCTCTGCGACTCGCTCGACCTTACCGCTGTACGTCTGGTTCTCCAGCTTCAGCTGCTCGAAGTCGAGGATGTGCAGCCCCTCCGCCAGCCCCTTCTTGGCAGACAGTGCTCTCTCACCCTTGGCGATGCCGCCTTCAGCTTGATGTTCTCCAGGCGCACACGCGCCAGCTCCTTCTCCTTGTGCCGCTCGGCTGCCTGGATCTGCTCCATCTGGGCCTTTGCAGATTCCTTGCCCAGATGCCAGGCCAACGCTGGTCCTGCCACCTCCTGCTTCCGGGCCTGGAGGACCTGCCACTCCAACTCTGCCTGGCGAAGGCTCTCCTCACCCGAGAGTGTCTGCCTAGTTAGGAGGTGGGACTCCTGTTTCCTTCTGATCAAACATCTCGCTGTGCAACAGCTCATCTCCAACCTCTTGGTCAACCTCAGCTTCACTGGTGCCCCTGGTTTCTGGCTCAGCGCTCTCTGATGTTCTTAGCTCATCCTGTTCTTGTTTTCCAAAAATTTTAAATGAGGAAATTCTGAGGTTATTTGTTTCAAAAGCATACAGTGGCATGCAAAAGTTTGGGCTTAAAATGTCTGTTAAGTCAGCAGAAGATGAACTGATCACCAAAAGTATAATAATAAAGTTAATGATGACACATTTCTTTCATATTTTAAGCAAGATTAAATTTTATTTCCATCGTTCACAGGTACAAAATAACAAAAAATGTAAAGGGTCTGAAGCAAAAGTTTGGCCAGTCCAAGATCAGCCCTTAGATAACGTTTACGTTTAACTTGTAAAATTAAAATAATTAATGCTCACCAAGCAGGAGAAGGCTACAGGAAGATAGCAAAGTGTTTCCAGATAGATGTCTCCTCAGTTCATGATGTTATTAAGAAATGGCAGTTAACAGGAATGATGGAGGTCAAGAAAACTTTCTGAAAGAACTGCTCATTCAATTGCTATGAAGGCAAATAAAAAGCCCCATTTGACCGCAAACGACCTCCAGGAGGATTTAGCAGACTCTGGAGTGGTGGTTCACCGTTCTACTGTGCAGCGGTACCTGAACAAATGTGACCTTAATGGTAGAGTCTGCAGGAGAAAACCTTTCCTGTATCCTAGCCACACAATTCTGCATCTGAAGTTTGCAAAGGAACATCTAAACAAGCCTGATGCATTTTGGAAACAAGACCTGTGGACTGAAGAAGTCAAAATAGAACTTTTTGGCCACATACCGAATTCCAGGAAAAGAACACCTGTCCAACTATTAAGCATGGGGGTGGATCGATCATGCTTTGGGCTTGTGTTGCAGCCAGTGGCACAGAGAACATGTCATTGGTAGAGGGAAGAATGGATTTGAATAAATATCATGCAGCAAATTCCAGCAGCAAAAAGTTGAAGTTAAAAAGAGGATGGGTCCTACAATAAGATAATGATCTAAAACACACCTCAAAATCTACAATGGAATACCTCAAGGTGAAGGTTTTCCACGGCCCTCAGTCACCCGACCTAAACATCACTGAAAATCTGCGGATACATCTCAAAAAAGCAGAGCATGCAAGACAACCCAAGAATCTTGCAGAATCAGAAGCCCTTTGCAAGGACGAATGGGAGAAAATCCCCCAAATAAGAACTGAAATATTGAAGGATTGAGTGTAGATGAAGATCTAAGAACATCAGAGCATAATATTTGAGTGTAGTTCAAATATAACAAATTCATATCTTTTAAGTGCTGAACTGAACATATTTTTTGGCAAGAATTTACTTTAAAAGTTTGATTACTTAAATGTTTTCAGGTGATCTGTATGTAGTCGGGGCTGTTCTGGTGAGGCTGGGTGTGGTCGGGGTCCGATGTGGGCGTGACACACACATAGAGAATGGATACATTTATATTATGCTAATTGCATGATTCTCTAATAGTCTTTTTCAGATGCCCACCAAGTACCAGAATGTTGTTTTATAATTAAAATACTGATAAAAGAATTAAAACTCAATATATTCAAGTATAACATGCTGTAAAATTTTATATGACTTGGAAAATGACAGAAAATAATTTTACAAATGAATTAAAGTCGACCCGGCGGCCCAGAAGGATAAGCGGTTTGGAAAATGGATGGATGGAAGCTCAAGTGTAATAAAATTCATTCATCATGTTTTGCCAGGCGGACAGGAGGCGTTACTGCTGATCCAGCTTCTGCTTGACCTGCTGAACCCAGTCATCTCTGGGATCAACACACGCTTCTTTACCCTTTGTGGTGTAAAGTCTGAAAACTGAAGGGAAAAAAATTACATGGTTCTGCATCTCACTTGTTAGAATCTGTCTCCATATGCATCTTACCGTGAACTAAAAATTAGTTCTGTTATAGATTTTTTGCACACAACAAATATTAAATCTCAAAACAGTAATAGTTCAAAACAATACATGAGTAAAGTTAATATTTACATAATTCCAGGTTTAATGCAGTTCTTACGGGTCTCTACATATCCAGCTATCTGGTCCATCCTCAGTATTCCAGGAAAGTACATAAAACAGCAATACACCGACAGATTGCCATCTGGATTGACATAAAGAACATAAACTGCATATATGTACAGCCTGCATACAAAATATATACAGCCACTCTGAATATATACATGAAAAATGCACAGCGAAAAAACTTATAATTGGGTCAGTAACCTTGCTTGTATCAAAGAAATTTATAGAATCCTATAAGTCCTAGACTTAAATGGTCTGCAGCCATCTGGACAGACATGAAGAACGGAAAATGTATATACAATCTATATACAACGTATATACAGCCATGTATACATACATACATACATGAGAAATATGCCCAGAGAAACTGTGTTCATGTTTCACAATTGGGTCCATGATCTTTATTAAAATCCAGGATACTGACAACGTCCTGATGAAAGCTGTGAGATGCTGCAGACTTACCTTGAGCCAAAGTGGAGGACAGCAGCACTGTCGTCGGGAGGAAGAAGGCAGAGATCTGATGGGGCTTCATGATTCCACTGGAAGTTTCTGAAGATCAGTGCCGCTTCTACAGCTAAACTGAGGCCAGCAGAGTCTAACCACGTCCTTTTAGAGGGGTTGTGTGTCTGAGGTGGGGGTGGATGATAGATAAAAGGAATAAACATTTATCTAATATGTATTAGCAGGCACTTTTATCCAAAGCAACAAACTTCTTTTTGAAAAAGCAGAGTCCCTGCAGCAATTGGAGTTAAGGTCTTTGCTCGAGGGCCCAACTGTGAAGTCGTAGGATTTAAACAGGCAACCTTAGGCTCACAGACACAGCACCGTAACCCACTGAGTCACACTGCAGCCACACAATCACCAGTTAATGCACGTGAAACAAACTCTGACCATGACATGATCTTCACTCACTTTGTCAGGAGATTAGTAAACACAAATCTCTCTTACAGTGTTTATAGAAGCAGAACAAAGAACAATAACTAGGAAGAAATATTACCTCAGACTTAAATGACACACTTTTAACTTGGAAAGCATATTCATTGATGACATGTTCAGATGTTTGGGTGACAATTAATACAGTATGTTTTAACTATTATCTCAGATTAGAAAAATCATTGAATGCTGCCTCAAAGTACCTGATTATCAATCTAATTACAAAGGGAGGTATAAAATACCTGCAACACCTAAAGCCCAACATTGTGTGACTTAATGGGGGGGGGGTTTCCCGTGATAATTTTTTCCAACCTTCTCACAGATTGTTACAGATAAATTCTTGGGCCCCACAATGTTCATGGGGAGTTTGGAAAAGATCCATTGAATACTTTTAGAGGTTCTGTGTTCACAAGGTCAATTGTCGTCTATAGCCGTCCAATCCTTCCTTTGTTGCCACCTAGTGCTGCTGTTTCAATTTTGGGCCAATTTGTCTCAAAATGAAACCAGGTCAAGATCTTTTTTGTGAGGCAGCACCCAGGAAAAGCACTGGCACACCCTGCCCTGGAAGGAGCAATCCAGGATGGGACTCCAACCTATCACCAAGGCCACACAGTCACTCACTATGGGCTGATTGGTAACTCTGAATAACTTCACATGTTTTTGGACTGTGGGGGGAAACTGGGAAACCTGGAAGAAGCCCCATGATGACACAGGGACAACATGCAAACTCCACACACAAATCAATAGAATGCACAGCTTGCGGAATTACATTTTAGTAAAACAAGCTGCAAAGAAACATTAAATACATCCTTCGCTGCATGCCACAAAGGGAAATTGTCGGTCTACGTTATTGTAACTAACTTTCATTTCCAGAGTTCAACGATGTCCGTGTTTGCGACTTGCTTATCATAGGAATCGCATATATATATATTTTATTCACCTTTCTTTTTTTGTTATTAATCGTATATTAAATATATTACGCCAGCACAATAAGAGTGCGATTACTAAATTAAATTATAAATATACTTAACTAAATGCAACTTAGATTCCCCTTTAAAAAATAATATCGTGGCAATAGCTACATTGGCTAATTGCCGGCTTCCTCTCTGCGCAGCGCTCCACGCGCCATTTACAGCCGCTGCGCGTGGTGTTTGTTTCCCTCCCTTGGGTTTGGGTACCTGACATTAAAAGCGTGTAGGATGGCTGATTTAATATTCTCATGAAAACTAGAGGTGTATATTGTGAGTTATTGAAACTGATTTTTTTTTTGGTCGAACTAATGCCAGTGGGTGTGTTTGCAGAATAGTTTTATGTAATACCTGTGATTTCTTGGAGGGGAAAAAAAGTTATTTCATGTTTTCGTTCGAATTTCCGATGCGTTACGTAAGTATGGAACGTACCTTGTTCCGTTGCCTAGTTACTGGACGCCACTTCGTCGGTTTCTGTCTTACTGCAACATGGCTTGTCCTCAGCGGAGACACGAAGTTCCTGAGATCATCTTTGATCACAGAAATGAGTGATTTTACCGCAGACTCGAACTGTTGGGAGAAGTATGTACTATAAAGATACCGTAGATAATTAAGTTGCAATTTGTCTTGTAGCGTAGAGCTCTGCAACGGGGCGGGACGCCCGCGGGACTCCTGGGATGCGGCGCGGGTCTACATTTGAGAGTTTCTTGTACCGGAGCGGGATGAAAAATCAGTCCTGCGCAGACCTCTAGTTGAAATAAACGCAGAGCCGCGCCACAAATTTCAATGTTTCCCTATATTTCTGTCATTTTGACTGTGAAATGTTTCTATTGAGACTGTTTAGATATTTTGTAATTCAGGTCTGTAGCCTAGTTAGATAAAAAAAAAATTTGGTACCTTATTTAATTTTTATAAGCCAAGATATTATAGCATTTAAAATGTGTCCGGTATTTTTGGCACACTCTATACTACACCAGCCTTGCTTGTGGGATTCAGCAGGTGGGAGCTGGACAAACCATAACAGATGTGGGCGGGAGCGGGTCGAAATATTACACATTTCTGCGGGATCAGGATGAAAAATCAGTCCCGCGCTGACCTCTACTGTACTTGTGTTTTTAGGGAGGTTTTGCCCAATGCTTCAAGATGATGGACATTTTCACTGGAGAGATATTTGCAGTGAAGGTGATTCCGATAAAGCACTCTGATGGAATAAAAGAGGTATGTGGTCTGAATCCTGCTTGAAGTCAGCCCCCTCCATAGTTAAATTGCATTTCCTTTATGCTCATTGTGGTAACACGTCTGACATTTCAGAGTCTCCGAGAAGTGGTGCTGCTGAAGCTGCTGCAACACCAGCAAGTTGTAAACTTCTCCCATCATGTAGAAGATGAGAAATTCTTCTATATCTTCATGGAGCTGTGCAGTAGGGGGGTGAGCCCAGCTGTTTCTGGCCTTTGCAGACAGTTTGTTAAGGTTAAGACTCTATGTCGACTCACGCCATCCTTTCTTTTCCCATTCCAGTCGATGCTAGACCTCCTTCAAGAACGTGAAATCCTCAGCAAGCCAGAAGTGCGGTATTACATGAGGCAGCTCATTGGGGCATTACGACACATCCATGGCAAAGGCATTGTCCACAGGGACCTCAAATTAGGTATGTGTGCCTGCACACGTGATTTGTTTAATTCTTCACATGTTAGTGTTGGCATTTTACATGGCATTTCCTGTGTGGTTTATATGATTGCTGCCTGCTGTTGTATTCTGCAACTGTTTAATGTCTGGTGTTATTAGGTGAAATATTTGAGTCATTGGTCTTTCAGAGAACTTATTATTAACGGAGGCCTTGGAATTAAAAGTGGCCGACTTTGGACTGGCCACCAAGCTGGAGCCACTGGAAAGCAGGCAGAAGTGGGTTCTTTTTCTTAGATTCTCCAGCAAATCTTTCAAATTGCTCATGCAACAGGCTGAAGCACATGTATACTGTTTTCCTTTTGTGTGTGTTGTAGAGGCTTTTGTGGGACGAGAGAATATGCGGCTCCTGAAGTGTGGAAGATGGAGGGACAAGGGCCAGAGTCAGATGTCTGGGCGCTGGGGTGTATCATGTATGTATACCTTCTCAATCGTCCTCACAGTCAGAGCCAGAGTCAAGAATGATATCTGAAATGCACCAATGCAGAATGTTGTTATATGCAAATGAAACTCAAATGCCGTTGCTGACTTTCTCGATACAGGTATACGATGCTTGTTGGTGCATACCCCTTTGATGGCGACACTGAAGAAATCAAGCTGCGTGTCACTCAAGGAGAGTACACTCTACCCAAGTACCTCTCCTCATCAGCCAAGAAATTGATTTCTTGGATCCTGCAAAAGAATCCACAGGATCGGCCCACATTGGAGCAAATCCTAAACCATAAGTTCTTCACTAAGGTACATGCAAACTGCTGGTCTGCTGAGTTCAATAGTATTCATGCGTCCTGAGGAATTGCTTTGCTCAACCGAAACATCTTAAACTACAACCCTAGGGCTTCACTCCGGAGGAAATTCCATCAAACAGCTACCACAAGGTGCCAAGATTCAGAGCAGTGAAACGCGTAAAGCACTTCTTCGTCAGGCTGTTCCGCCGCATATTTGGACAAAGGAGACCCAAAGGTAAGTAAGCTCCTTCAACACAAACCTTGCTAGTCCAGTATCTCTCAGTTCATCAGGCTCAGATACCTGGTTTTCCCATGTTTTCTTGCAGATATGCCCCACTGTGAATTGAACATGAAAACCAGCAGAGAGAACAGCGGCCCTTTCGTCTACAGCAGGGGTGTCCTAACTTTTTTTAGTGAGGGCCACATACGGAAAAATATTCCGAGGGCTGGGCCAACTTACTAGATGTCAGCTATGTATGGGCTCATCTCTTTTGTATCTTTTGTTCAATCAATCACATCTGGTCAATAAATTATAATTATGCTTAATAATTTAATGTGTTTATATCATGCCCCGCTCCCCAATCAAATTTAAATGTTCATTTGTCCTGGCTGTCATATGTGTCTTAAATAAATCAGTGTGATTTTTTTACTGTGATTATTGTCTATTGGCTTTTTATTCTTAACCCAGAGGGATTTTAATATTTATTATTGACTATTTATTATTGTTTGTCTGGTGTGTGTGTGTGTGTGTGTGTACGGTAACGTGGTTTATGAAAACACTTCACGAGCCAATCATAACGCATTATTCAGTTACATTTGTGTATAAAACCTAACTATGTATGGTCCAACCTCCAGTAGAGTTAACAGGAGTCCGATGTTCAGTAAAAGAACAGAAATACTGGAAAGCATCTGACTGGGGATCTCTGATTATATGCATTACCAGTGTTGTATGGTGTTCTTCCCACAAAATACTGGAACCACCTCTTCCTTCTTGTTTTTGGAATTTATACTCTGCTTTAGGAAAAGGTTAAACTGTAGCTGTATGCCTTTCCATCCATCTTCTAAACCAGCCTGCCCTCTATTAAAGGTCAGCAAATGGCCAGATCCAGCCCATCTAGAAACTTATTTGCCCCCCAGAACAAGGTTTGCCTTTTTACTTTTCATTACAAAAAGTTTTGGTATCTCACAAAAGGGCGGAGCGTATCCCAGAGGCCATGGGCACCCATACTTGGATATTTTGGCTTTAGTTCACTTTGGTATGTGTTTTGACTGGGGGGGAGACCAGAAGTAACACCATGATGACACAGGAAGAACACAAGACCTCCACACAAGTGGAGCTGAGGAAGAGGCTCAAACCCTGGACCCGCACCACCACACCTCCCCCGATGGCGTATACAGGCTATCGGTGAGAAATGAATGCAAATCTGGATGAAAATAAAAGGGTGAGATGTTGCATAAGCCTGTGGAAACAATGCCATGATAAATGTGCACCATAATCACAGCTAAAGGAGGTCCAATGAAAAATTCAAATGGCAACTTTTTTTTTGGCCGGGCATAGTCACTCTATTCTTTGAGGTTCTCGCTGATGCGGTTGATGTTCTTCCTGTGGTTGTCCTTGGGGCTGAGTGTCCCGGAGGCCTGCTTATGGGCAAAGCTGCGCATGGTGCATACCAGGGGTACAGTCAAAGGGTACGCGTGCTACTCGGAGTACTTGTTCACCTCTACAGTGACTGGTCCATCGCCCTTTTCCTCTTCCTCCTCTCTGTTGCATATCCTATAAGGGGAGAACATGAGCTTCTTGCACTCCTGCGGCACCTCCTTGTTGAGCTTGTCCTGCTGCTGCACTATGGGCCACAGCGCCTCCCACTGGTTGGTGACGTTCTTGTCTAGCCGTGCTGGCTGCTGCCAATCCCACTCTTTTATCCATTTGTTCCTCCACCAGATGCAGATCACCAGGCAGGAGAATGACAGCATGTAAAAGAATGTGCTCAGGGCCGGTACCAGGTACTCTTCCCAGGAGGATAGCCAATCAGAACACACTATAGCCCGTGCTGCACAGCCCATTGGCTGAAGTGGCTCACAAGAATTCCAGTTACAGTCTACAGGGAAGCAGGCTCGCACTCATATAGGCAGACGAGTAAGAGTATTTTGAAACGGAATTCTCTACGGCAGATGGCTACAGACAGAACTGCTCGACTTGTTTACAAAGGTAAACAATACTACTGGACCTACACAGACATACACAATGATCACACATTTGTTCTCCCAGTGTGTCAGTCTACTACAGGGGTCATCAACTCCGGTCCTGGAGAGCTACTATCCAGTAGGTTTTCTGTCCCACTTGGCTTCTGATGAGCCACACCTGCTCCTGGTATTTACCTGAGAACTAGTGTGGCTCATCAGAAGCCAGGTAGGATAGAAAACCTACTGGATAGTAGCTCTCCAGGACCGGAGTTGGTGAGCCCTGGTCTACTACATACATATCAAAATATTGGATCACTTATTTAACAAAGGCAGCTACAGACCATGATTCTGCCAAAGGAGAAGGCTGAATTGAGCATGAAGTCACAACTAGCTGACACTGTGCCTCCCACAGATCCAATTCACCTGCTAATTTGGGGAACACCTGCGTCTCAACGTTGACCTCGATAATGGCCAGCATGAGGTTGCTGTTGTGCCATTTGGACAGCAGATGGGGCCATCCTGACTGTGAGGACCCTCAGCCTGAAACCACATCCCACCTGCTGAAACCTAAGGTGATGAAATGGAGCTATCCTGAGGCAGGGAGGCTCAGACCAGTTATGGTGGCAGTGAAAGCCGTGCTCCATTATCACGAGCGAGTTTGATAGCCAAGCCACAGTCTGCGGAGGGACTCATCTGCAAGCCTCACATTACCATGCATGCCCGCCGAGGACAAAGTTCTTTACAGTGCCCTCTACAGACTCAATCCTGCTAGTACACTTAGACATGGATAATGATTAATGACCTTTCACATGCTCATACCTGCCCCAACATCCAGACTTTTTCAAAAATAACCCAACTCATAAACAGATCCCATTAAAGCCTGACAGACTCCTATTAACTCAGGCAGCTTGTGGTCACCATCCCACCAAAAGGAAAGGCTACTATGGGGAGGGTAGTCAGAGACGCCACTGATGAGAGCTTTACTTACCAGGAATGAGGGTTTGTGTTTGTGGGGGGAAATGGAAAACAAGATGTTACTACACCCTCCCCCGTACACAGGAAACACAAGCTGGTGGCAGAACATCCGAGCTGTGGGTCAGGATGCAGGAATACACTGACGGCAGTCAGTCCATTACAGCTCTGCTAGTGTGGGCTATGCTGACATCATCAGCATAGCCTGGATTTCTGCTTTGCTGTTTTTGGAAGTCGCCAGTTCAAGCGCTTCAGTGATGCAACTCCAGACTAGAGTCAGACACACACGAGGCTTTCAGATGTTAATAAAGTGCAGATTCAGGCTAAAAGGGGACAGTGATGTCTCTCAGGAGCCCCAAAACCTGGACACATACAGCAGATGGGAGGACCCTCTGCATCTACTCTGCATCTACCAGGGAACCATCTTCTGGACAAGAAGTAATGTCATCTCTGCAGCTCTTGTCTTGTGACCCCCAACCCCCCAATCTCACTACATGCCACTGCAGCTGATTGGCTGGAATCCTGCAGTAGGATCTGGAAGGGAGCATAAGGGCTGATTTATACCTTGCTCTCACAACACATACGCCTGTGCATCATGGCTGCCACATGGTTTCTGTGTTCATTCCACACGTCATAGATGCATGTACACGAGATGCAATCCCACCAAAAACTGGGGTGGCATTACGGTCACCTTTTGTCACGGGATTATCTGTTTATATACGGCAGTTAGTATTAAAGTAACATCTGATTGTTTAAGACTGAATGGCCGGTAGAGCTGTATATTTTCAGAGGCAAGAGAAAATTGAGAGCACTATTGTGTCCGTCTGTGTACAGCGTCTTCAAAATTTAATGGCAGGTTAAGATTGTAAGAAAGCGGCATTATGTGTATGAAGTACAATGAAATTCTAACTTGAAATTCTGACTTGCCTGCTTTCATAAGCAATGTTATTTTTCAAAACAGGTCCGGTATTTATAAATCTTGGTTACAAAATTCACCTAGAGCGTGGGGTTTACGTTTCGCTAGAACATTTATATTGTTATAAGAAACAAAACTTAGCAAGCCGTGCAACTTTAATGACGCTCCTTTTCGGGATTATCTACTACAGGTTTAACATTATTGTAAAGTTCACCGCCGCTACTTTTGCATGAGCTCTGCATGGCTCTTCAGGCTATTCCTCATCATTTTCATCCTTGCTTGTTAAATCACTCATGAATAGACATGTTTGTGGGAAATTGCTTTATTTACAACTTTTTTCATTATAAATACTGCAATTCTTATTGCAGAAATTGATATTTTCAAGTGTCATGCAGCTGAATTACAAATTACTATGACGAAATATCTGGCCCCCTGGTAGACATGACCTTTAACCCTGCAGGAGGCAGGCGCTGCAGGAAGCGTTTTCATGCTTGTAGCAGGTACCACCATTGCTGCAGGTGGTGGCTTTTACCTGCGAGGGGGAGGAAGTCAGACGGAGCAAAAACACGCAGGCGACTGATCGGGGGGGCAGGCAGAGTCAAACCGAGACAAAAACATGCAGGCCACATATTGGGTGGGGGGTGTTTGGGGTTTGGCAATCAGGGGGAAAACATGCAGGTCACGGAACGGGGGGGCAGACAGACCATGGCAAAAACACGCAGTCTGGCCAGATCTTGAATTTAATCCATGCCGCAGAAAGACATCCACAGTCCAATCAGTCAGGAGAAACTCATTTCTGTTACTGCCAGAGAAGATCATGGCGCCCCAGTGGTTCTCAGCCCATGGACTCGCATGAGAGTACCACAGCCCTCACAGGTGGATTCAGCATATTAATTTGGGCAGGAAGTTAAACAGAACCTCATCATCATCACCATGGGGTCCAATGGTTTCAAACCTCACTTCTGAAACATGGGTCACATGACCCAAGTGGAGCCATCAAGACATTAAGTTGATCATAATTATCACAGCACTGCTCCAGCACGAGACCAGAAGCATCTTCATATCTGTGAAAGAACCCAATGTTGTGTCTTGATCCAGAAGCACAAAAGTGCAATGACTGAAAGGGGCTTGAGTGAATCCAAGACAGAACGGCCAGCTAAATGCCAGTTTGGCACTTTCAAAAAAAGCTCATGCCTTAGCAAACATCAAATCAGGTGTTGAGGCAGGCCTGGTCCTCAGGGTTTTGCAATCTTGACACAGATCTATAAACATGCTGAAACATATGAGGTCTTTGAGAAAAGTATTACAGTCGAACCTCGTTACAACGTACCCCGTTTATAACGTTTACACCAATACAACGTTCAAATTTCGATGTCCCGAATTCGCGTAATGCATTATTCCATTTGCCGGTATCGCTTAGAACGTACACCTTTACAGCGTAAACTTCGATATAACGTATGATTTTCAGAGGAAAATAGGCAAATTGACCTTCGTTACAACGTACAGCCTCATCTTCCGAGCGCGCGCACAATTCAGAATCGGCTGTTGCCGGCCATCTACATCGCTACAACACCTAACTGTATGAACCTATCCTCACGAAGCATTCCACGCCGGCCGGACTCCTTGCATGCAGCCCCCGTTTTTTCATGGTTTTGCATGGTGTCATGCTGCCGCATATCAAGCAAGATGCCTGCTAAAAGGAAACGGATTTCGCTGACCGACAAGGTGGAAATAATTCAGAATTATACATGGCAGCCTTATACTGCCGACGCGAACTAAGTTCTGAAACTGTGTGGTTATTGGGGTAATTGTGTGACATATAGTGAAAGAAATTAACAAAAGACTGATATCTAACACATGTATCGAAATTTATTTCAGCCAATTGAATCATATACAGGTGCATAATTTCGGTTTGACATTAGGTTACAGTAAGGCGATTTGAACGATAAGCCGGCAGTGGATTTTGCGTTATGTCGGCTGTCTATGAGTAACTGATATTAACCTAGTTTGAAGAATATAGTTCCTATTATATTCTTCAAACTACACAAGCTGTATGTCATAGTGTCAACTTGAGGGGTGTTTTCTAAAAGTTTTTTTATATACATTTTGTGTTCTATCATTCATTTTGAGGGACTTGGTTACAACGTACTATGGTTATAACGTACAAATTCTTAATTCCCCCGAGGTACGTTGTAACGAAGTTCGACTGTACCATCAAGAGGGCATCATCACCTAAATACACTTTGCTAGGAAAACACCACCGGTGCAAACCCTGAGGAGCAGACCCCGTGTGAATGGTCAGCAGCCCAGTCCCTGTCCTTCTGAGCAGCCCACGCCTCTCTGCACACCAGGTCTACAGCCATGGTGCCCCTGTGGTTTCCGAGACCTTCACTGAAGCATGAGCAGCGACCCCCACCTACTTCACTGCTGAACTACACAACCCCAGAAGTGAAGAGACTTCGGTCCCTCTCTTGGACATGGTAACCACATGGTTGCTGGTTCATAGATTTTGAAAGATCAGATACATGCCTTAAGCTTATCGTATCATTTACATTGCTTTTCACAGTTTTCAGTGCATCCAGATAGTACTCACAGGGTTTCACTATTTCCACATTTTGTTATAGCCTTTTTCCAAAATGGGTTAGATTCAATTTTTACCTCAAAATTCTACACACAATACCCCATAATGACGAAGTGAAAAGTGTTTGCTTGGCTGTTGGCCATGTATGATGAATAGATGAACTTTTATTAAATGATTAGTTGGGACATCTGGCCAAGTATGGAAAATATGATACGTGATGGGGGGTTGGGGTATTAGAAAAATCTGTGCACTAAACCCCTAGAGTCCCGACTGCATCCCCCAGTGAGAGCAGTGGAAAGTGAGAGCCAGGAAACTGGAATTATTAGCAGCTCCAGATTATATTAGGAAGTGGCCTCCTAACCTGTGGGGGCTGATCCTTCCTGACGGGCTTTCACTGCCCCTCCAGATACAGACGTTTTATACACCCCCCATTCTTATTGGGTAATGTAAGGAAATCAGCCTGCCAGCACAGTGACACTCCACATCACTTTTGGCTTGTTTTCCCTCCTTTTGTCCATTTATGCTGTACAGGAAGTGCATTGCATGATAGTTTTTCCACGATGTCCCATGAAGTTATGGTCTCGACGTTCTCACATCGTAACCCCCCGCCCCCAATCAATAACAACCAAATACAGAAAGAGTATTTACTGTTGGAGTCTGACTTACTTTTTATCTTGCTAATGTGTTGGGTTTAAATCTTAAAAGCTTAAAGTTTTAGTATGGATGCTGCAGCGCCCCGTCACAATGAGACCGTTCCTCTAACACGGATCTAGGTGTGCTGGGAGCCATGGCTCTCTGTCCTCCCCCAGCATCCACCCCCCCATTGACCAGACGACATGGCCCTCTGTGAGTTTGAGACTGATAGCCATGATACGATACGATTTTCTCTTGATTTTTTAACAAAATGAGCTGCAGACAAATTTATTTAAAAATATTCCTTTATTTTTCTTTCTAAACTGTACAAAACGTGTCCTTTTCTTAACAGTGCAACTGAAATTGAATAAAATACTTAAAAAAAAAACCCGAAATAATAATAATAAAAAAGATTTCAAACAGTAACGCTTTACATTAATTGCACCTTCATAATTATTTTATATTACATTCATAGAACGTTCAGTACACCTTCATAATGTATTCATTAAGTATTTAGAAATCATTCATAAACATCATGCATGTATACATGCTTTACATCCTAACATCCCTTAACAGCTTTAATATACATTAATAACAAACATTACATGATTATACAATTATAATGTTTGTTATTATAATATAATGTTTGTTATTTATGTATATTATAGCTGTTAAGGGATGTTAGGATGTTGAAGTGTACTTGCATGCTGCTTATGAATGTTCCATGAATGCATTATAAAGGTGCACTGAATATTCTATAAATGCATAATGAATGCATTATGAAGGTGCACTTAATGTTCCATGAATGCATTATGAAGGTGCACTTAATGTTCTATGAATGCATTATGAAGGCGCCCTGAATGTTCTATGAATGCATTATGAAGGTGCCCTGAATGTTCTATGAATGCATTATGAAGAAGCACTTAATTTAAAGCGTTACCAAGTAAACTAAGGCTTGCATGTGCAGCTTTTTAGTGTAGTTTGCCCTTTTAATAACCTTCGCTCTTGCAGTGGTGAATTGAGCTCACTGTGGTGCCGGTGTTCTGTCATAAAATCCTACCTATCGAGACGTGCTATCGAGCCTTTCCGCGTATATGCAGTTCCACCGTCTAGGGATTAGGGTTAGGTTTTAGGTTTAGGGTAAGAGTTAAGGTTAGGGCTATCGATTAGCACTACGGTAGCATTTTTCGACAAGGCAGCATAAATCGACAGAACACTGGTAGACATGCTGAAGCATGTTCGCTGTGCTGTTTTGTGTATTTTATCAATCTTTTACAATGTTTGCACAAGTTTTATCTTGTCTGTGCTTTTCTCACTATTTTCGTTTGTGATTACCGGAAAGCTAAAATGCTGCCACACCGCCGATTTAAGATGGGGGGGATGTCCTCAGTTTCGAATTCACTCGCCATCTCGCGTTCGGTCAAAACCACAAACTAACGTATGACGTCAACATGAATACGCAGTGACATCTGATGTCGAACTGACGCCACGAAATCAAATGTAATATTACACCAGTTTTTCCTGTTAAGTAAACTACCATGAAGTACTCCTAAAGAAGCGATTCAATTTCCATATCAGCCGGTTTAAATCATACATTTACCTTGATTTTTAACCAATTCGCGATTCATCGTTACATGCCTACATTTCATGGATGAAACTGATTCTGTGGAATCATGAAATGCATTTTGTCTTTTGCTTAATCACGAAAGATACCACAAAATGCCTTTCCTCTTTTGCTGAGTCACGAGACGTATGTAATAGGCGCACACCTGTGGGGGGAGCAGTACCTTCCAATGACTAGAAGGTGGAGCGCCGGCTTTGATTTTGCAGACACCGTGTATTTAAATTAAACTTGCATATTAATGGGTTAAAAATAGAAATAACTCTGATAGATCTCATTGATTCCCTCCTGTTGTAGGCTATGCCACTTTCCCCTGAATAATACTGTCCCCGATAGTTCAGATACAACACACTGGGGAGCCTGTGTGTAAAATATAACAATAAAATGACGAGTATGAATGGATTAATACAAGGAGTAACAGACTCTCTGCGGATCCTCATAGAATCATTGGTGTCAGAAATAGCAGATGGAGCTACAGTTACTCAACCCGGTCCGCAGAGTGTTCAGGGGGACAGTCAGGACAGGACAGTCACTGGTCAGCTGCCTGTTGTAAGGAAGGTTCCTTACAGTAGCCAAGTGCACTTTCTATTGTGTCATCACTGCCACTGCTGCCTGGTGATTTATCATCAAACTTCTCTGCAGTTTGTGTCTCTTCTAGACCTTCTTCTGCCTTCATCTGTTGTTCATTCCTGCTATTTTCAGCAGGGTTTAACCCATCCATCACTTTACTAATTAACTCCATCATATATACAGTTAAAAAAGCACAAGGACAGAAGGCAGGGAATAACCCAGGA
Organism: Paramormyrops kingsleyae; assembly: GCF_048594095.1. Taxonomy (NCBI): domain Eukaryota; kingdom Metazoa; phylum Chordata; class Actinopteri; order Osteoglossiformes; family Mormyridae; genus Paramormyrops; species Paramormyrops kingsleyae. The sequence goes on along the minus strand of NC_132808.1, from coordinate 1,194,883 downwards.
TGAGGTGCCAACCTATAACACTGGTATTGTCTGAGTGTCTGTTTTTGTGTCGTGCTTCTGTGTGCTCTGCATTCCCTTGGGGTCTGTGTGTAATTATACTATTTCCAAAGGGAAATATGCCGGTAGATGTGTAAATATTGTTTTATTAAATAAAACCCTGTAAATATACAGCTAACTGAAGTGGCTCTGAGTGCTTAATCTTTCCATGCTGAGTCCCACATGGCTGCCCTGGTTCCTGTCTCAGGTGCCTGATTCAGGTGTGATAAACAGCAGACTGAGCCTGTGATCAAACCACTGGCTGCTAAGCAGCTCATCATACTGTCATTATGTTGTGTTACAAGTGAGTAGAAGTCATTCCTCAAAGCGTAACTGGAGCTGTGTGTGGCTCAGTGGGCTAAGCCTGTGTGTCTTGCATCACAAGGTTGCTGGTTCAAACCCTTAACCTCAAGGCCCTTAAACCCAAGCTCCCGAGGTACTGCTATGGGTGGCTGCCCTTTGTGGACAACTTAATTTACAAAGTGCAAGTTGAGGGGGACATAAAGACAATTTCCCCACAGGGATCAATAAAGTATTTATTATTATCCATTTGCATGGCCATTGTAGGCTCTTTTGACAGTGGACTGGGGTTAGAATGGACCCTCTGAATGGGGTTAGAATGGACCCTCTGAATGGGGTTAGCATGGACCCTCTGAATGGGGTTAGCATGGACACTGATATAAGAACATAAGAACATAAGAAATTTACAAACGCGAGGAGGCCATTCGGCCCATCAAGCTCGTTTGGGGAGAACTTAGCTAATGTCTCAGAGTTGTTAAAATCTTATCTAGCTCTGATTTAAAGGAACCCATGGTTTTAGCTTCCACTACAATAGCAGGAAGACTATTCCATACTCTGACTACACGCTGTGTAAAGAAGTGCTTCCTCAAATTTGTTTTAAAATGTTCTCCCGCTAATTTCCACTTATGGCCACGAGTTCTAGTATTTAGACTAATATTGAAATAGTCATTTGGCTGAACAGCATCCAGACCCGTTAGAATCTTATAGACCTGAATCATATCCCCCCTTAGTCTCCTTTGCTCAAGGCTGAACAGATTCAGTTCCGCTAACCTCTCCTCGTAAGACATTCCTCTAAGACCAGGAATCATTGTCGTAGCTCTTCGTTGCACCTTTTCTAAGGCAGCAATGTCCTTCTTGAGGTATGGTGACCAAACCTGCACACAGTATTCTAGGTGGGGTCTTACCAAGGAATTATATAAGTGTAACATCACCTCCCTTGACTTAAACTCCACACATCTAGAGATATAACCCAACATTCTGTTCGCCTTTTTTATTGCTTCCCCACATTGGCGAGAGTGGGACATGGAAGCATCAACATACATACCGAGATCTTTCTCGTAATCAGCTACCTTTATTTCAGTGGAACCCATAAAATATCTGTACTGTATATTTCTGCTCCCTGCATAGATTACCTTACATTTATCTGTGTTAAATTTCATCTGCCAAGTATCAGCCCATTCGCTAATTAAATCCAGATCCCGTTGAAGCCTCTCTGCTGCTAGATTAGTATCTGCTACCCCGCCCACCTTAGTGTCGTCTGCAAATTTAACCAGTTTACTATATGTATTCGTGTCAATATCATTAATGTAAATTAGGAACAATAGTGGTCCTAAAATTGAACCCTGCGGTACCCCACTATAAACGGAGGCCCACTGTGACATAGTGCCTCTAATAACTACTCTCTGCTTCCTATCAGTTAGCCAGTTTTTGATCCAAGCTGCCACAGTTCCTAAAATTCCTGCAGCTTTAAGCTTTAACAAGAGCCGTTTGTGGGGGACAACATCAAAGGCTTTCTGGAAATCTAAGTAAATCACATCGTAGGCCTTTTTGTGATCAATTTCACTTGTAGCTTCCTCAAAGAACTCAAGCAGATTCGTTAAGCAGGATCTACCTCTCCTAAATCCATGTTGGCTATCCTTTATAATGTTATTTGCATCTAGGTAATCTACCATTTTCACTTGAATTATAGCTTCCATTATTTTTCCAGTAATGCTAGTTAAACTGATTGGCCTATAGTTTGCTGGATTACTTCTATCCCCTTTTTTGAATATGGGTGTTATATTAGCATGCTTCCAATCTGATGGTACCACACCCGCAGATAACGATTTCTGGAATATTAAAGTCAAAGGTTGGCTAATAATATCCCTCATCTCTTTCAAGACTAAAGGTAAGATGCCATCAGGCCCCTGCGATTTATTTATTTTGAGTTTAGCTAGGCTTAGTATCACATCAACCTCAGTTATACATATATTGGTTATAGACGATGCTGTATTCGTATTAATTGGTGGTAAGTTACTTGTGTTCTCTATTGTGAACACCCTTGAAAAATAATCATTAAACTCGTTTACCATATCAATTTCATTATCAATTATAAGGCCCTTACTATCCTGCAAATTAGTGATTTCAGCTTTTAGTGCTCTCTTAGAGTTAAAATATTGGAAGAAACCTTTACTGTCATGCTTAGCCTCCAATACAATTTTTCTTTCTACATCCCTCTTTGATAGCCTAATGTCATTTTTTAACTCTGCCTGTAGACTTAGATACTCCTGCTTGATTTTGAAATCATTAGTTATTTTCCAGTTGTGGAACAGAGCCCTTTTCCTCCTGACTTTATTCTTAATTTTAGGGATGCACCGAATGTTCGGCAACCGAAATTATTCGGCCGAAAATAGCCAAAAGAAGCACTTTCGGTGTTCGGCCGAATAAGTAAAAAGGCAGAATAAATTTTGCCGAACAATGACGTTTTTAATGACGCGATCAAATAGTAACCCGCGTAGAGTGAGAGGCGCGCGCTTTATGCAGCAAACATGTCAGCAGTGTGGAAGCACTTTAAAGTGTCAGAGAAAGAGGCAAAAACGGCCGTTCACAGACACTGTTCTGCTGAATTGTCCAGAGGGGGTGCATCTGCAAAAACGTACAGCACTTCAAGTTTAATTTATCACTTAAAATCAAGACACCCCGAACATCATGCAGAGTACGAGAAAGACACGGCGGCGGCTACGGCAACAGCAGCAGCGAAAAGGAAAGTAGCTATTCAAGAAGGGGGGCTTCAAAGATGGCCAAATAAAAATATTTTTTTATTTTACTAATTTATTTATTTTAAGTTATATTGTGCTTTGTTTGTATAATATCTGCTGGAATGTAAAAAAAAATGTTCAGTGTTAAATATTTTGAAATTGTATTTTTGTTATTTGATTTATTTCTCTGAAAAGCAACACAAAATAGTAAAAAGCAAATTTTTACTATTTAATTATTGTAATGGTGAAAAAATTGGCAAAATAAATGGAAAAAAATTCGAAACACCGCGTTCGGTATTCGGCCTTCGGCCAAGCATTTCATTATTATTCGGCTTCGGCTTCGGCCAAGAATTTCATTTCGGTGCATCCCTACTTAATTTCCTTAGTAAACCACCTTGGTTGTCGTTTCCTAGATTTAGTTTTGCTGGAAACAGGTATGAAGTCCTCTTGCACTTGCAACAATGTGCTTTTGAAAAATTCCCATGCCTCTTCAACTGTTTTGCTATTTAACTCTGTCCAGTTTACAGTTTCTAATTTCCGTCTCATACCATTAAAGTTAGCCTTCCTAACATTGTATACTTTTAATTTAGACTTTGCTCTTCGGACACTAAAATTAACCTCGAATTTAACCATGTTATGATCACTACCGTACAATGGGTCTAAAACCTCTAATTTTCCAATCCTATCCTGGTTATTACAAAAAACGAGATCAAGAAGGGCTTCTCCCCTGGTAGGAGTATTAACAAACTGAGTAAAAAAACAATCCTGTACTAATTCCACCATCTCAAGTTCATTTACAGAAGAGCCAGAGACTGTGTCCCACTGTATCCCAGGTAAATTAAAATCACCCATAACCACCACATCATTTTTATTACTCATAATCCTGATATCATCATATAATATTCTGCTTTCCTCTACAGCTACATTAGGTGCCCTATAACAAACCCCGACAATTAGGCCATTTGAATCTTTAGCATCAAGTTTGATCCATACAGCTTCTGAATTTTTATTTTTATCAGTGAGATCCCTTGCCTGCAAGGTTTCTTTTACGTATACTGCAACACCACCTCCCTTCTTGCCTATCCGGTCTCTACGGAACAACGTATAACCATCCATATTATATTCATCACCATCATTGTCACTCATCCATGTTTCAGTTATTCCTATAATGTCGTAATTGTCTGAAGAAATTAAAGCCTCTAAGTCATTAATTTTGTTTCTAATACTCCTAGCATTCAAATACAGACCACTAATGGTAGGCCTTTTACAGTGTCTACTTTTAATATTTATTTGGGCTTTCCGTCTCTCCCCACATAAATTCATAACTGACCTCCCTGCCCCCCCAGTCCCTAGTTTAAACATTCCTCAACTATTCTGCACATACGCCTCCCCAATACACTGGTTCCCCTATGGTTCAGATGCAACCCGTCCGGCTTGAACAGGTCCCACCTGTTCCAGAAGGTCTTCCAGTGCCCCATAAACCTGAACCCCTCTTTCCTACACCACCATTTTAGCCACGCATTTAATCCCCTTATCTCAGCTAATTTTGCCTGACTTGCACGTGGCACGGGAAGTATTCCAGAGAATACCACCGTGGATGTTCTGCTTCTAAGCTTATCCGCGACTTCTATAAATTTATCTTGCAGAACAGCCCTTCTGCCCTTTCCTATGTCATTGGTGCCAACATGCACCACGACCACTGGATCCACCCCGGCTGGGGCAAAAAGCCTGTCCACTCGATCTGGAAGGTCCCCTACCTGGGCACCAGGCAGGCAAGACACCGTACGGGACCCTCTATCACGGGTGCACACATAACTATCTACACCTCTTATAATTGAATCCCCTACTACCACAACCTCCCTCCTACTGGGGTTAGGTGGCTCCTTGGTGCCCAAGGGCCCACCTGCCTCCCCAGTCTCTTCCGGCTCTAAAGCTGGAAGCACCTGAAAGCGGTTAGAAACCGTTACTTCAGGTGATGCCGCCTCTGTGAACTGTGTACGCCCTTTTCTACGTCTACGACCTACGTTCACCCAGCTCTCTCGACCTACCTGTTCGTCATTCTCCCCCCTCCCCGCTTGTGACGTACACATAGTCTCCCTAGAAGGCGTATTAACTCTCTCCTTTAACTCATTGCTATGCTGGATGAGAGCCAGTCGCTCCTCTAGGTCACGAACCTGGACCATGAGTGAGTCAACTAACCCACATCGCTCGCAGACGAAGTCCGACTGGACGCAAGCATCCAGAAGGGCAAACATCTTGCAAACACAACACTGAGCTGGCCCCATAATTACCTAACTCACTATGTCCCCGTCCTTTACTCCCAGCCCAGTATATTAATAGAGAATATTTAAACTTTTAGTTGATCTAATTAATTAACGTTTAGTTAAAACAAAGTGCCGAGTACACTAAAACACTAAATTAACACTTGCGTTAAATCGGTACTTTATTATAAATTATCCGGCAGCGTCAGCGATAACAACCTTTAAATTTTACTTTTAAAATAACCAAATTTACAATTACTTACCCGAGATTAACTTCCTGCTGAACCACGTTTAGCTAAACTAAAGCAAAGTTGCTCTAGGGAGGCCAAAACACCACAAAAACCCTCTCAAAGCAGGCTACTGCCGGAGCGGGAAAAAAAGTGGAAAATGTCCTCCCGGCCCCGACCGGCGACCGAGCAAAGCTCCGGAGCAACTGTCCTTTTAGAGTTAATGTTACCGATGTTCGATAATATTACCCGCGGGTGTTTGATGCGAAGGACGCAAACAGAAACGCCGCTCGCACCCGCAGCTGTCGGTAACACTCACAAGGACAGACAAGTACACACGTAAAAATAAGAGTAAAAAATGAAAACAACAACAACCACCCACGTAACCGTGCTGGCACACAAACGCTCAAATATACTTTACAGATAATTCAAATCAAATCAACCGCTTCAACAGGCACACAACACAACACAAGTGCACACAGCAACTACACCACTCCCGATCAGTACAGCCATAGATATATATATAGAATGACTAGATGTCTCGTCTGCGTTGCTGGCCAACGGAGTCGAACGTCCGCATATGGCGGCCATCTTACCACAGGCTGCTCGCTCACCCAAAATATTGTGTTGATAGTAAAACATGTAATTTTTAAATAGCCATAACGTGCTCAATTTTTAACCGATTTTCAAACGGTTTGATTTATTATAAACGTCAAATATGTAGTTATGACACTGAATACTTTTGAATAATTATCTTATGTTCTAAAAAATAGAATAATGTTCTAGAATAGGTAGACTAAGCCTACAAGATTTCCCTTACCAAATATACATCAAGAAACGCTGCATGTTAAAATCCCCACCCTGTACAGTGATGACTATAACACAGCACAAAGAACTAAAGTCCATATTTCCAAATTGTTAATAAAAATATTTTTACACATAAAATGGTAGTAAACAGTTTGTTTAGACATTATAAAGGCACTTTTCAAAGATTTTTGAAGATTTATTAAAATCAATGTTTAGACAGAGGTGTTAGAGACATTTGATGGATTTTTTTTTTTTTTACATTTTCATTAAAAATTTAGCGAAGTAACAAAGGTGTCCCAGTGGTGCTGGTTCTGGTCCTCATCCAGCTGGGCCTGATAAGAGTGGGTTAGCATTACTATAACTCATGATCAGTGGCGGCTGGTGAATGTGTCATTTTCACATACAAACGGAGCATTCTGGTGCATTCGGACAAAATAATAGATAAAAGTTAACATTCTCTCCCTGTGTCTGTATGGGTGTTTGTGAGAAAGTGAGAGAGAGAGACAGAGAGAGGGAATGTGATTTTAAAATGGGTGAGTGTGTTACGGCCAATCTATTGTGTTGGTAACTTTACTCATAAATCTATCTACAGCCAAATACGATAAAATACCAATATAATGTGCGCAACCTTTAATGTGTGGTTGTTCAAGACACACTGAAGGCATGATGCCACCATAGGTTTGCAGAGAACTACATACAATATGCACACTGAAGGCATGATGCCACCATAGGTTTGCAGAGAACTACATACAATATGCACACTGAAGGCATGATGGCACCATAGGTTTGCAGAGAACTACATACAATATGCACACTGAAGGCATGATGCCACCATAGGTTTGCAGAGAACTACATACAATATGCACACTTGAAAGGGGTGGGGTGGTGGAGTGGGGTTGTGAGGGCCGCTGTAACCCAGTGTTCATCCTCACGGGAAAGGGGAGGGTGGGGGTGGGTTGTGAGGGCCGCTGTAACCAGTGTCCATCCTCACGGGAAAGGGGAGGGTGGGGGTGGGTTGTGAGGGCCGCTGTAACCAGTGTCCATCCTCACGGGAAAGGGGAGGGTGGGGGTGGGTTGTGAGGGCCGCTGTAACCAGTGTCCATCCTCACTGGAAGGGGGGTGGGGGTGGGTTGTGAGGGCCGCTGTAACCAGTGTCCATCCTCACTGGAAGACCCACCAGAGACCCACATTGGACTAATACCCTTTGAAAAGGACTGATTTGTTGAGTTTCTGTCGCATGTTGTTGCTTTGTAAGCTAAGTGTAGTCAATTTCGCTATGTGGTGTAGCCTTAGCTTAAAAAACAGGGAAACAACTAATGTCAACAGTGTATGGTGGTGGCTGTCTATGCCATACTGTGTTTCACTGATGTGCTCCCCGAGCGCAAACACATCCTCTGACCCAATCCTCTTCCGTACAATGTACATGACCTCCAGCTGTTTGATGGGCTGTGATCGTTTGAAACTCGCTGATGCCTGGCGAATGACCCACTCTGCTGCCCTGACGACCCTCACTGTTCCCTCTGAGGGAATCACCAGGCCTCCATTGTTTTTCAGAGACAGCAGGTGGTAACTCTGGTCCTTGATGGCAGATGCAGCATCTGTCACCAGGCTGGCACGGCAGACATCACAGGACAGCTTCTTCAGAGCCCTTCGCACAACAAATCCTGAAATTTGAGTTAGTATAATAACATCGTAACTTATAATAATAATAATAATAACAATAACAACAACAACAACAACAACAACAACAACAATCAATAAGAATGGGGAAATTAAGGGGACAACTCTCTTTTTGAACTATGGTCAGATTATTTTCCCACTGATTTGACTATTGGCACTATCGGTTATAGGCTAAATCGACTTTCAGTCAGCCTTTACCTGAAATGTATACGAGAGCATTGTCCACAAGACCATTGAAGCGGACGGGAAGGTAACTGTGGTCATGTACCAATGCAGGAATGTCAGCAAACGGTGAGGGAAGATCTTCTTCTCCTCCTGCTGCAGAGGACATATCTACAGCTGACAGGCTTGTAGAGGTGTCGATAACCGCTGGTAGGGTCTCGGTTTCATCCTGTGCTGTAACATTGCCTCTGCATGGCTTCACAACTCCGCAACGGGCCATCAGCTTTCTAAATATATACTTAAACTGGCTGGCATTGGGGTTGTTATTCCAGCCACCTTAAAAAAAAATTAATACACGATATACAGGTATTATCAAACAATTCAGACTGTATCAGTGTAAATGCAGTATAAATTCTGCAAACAGATAGTAAAACACATGTTTCTAAATACTCAAAGTAGTTTGTGACACTTTCAGATAATGTATATGTCTTCAGAAAACATATTTTACCAGAAATGAAAAAACAAACAAAAAAAAAAAAAAACATATGGACTGACAAACTGAAAAATCATACAATGCAATAATACAACAATTTGCTAAAACTTGGTATCACTTAGTGTTGCAGCTGGTAAATATAAATTATGAACCCTACTGGATGCTCTGATGGAGTTAAACAGGAGTTCCAAGTGGTCCTGGCTGAATCTGTAGGTCAGGACATATCGCTGGCCTTCAAGCAGCACAGGAACCATCGATATCAACGTGTCAATGTTTATGATGAAGCCCAGGACAGAGAGGTACCTTCAAAAGCAAATATTGTATTACTAAGATGATTCTGCGAAAACAGGACACAAGAAAGTAGGGATGCAAACTAACAGTATAAAGTAAAAATAGTGAATGCTCCCAAAGCAGCACTTCTCAGGGCAGAAACAAATCTGGGGGGCTTTAAGCTAACTCGTTTGAATCCCGACTTAAAATAAAATCAGTGTGAGGTTTAGGATCCTTAAAATTACTTTTAGGACACTAAACCTTCTTGAACTAATTCAAAACATTACCTGCAATGAAAATTTAAAAAACTGAATACAAGAGAATTGGAACACAGACAAATTTGCAAATTTGAACACATTGGAGAAAGATAGCATCATATGAATAATACATAATACGTACCACTTTATGAACCTGGCAGAGACAGAAAAGAGCATCTTCTGAACTTGATGCAGAAGATAATAGATACAGAAGAAAACAGAACATCTGTTGAACTTATAGGTCATGGACTTGAGGGATGCACTGAAACCGGTAGAGTTTTACCTTAGATAGTTTAATGATTTGTAAATTGACAACTTGTACACATCTAACAAAGACTAAAATAAACCCTTATTTTCTAAATCAGCAATTGTAATTTAATTATAATTAAGAATTTGTACTGGGTATTGGTGACTACAAATGGTGTCAGTGCATCACTAATTGAACAGTCACTATATTAAAAGACCTCTTTGTTCGGTAAAGGGGTGTGCCATCCTCTATCTTCAAAGTGAGCAAGTACCCCCTGGCTTTTATCAAGAACTCCCTGGTGCTTGTCCAATTCCAAGAACCAAGGGGGGCTTTGAACCCTTTGGCTCTGGGATTGCGACTGTTCAAGATGTCAAACAGTCTGTCTGTTATCTATAAAGAAATATCTAAATTAACTGAAAGCACTGAAAACATCACTATAACTTAGAGTGGATTCACACGTGGTCTCTTTGAACCCTAAACGTGACCTAGGAACAGTTACTCCACACTAAATTAGACTGAATCAGTCTCACTTCAATGTGGAGTCACTGTTCTCAGATCACATTTATGAAAATAAAATAAAATGTTAACGGGTTAATCCCGGAGGCATTCACATTTAGGTTAAAGGGGTTGCAGCAATGAATCTCTCAAATGTTGGCAAGAACAGTAGAATGTTGGGAAATGTTTTGGTCCAATCCCTAGCTATATTACCTTAATAAATTCTGTAGTAGCCGCACAGTCTTTGAACTCTGCATAGCCCACTTCCTGCAAGGTGCGGAGCGCCACTGCCACAGAGTTACTTAAAGTCTGAGCAGTCAGGGAGACCTTGATTGAGTTTATAAGGAGAAATAAAGGGCACATTAGCGCTACAAGATACAAACATCATCAAAAAGTATAAAAACACAATAAAGCCCTAGAGCCCATTTCTATTGCAGCCCTCTATACATAAATCATCATGCAGACATACCTTCATCTTCTGATTAGCAAAGTTCACATGCTTGTCTGTGACTCGGTTGGCAGCATGTAGACCACTTTTCTTTTGGACATTGTTCAGCTGAACAATGTACTTCCAATTTATACAGCCACTTATGCTTGTTATATGCAGTTGTATGCCTGCAGAATCAGATTTTTTTTTTTTCACTGCACACGTCAACTGTAAAGCACCATATTCTGCATAACTATGTAAACACAATCAAAATGTATAAAAAGCAGAACAGTCAACCTGAGCAGATAGGCAATAATGAGCATGTACCTGCAACATATTGCGTGCCAGCTTCAGCATGTGGCAAGCGTCCATCTTAACAAAAACTTTGTCATGGGTTACTGGATGTGGGAAATGGGTCTTCAAGGGCTCACAGGGGTCTGCTTTTAGGTCGCACCCAAGTTTGGTGCACATACTGACATTTGATGCATGACCATCCATTGTCATGCACACCACCCTTATCTGACGATGATGCAGCTCTTCTAATGCATGTTCTACTAACACTTTCTGTGATTCTGGTGTGAGGGACTTGGTCAAATAATATGCGATTGGAGCTTTCCAATAACCTTGAAGCCCAACCACCATAAACACAAGAACCTCGGAAGCAATGTCAGTCTCATTCAATCGATCCCCCATGTCCACATATCCAAACATTGTTTGTGTCTGAGGATCATGTTGGACGTGATGTTTTATGGACATGGCATCCAGCATCAGAGTGACACGTCCGTATTTGTCCTCATCTTCCTGACGCCGTCTTTCCAGCATGTCCAACATCATTTTATTGAGACCAGGTCTGGCGTCAAGAGAGCTCAGCCACCTTGTATAATTAAAAAGTAGACATGTAGACATTTAAATCACTTACCCAAGCATCCCTATGGTGGACACTGGACATACTAAACATATCTGTAATATGATTATGGTAACACCCATTTGACTTTGGGTAACTTTCACCCGATCATTCCCCAGTTCGCCCCTTTAAACAACATATTTGACACCTTTAATCATCATTGCCAGCCTGTGATTTAACCATTCATGATCATTTTGTATGTAGTGCTTTATGTAATTCAGTGTTAATGTAGACATCATATAGAATACCTTTGCATTGAACTGGGATGTGGCAGGTGAATATGTAGAGTCTCTCTCAGGTAGTTATATGCCTTTGGACCATGCAGATGGAGCGTAAGGGCAAAATCTCTCTGGGCCTTGGTGTACTCTACACCCTGCCTCGACAGGAGATGAACCGGAAGATCTGAAATTCAATTAGCAAAAGTGATTCAGTAGGTCTATTAAAAGTAACTAGGAAGTCAAAAAATAACATATAATACACAAAATATTCAATGGAATATATATTTTTTTTTACCTGAGTAGCATTCAAGCCTGTCTTTTAGCTCTTCGTTGATGAGATTTTTCTCCTTCAGTTCCTCCAGAAGAGCCTGCATGTTGTTCTTGGCCCTCTTCTCTCTCCTCAAGGCATTACTCTTCTCCCGCTGCAGTTTCCTCTGTCTCACTAAGGCCTGTTGCAATTTGGCCTTTATAGCCTTAGGGTAAGCAGGCAATGCATACAAGTGCTCAGTGGCCTGCAGCTTGCGCTCCCGCTTGTGCCTCAACCTCCTCACTCTCCTCTCTGCAGTTGCTCCCTGTTGTATTGGCAAAATAATAACAACTTTTTTTTCAAGAATTCAATCTTCAATTCAATCTCAATTCTGCGAGCCTGAATACATTTTTGGGTTCTACAGTTCTTCAACAAACAACACAACAGCATACTTTTAAGAAATTGTATAGGCTTCTCCACTTGTAAGGCAAAAATATGTGTTGTGGCTCTGGACACAAAATGTAAAGGTTGTCTACCCCTGGGTGTAGTTTCGATGTTCACAAATGTTTATTCATTCTAGTGTAGGAGTGACAGAGAAAGTGAGATAGCCAGTAGTTTTCAAACTTTTTTTTAACAGAGTACCACCTCAAATAATACTGGGCTCATAGACTACTAACACCATCATAGACCTTTCTGGGTACCACCAAGATAAAGGATTTAATATTACAAGTTATTACACGGCTTTTCAGAGGGCTGCAGAAAGTTCCATTCACTTGAATGGGCCTTCCCAACATTCAAGCCTATGTTAAATCTGTAATCTATTTGTTTCTCAGCAAAAGCCACGATGAATGGTAACAAATAGGCTATAGCCTAGGCTATGTAGGCTAAAGAGTCATATCGTGGAGAGTTTATTGTTTCGTTTTGGAAAGTAGCCGTGTAATAAGCGGGATAATGTATAGAACGCCGGTCATTATTGGGAATAAGTCCCTCCGCTGTGTGTCGGGGTCCTGTTCACCCTGTCGGGACTTATTTTCCCAATAATGACCGGCATTCTATACATTATCCCTTACCTATATGATGCTATCATTAGTTGTGACATTTCACTTGCAAATACTTACATCAGGCATCAAGTCCATTGGCAGGTTGTCTTCTAGTTGTCTTGAAGTTGTTGTGCTTCTTATTGCTACTGACTAAAATAAAGTAGTTTTGAGTGTCTAAATGTGCTGTAATAAACAACAAATTGTATACCTTGCAGAAACAAAAACGGATCACATTTAATCACGTGTATATTGATATATCAGTCTTATACACCTTAAATTATTTTTGGTCAGTGATGGACATACCCTTTGAAGATATGCTGGGAAGCTGAAAATGGATGGCACAACACCATCTTTAATCCGCACAGTCTGCCCGGTCCTGTCGAAGTCCTCGGTCTTGAAGTGCTCACTGCAGATCAGTGTCCTGTCAGTGGCAGCAAAACCGTCCCTTCTTAGGGCAACTTCCCACTTCCTCCTCCTCTCTCTGGATTTGGGAAACCTTACAAAAGTGAGAAATGTACCCAGATATATCAATTATTGTCAACATTTTAAATCCATCTTTCCATTTAAGGCCAAGGACACAAGTAAACACCTAGATTATCATATGTTGGGGTAACTGTATGTAAGCATGTATGTATGTACTTCAAGAATAAGATAAACACACAAACTATATTCAAACATTCAGTGATTATGTACGTTAAATAAAATATTCTAAACCTTGTGTCAACAACAATCTAGCAATACTATTATGTAATATGTACATACTTCCACTAAGTAACTAACGATTATCCTAAAAATAATTCATAATATTGTAACATCCTACAGGTGAAAGGTGATCCCTCGGGTTCTCGTTTCGAGACAACGGTGGTTACAGCAGCCATAGGCGGCACAAAAGTCTGGCATCTTGTCAGCAATTTCCTGTAGAAATCATAATGTAAGACATTTTAACAAACCAACCAGACAGTAAATTCAGTTAAATCATGTTTATAATGTGTGTATTATATTGAAAAGAAAGCGTAATTCTGCCTCGCCCCAAATTACTGGATAGCTAGTAGCCTAGCTAGGTGTGATACACAACTAAACTGCACGATTAAGTCAGTTTTTTTTTTCGAGGAGAAAAGCTGCGATTTCAACATGTTCAAGCATCCAGAACTATAACCACGTTAATAATGTTTGTAAGAAAACACACAGTTTGTAAATCCATCAAGATTTCAGCGAGATAAGAGTATTAACGTTTGTGCAGGTCACTTACCTTACCTCCGTTTACCTCAGGTTCGAATGATCCCGCCAGAAAGCCAGCCTGTGGTAAGATGGCCGACCTGTGCGGACGCTCTAGACCTCGTCATAACACATCTAGTCATTCTATATATATATCTATGAGTACAGCAATCCCAGCAGCCTCTACAGCAATCCCAGAAGCCTCCTCCTGATGATTTTTTTTGATCTATGTGTCTGTTTTCCATGCATACATTTACATTATTCATTCTTACATTGTATATTTCTCTTACTGTTTTTTCCACATGCTCCCCAACCAAGAATGTTATTTTTTGCAAATTAAACGATTTAAATGAAAAACCTGAACCATAACCTTTCAATAGTCTTTATTTAGTAAAAAGCTTGCAATACAGTATATGTGCAACTCAAATTTAACTACTGGCTAAATAAAACTTTAGATATTAAACAATAATATGCAGTTAAAATATATACGATTTGGAAGATAGGAAATAAAGTTACAGGAGAATTAGGCTACTGTTTTAAAAAATGACAAATTAAAGATACTGAGGTATATTATGCAGCAAAAGATGACAGGAAAAAATATTATAGGAGAATAAAAAAGTGGCTGAAATGTAATTTCATAAAATTGTTTTTCATATTTTGCCAGGCAGGAAGGAGGCATTACTGAAAGAAGCGCTGGTCCAGCCTTTTCTTCACCCCCTGAACCCAGTGAGCTCCGGGATCGACACACACTTCATTGCCCTTTTTAGTGTGAAATCCGAAAATGAAAAAAAAATGACATGGGTCTGTTTGTCACTTGTTAGAATCCTTCTCCATATATATCTGATCCTGAAATACAAGTCAATTCTGTTATAGACATTTTGCACACAACAAACATTAAATTCCAAAGCAGTAATACTTCAAAACAGTACATGAATAAAGTAAATATTTACTTAATTACAGGTTTACTGCAGTCCCCTCTGGTCTCTTCATATCCAGCTATCAGGTCCATCCTCAGTCTTCCAGAAAAGTATGTAAAACAACATTTTTCTGGTGTTTTGGCTTCTGGATAGACATGAAGAACAGAAAATGTATGTATAGGCTACATACAAAATATATACAGCTACTCTGAATATAAACATAAAAAATAATGCACACCAAAAAAACTCATAGTTGGGTCTGTTACCTGGTTCCCATTTAATGAATCTTAAGTCCTGATAAAAGCTGTGAGATGCTGCAGACTTACTAGGAGCCAGAGTGGAGGACAGCAGCACTGTCATCAGGAGGAAGAAGGCAGAGATCTGATGGGGCTTCATGATTCCACTGGACGTTTGTGAAGATCAGCGTCGCTTCTGCAGCTAAACTGAGGCCAGCAGAGTTGAACCACGACCTTTTAAAGGGGTTGTGTGTCTGCAGGTGGCTAGAGGGGGTGGATGGAAGATTAAAGAAGAAACATTTAGCATTTAAAGCACCAAAATGAGACTGACCACAAAGAAGACGACGGGACAGAATTTTCTGGGACTGACGTCACATGGTGTCACGTCCGGGCAGCGAGCTGGCGGTCAAGTCGGCACGCAGAGCCATGACTCAGGACAGACGGGGTTTATTCCACAACAGGCAGGCAGGAACACGTGGGCAAGACATCAAACGTGACACTACATCAATGACAAATCTAGGGATGCATTCTGGGATGCATTTTCTCCCTTGTCGTGTCCGGCAGTTTAGCAAGCAGGATGTTAGTCTGGGTGCCTTATTGTGCCAACACTTTTATTTTGCCAAGTGGAGCTTCGGATTTAAGCTCCTCTTGTTACTTGAGGTATACTCTTTATTAATCATTTTTATGTCAATGCGCCACAAAGACTGAGCTGACAGGGGGGGTTAGTGGGAAAGAGATAGAGAGAGAAAGTGAGAAAGGAGAGAAAGGGGTGAGAGACAGAGGAAGTAGAAAAATAAATAAATACATAATAAAAATAAAATAAGGAGGGGGGTCAGAGAGAGAGAGAGACAGGGAAAGAGAAATAATACATAACAAACAGTAGAACAAAAAGGAAAGAGTAATAAGAGGACAGCTTCTGCATCTTGCTGCTTTACACCGTATCATCACACCAGCTGCTGTATCTGAAAGATAAGATCCAGGGACACACACAAACAGTATACACACAAAGAAACCAGTGGTACCATTATGACATGGGAATGTGCTTGTGCCAGTATCTGCTTCTGGAATTAAATACGTTAATACCAATGAAAGAAAATAAATATATATGCATAAGCAGACCACCAGGAACACTGTCTAAATATCGTCGTACCCATATCTGCATCAGAGAGGAGGGAGTGGAAGCCACACACCAACTTTCACACACACTCTCACACACACACACACCCAGACAAGGGGAAAGAGGGATAAAATAGGGGAAGAGAGCCCTAGGCTCTCTTGTGTGTGTGCGTGTATGTGAGTGTGTGTGTGTGCCGCATGTCTGTGTGTGTGTGCATTCTAAGTGTATGTGTGTTGATATGAAAGTGTGTGTATGTGTGTGCGTGTGCATATGTACGTGTATGTGCGTGTGTGTACGCATACGTGTATGTGTGTGTGTACGCATATGTGTATGTGTGTATGTTTGTGTGTTGTGAGTGTATGTATGAGTGTGCAGGTTAATATGGAATGATTCCCAGTGTGTGTGCGAGGCCACAACAACACCGCCCTGGGGCCCGCAGACGGCCGGGAGAGCCCCGACGGGTCACGGACCCAGCCGCCCCACAGCTGCCAGGTACCCGGGCCCCCGCCACCGGACGGCTGCGCGCCCACCCAAGGAAAGCAGGGAAGGAGGCACCGGGCGCCCCCCATACTGGGTGTTTCCTATACAGAACAGCAGATATTAACATTGGCCGCATTGCATGTTTGCTATTGGCTGTTTTTCAAACCAAATGGAGCCACCTGACTGAATCAGGGGTAACTAACCTTCTAACTAAGCTATACTTGGTAGATTCTACCGTAGTCTGTGTTGAAGCCAAACTGAGCCTTAATAATTAAAGACATTCAGGCGGTTAGGTGAATGTGATATAAAAATGAATGAAGCCTGACCAGGGCTGGGAATTAACTGCAGAGAGGTCTGGCTGTCAAGTGGCCCTAACAAGCATTATTTCTGTGTGAGATTCAGAAACTGCATCTGCATTTGTGCCTCTTCTGGCTGAAGTGTCCCAGTGGAAACCAGCAATGATCTGCTCATTCCATGTCGTCAGAGGGCCAGATGAAAATGGTGTATGCAGGCTACATCCGGCCCAGAATGATTCTGCTGACTGGGATGAACATCCCAGCAGCTGACTGGAAATAATTCTTGTAAATGTCTGGTAGATAAATGTGTAACTTGTAACTTTGTCTTCAGCTTTCTCTCGAGCTGCCAGTGAATAAAACCCCATCTGGAGTGTCAGAGACACACTCACCATCTCCCCTCATAGCTTCACCTGTGTCATTACAGCCCCCCAGCTTGGCCCTACCACCCAAGCTTTCCTGATCTAGTGCCCTCCCTGACAGACACTCCTTCTCATAGGCCAATCCCTTCTGTTATCAAAGGCCCACCATTGCTCGTTGCTTCAGTCCATATGCCACATATGTAATTTATTGTATAATTCTTTGACACCGCAAGGACTGCACCTAATTTCTTTGTACATATTACAATGACAATAAAGATATTCTGATTCTGATTCACCCTGTTCACTCACGACTGCACACCCATCCACTCCTCTAACACTACAGTGAAGTTCGCTGATGACACCCCCATAGTGGGACTGATATCAGGAGATGATGAGTGGAGGGTCAACACCTGGTCCTCAACGCTACTAAAACAAAGGAGATCGTTGTGGACTTTAAGAGAGCCAGGAAACCAAGGATTGTGGAAGCCTGGCTCCTGAACCTAGATACAGTTTATATCAGCCGCCAACTCAAGAGGACCAGCAAAATTATCAAGGACTTAACCCACTAAGGTTTGTCCCCCTTCCATCGGCCAAGAGATTGAAGACCATCAGGACATAGACAGAGAAACAGCTTCTTCCCCACCCCCCCCCCCCCCCCCCCCCACACACACACACACACACACAAACCTGTACTCATATCTTTGTGGAGATCGTCCATTCATTTCTATGGGCAAAACCCTAATTCCGACCATGACAACCTTAACCCCTACCCAGCCCTAACCTTAACCATAAGTAACCAAACATTGGCGGAGAAGTGAGACAGTCTGGCTACAGCTGTGTGGGAAAAGTTTTTTTAGGCTTGTCATTTGGGCAGCATTTGCCAGATAGCAGTTTTTCCACATACAGTAAGACGTCTCTGGGGAGGAAGAGTCCAATTAGTCCAAACTCCATCCAGCCTGACTCACTGAGCCTGTGCAGTGTGTGTCTGACTGGTGTGGAGGTTCAGTATCTGCTCACTCTCAGACAGCCTGTATGATTGACTGGCCCAGCTCTCAGATGCTGAGGTCCTGCTGGCAGGTTCACTGCTTCCTCTATCAAAGTGAGCAAAGAAGTTGTTGTATTTCTCACGCACTGGGGCGTCCCTTTGGATGAGGGTGGAGAGCTGTTGCATTTTTAGTCTGTGACAGACTTAGCAGAGATTGCTGTTCAGATGTAGTTCTGAATATTTGTATTTTACCTTCTTGATGCCTTTTTGAAAATTTCCATGAAATCACAGTTTGGCTGCTCCCTGCGTTTTGAATAGCCTACAGACAACCTTATTAAACAGTTCAATTCAATTAAATTCAATTCAATTTTATTTATATAGCCAGGGTTCGAATTACGGGGGAGCTAAGGGGACCTGGGCTCCCCTGAAAGCCTACTTTGAGACATTTAGGGGGAGCTCTAAAACACTTTCCATTTTTTGTGTCGCATATAGATTTTGATTTTCTGTACATTAAGGTTCCTGAAATAAATGATGATATTAAAAATGTGTCAATGTTGTGTGTTTATTCGCTCATTACAGTACTATTTCCGAACACTATTTTCCGCTGTCTCCTGCTGTGACCATCCATGCGTGGCGGCGCTGCACTGAAATTACCGTATTTTTCGGACCATAAGACGCACTTTTTTCCCCCCAGAAGTGGGTGGAAAAAGTCCCTGCGTCTTATGGTCCGAATATTGCTCTGCTCACGTGCTTTAACCTTCTGGGTTCGAGTGCATTGTACAGCGTACTTTTCGCGTCTATTTCAGTTTATATCTCACTGAAATCTTAATGTAGAATAATGAAAAAACGCTGGCTTCTGTCTTTTCAAAATTACGTTAAATAAAAAAATAAATAAAAAAAATCAAACCATGTCACCTTACTTTGTTTTACCTGCATCGGGGGCGTGTAGTACCGCTGTCACCCGAAGATCGCTATTCACATTCTAAATAGCCGCATTAGCGCGTATTCAAATCGCATTCGCATGGTAATTTGCTGAACAACGCAGCGGTGAAACGCGATCTAGATACATCCCCATCAGCGCCATAAAAGGGGGGAGGGATGTGGCCAGGTAAGGATGGTTGACATAAAATATTTTAGGACACTATTTGGTTCAGAATTTTTTTTTCTTCATTTGCACCAGCTACAACTAGCTTGCCGGTGTTACCGCCGCTGCCGCCGCTAAAAGTTGCTTCTAGTGACAGCACCAGCACCGAGGATAGCGAGACTTTGGCGCCAGAAACCACCGCTGCGACCTGCAGCGGACCAGGCGATCATGCAACACCTTTCAACTGGACAACAAAGCAATGGAGTGAGTGGAGAATCAGGAATACATGGCTCTACTCCAAAAATCAGAAGTTAGGATGTACAGTATGCATGGAGGCAAAAAGCCTGTTGCTCGCCGAAAGAGCAACGGGAGTACATCTGTCAGAGGAATGGATGAATGGAGAGGTCAGCAGCGAGTCACAGAATAACCTGCGGAAAAAGATTTACAAGCATCGGGACAGTCACCGACCCTCAACATCCTGGGTTACAGGACGGAAAGCAAAGACAGAAGACCCCAGGCCTCTGTGGTCACTTCTGATTTAAGGTAAGAATCATGGAATTACTTACTTGATCTGTGCGTTTGTGAGGATTGGCCCTAATCCTATTTAATATTGATGTATTTTTTTATGATTGTTATGTGAGTTATTCTGTTTTCATCATGATTTGCATGATGTAGGCCTAAGCGCGGTTGATTCAGAACCGTGGACAGAGCTGTTTGCCCTAACACTGACAACACTGACTGACGCTTGCGTTTTGAAGTAAACGGTTTACTAAGTAAACAATAGGTTTACTGTAAACCTATTGTTTTAAATGCCCGAACATGCACCAAAAGCGTTAAAGTCAGTCAGGGAGGATCGGTAAATACGGCTTCCCCGAAAGCCACTTTGTAATTCGAACCCTGTATATAGCGCATTATCACAACATTACATTGTCTCAATGCGCTTTACATTTCTGCCTCGTAAGGACCCCCCATTGAGTAAGCCAAAGGAAAAACTCAGATGAGTCAAACAAAGAAGATGATATGACTAAGCTAATACAGGGGTTGAAATATAAGGTTTGCAAGGCGTCCATGTCCTTTTTTATTGCAAAATTGGCAGTGCAGGAGTTACATAAGTAATAACAATAACTCTTTGAGAAAGCAGAGCACCATGAGCAATTAGAGTTAATAGCCTTGCTTAAGTCAGTGTTTCTCAAGCCAGTCCTTGGGGCCCCCCAGACGGTAATTATAATAATAATACATTTTATTTATACTGCATTTTACATTACCAAAAATCTCAAAGTGCTTACAGAATCAAAAAGCAAAAGAAACAAAAAGGACTTATCAAGACTAAGATTTTAAAAGAAAGAAGATTAAAAAAACAATTACTATGAGAAGGTTTAATAACTTTTAAAACTGTCAGTAGATTGCGATGCCCTCAAAGTGTCAGGGAGAGCATTTCACAGACGAGGAGCAGCAGCACAGAAAACCCTATCCCCCATGGTGCTTAATCTGGTTCTGGGTATTTGAAGTCGGTTTGAGTAGGAAGAGCGAAAGGAACGAGTCGTGGTTTGTGGAATGAGTAGTTCTTTGAGGTAGGGAGGGGCATTTCCATAGATACATTGATGGGTGAGAAGAGAAATCTTATATTCAATCCTGGTGGAAACGGGAACCCAATGAAGTGAATGCAGAATGGGAGTGATATGTTCATATTTCCGTACTCTCATCAGGATCCTGGCTGCAGAATTTTGAATGTATTGAAGCCTCTGGAGACTCTTGTTAGGAATCCCAATGAGAAGAGCATTGCAATAATCCAGTCTGGAGGAAACAAAAGCATGGGTCAACTTTTCAGCATCTGGTAGAGTGAGAGTAGGTCGGAGTTTGACAATATTACGAAGATGGTGGAAGGAGACCTTGCAAAGGTGATTTATATGAGATTCAAAGGTGAGGTGGGAGTCCAGTTTAACACCAAGGTTAGTGACTGATGAGGAAAGAGGAATATTATGACCGGAGAAAGTGATACTGGTTATGGATGAAGATTTAACCTGGTGGGGGGTACCTATCATGATGGCCTCAGTTTTAGAACTATTTAGCTGGAGAAAATTGTGGCCCATCCACTCCTTTATCTCCTCCAAACAGCTGACCAGTCGAGATGATGATGATGACAATGACTGAGACGGTCCAGGTTTTTGCTCCCTCCCAACTCTCAGTGAACTGAGAGAGAGCAAAAACATGGACTCGATTCACTGATTCGAGAGACACTGGCTTAAGTACCCAATGGTGAAATGACTCTCATAATCTTAGGATTGGAACCCACAACCTTCTGATCACAGGCACAGCATTCAATTGAACACCTCATCCAGATATTCAACACTTAATGCACGTCAAGCGATTAGTGGATACAAATCTCTCATAGTTTTGTAGAAGCAGAACAAGGAACAATAATTAGCTAGAAATATTAAATCATACTGTTAAAATGGCACATTTTTAATCGGGAAAGCATACTTATGGTATCATGGATGACATGTTTGAATAAGTTGTGTTAACTCTTGTTTCAGGTCAGAGAATCCATTGTCATATGTTACAAAGACACAGGAAACAAGATTTCAATCACTTATCAACTATGGGGTCAAACCCATCCCAGAAGGCACCTGTCCACGTTTTTGGACCCAGTAGAGGCCTGGAGTAACCAGAGGAGACTCACATGACATGGGGAGAACATGCAGAGTGCAAGTACCTGCAGGAAGTCATTCTGTACCTGGATAACTGCTATTACTGCTGTAAGTACGATCATTAGCAGCTCTTAGCTGACTGCAGTAATTGTTTGTTTGATTGGACGGTGAACCCAGTATATTATGTGCTGTTTGATTTAACGCATGTATTTGGTGATTTTCATATTCATGTATCATCCTTTAAAGCAGGGGCAGTCTGTTCCTTAGGGCGACCAGACGACGCACGACCAGAGTGGGAAAGGGAGGGAATTATCTACCACACCGTTACTCTAATGTAGACAGTTACTCTAGCGTAGACAGTTACTCTAACGTAGACAGTTTGCCTTGCATCTGAATATCATAGTCCAATCAGCATCAGGCCATGTTCTGTGGAGTACTCTGTCATGTTAAGGCATTTTTTTTCAAACTGCAGGCACTGTATTGTACTCTGTATGGGTTCGAGAAGGGTTTGCACTAATTTGGCTTTATCAAATGCAATCTGCTTTATAACTGGGGCAGCCTGCAATCTGTCACATTCAAGGTCAACATGACTAACGTTACCTCAACTCAAATGACTTGATTGAACTTAATGACTTGATCATGTCATTAATAGAAACATGTCCAGCTGTCACCTACCATGCTGGCACAGATAGTCCTGGGTGCAGCCATGTGGAACTCAGGCCCACCTCAGCACTCAAAGCGAGCCATACAGTACAATGCAATGATTGTGACAGACAGATACATGTGTGTGTCGTTAGATCAGTTGGAGGAAATGTGCTGTTAAGAGACAAGCAGATTTTTCTCTCTCTTTATTAATGTGGTCTTAGTGATGCCACAGGTCATTTAAAAACTGTAAATACTGTAAATGTATGGTAGTTGAGTCTGTAGTGTGATTATGATGTGAATTGGCCTGATTTTCTGCTGACCCACCCACGCTGTGATTTCTGGCTCTGCTATTGGTCGTCATAGCAGAGCCGGCCCAAGGCATAAGCGAACTAAGCGGCTGCCCCCTGGTGGCCACGGGGCCCCCAAGAGTACATGAAATTACATCGTTTTTTTATTTGAATTTTTTTCATTTATATATGTGTAATATTTCAGTTGATATCATATTGGTAATGAAATCCATTATTCAATTAAAAAAAACAACGCAATAATATTTTAACTGGCTGCTGCAGGATGCATGCACAGTTGGAGTATGACAGCCGTACGATGCCTGAGGTAAGTTAACTTAAATTCATTGAAGAAGCAGCGTCACTGCAGCAAAACAACTAATAATGTCACAAAAAAGGACATATCTTTCTGGTGCAGAGAAAAGAAAACGGAAGAAATCCGAGGAAGAGAAAAAACAGCAAGATAAAGGTAAGTTAAAAAAATGAGTATAAACTAAACGAGGCTAAATTGCAAGCTAATGTTGCTTCTTCCGCTTAGCGATCACCAGCGGCAGCTAACGGCTCGTCAATTCATGCTCGTGCAAAGGATGAGACGGACAAAAATTACCGATGAGTAATAAAAAATAAGCTTCTGTTTTATAACTTTGGTACTGATAACAGTTTAACATTACTTACACTGGACTGGCCTAAGTTTGGGGTCTGTGTTATTATATCATTATGTCTTAATGTTTTAGGTGTACAGATGGCTCGCTGCGGTGCCATATAGGTTGATGTTAAAATAACTGTTGTTTGTTGTTATTGGTGTTATCTCCGGATAGCCTGCACTCTCCATCTGCAGAGCGGAGCTTTTCCAAACTCAAACTGATCAAAAACTATTTGAGATCTTCCATGGCCCAAGAAAGACTGAGTGGACCTGCACTAATTAGTATTAATAACATAATTGCCCATTAGATATCTTATAATGATATCATAAACGACTTTGCCTCCAGAAAAGCAAGGAAACACAAATTCTAAGGAAAGTGGAATATTGAGGTGGAATGTAAAGTTGAGTTAGTTTGTCTTTTCATATAAAAATATCCTGTTTGTATTTGACTAATTTGTAGTTCTTTGGTATTTAGCTTTATATTTTATTATTTATTATATTGTAGTTGATTGTATTGCACTTTTTAAATGTTGCAAAATTTTCTGATCAAAAGTAATTAAAGTGGTTAACGTTAGCCTTATATTTTATTATTTATTTTATTTGTGTTGATTGTATTGCACTTTTTACATGTTGTAACAAAAAAAAATTAAAGTGGTTAAAGTGTTTACAGTAAGAGCATTGTCTACTAGTTTATTTTGCCACTTTTCAGTACACCACATTAAGTATGCCAACTGGTACTGCAAGACTTTGAATCTTAAAGTGCAAATTAACACCTGACTGCTCCTGTGGGTTTGCTACTGTTACAATTGAAGATCATAGCAAGGGGAAAAACATTGGTATGATGTAAGCAACACAGCTACAAAAAAATAAAATTTATATTGGGTGTGTTAGATTTATAGTGTGCGAATAATAAAGGATTGACAATAATTAGTCATATTGGTGGCACAGAGGGGCCCCCAAATAAAATTCTGCTTAAGGCCCCCTGAAGGCTTGGGCCGGCCCTGGTCATAGTAATCAGAATAAATTGATGAAGACCGAATCAGATTATTGTGAGAGCAAGGACTTCACTCAATTTTATGCAATTAACAGAAAAGCAGGTATCGCTCTTCATGATGAAGGTTTTTTTGAGTGCAAACTGATAGATGACAATTTATCTGTTTATAACCACAGTAGATTGGTCAGTCAATGTAGATAATAATTATAAATTTTGGACATAGCTGTCCACAATCACTGTACAGCAGGGGTCACCAACTCCGGTCCTGGAGAGCTACTATCCAGCAAGTTTTCTATCCTACCTGGCTTCTGATGAGCCACACTAGTAAATACCAGGAGCAGGTGTGTTATTCTGACATCTAGTGGTTACTGGTGGTATTGTTTCACTGAGATGACCAAAACAAATATTAATTGTTCAGTGCAGCGTGAAAATATCATGTTAGCTAGCTGACTAATTTGAACAATGCAATGTAACATTTGCCTGATTAGTTAGCTGTTAATTTACCTATTAAAAGGGTCACCTTAGTCATCATCTTAACAATCACCCCCGAGAGAGATTTGGCAGGAGCTGCCACTGCTTCAAAGCTGCGTTTTAGAGATTGTTCCTATTGTCACAAAATGTAAGGATGACAGGTCAGCATCCATGAGCTCAGCTGACTGATCCCCCAGGTACATTTTCCAAGGGCTCGCAGTTTCAGTCTCCTTTAGCCGACAAAACTCTAGTTGAATAATCTTAATCAGGGACTAACATTACTTCACCACACATAGCGTACGATTCTACTAGTGTGTGTGTGTGTGTCTGTGTGTGTGTGTGTCTGTGTGTGTGTGGGGGGGGGGTGGGGTGTTGGGAAGGTGCCCGTTTTATTTTTTTACCCCTACCCTTCAGACAGTCTAAGTCGTCCATCGCTTCTAAGGCTGCATTGTCTTTCACAAGCACATCACTGGAGGTTCTGGTCCATTTGAATGGGGGGGACATCAATTAGATTTTTGCATTTTAAAATGAACCGTTAATGTGTAATGAGGACTCTAGATGTTTTTTTCAAAATTACAAATCACTTTGTAATGAACACCTACAGTAGGTCCAAGTCATGAAGCTATAAAATGCAGGTGCCCCCCCCCGGCCCACCCAGAACTGCCACAGGAGCAGATGATATAGAACAGGATACATTACAGCTACACTTGGCTGACTTTCACAGATTTGATCCTTTTGAAACACTGAAAGCACAGAGGGATCTACCAGTACATGTGGATGAACCTGAGTTTCAAGGCCCTTAAAAGTGACCATTATGGACTCATTCCGATCGATCCTCTCATTTTCTATAATATCGTCAGTCAGCAGTATTTGAACAGATTCATGCACTTGATTAAATTAATCCAATGCCTTTTGTAGAACCAATGACTCCAGGGCTGTCAAACGTCCCATAACTGACCGTGAGACACTCACAACTGGGTCCAATCTCATTCTCTCACACTAAGCTTGAATTTTCTCCTGCAAATTTTACAATTAAACCAAAGTGTTACATTAACCTCCCTGAAATCATGGCATTGGTGCTGTAGAATGCTGCGTGTGTGACAAGAGCTACCTGCACATTCGGGCTGTTTTCTATGGAACCAAGTACATAATCTAAAATATACAATCCAAATATACAATCTAAAATCTAAAATATAGTGCAATGGTGAGTGTAATGGCGAGGATGTACAGACTAAAGTTATTTGTACAGTAAAGTGAACATGTGCAGTATATGTGCATTCCAGTACAAACGAACGTAGTGTACAGAAGGACCAGAGTTAGTTTGAGTTGAGAAGCCTTATGGCCTGGGGGAAAAAACTCTTCCTGAGTCTCTCTGTCCTGGACATCAGGCAACGGAACCGTCTGCCTGAGTTCGGCCTTTTCCGTGTAACTTACTCATAAACAGGTGCGTCGCCTTCATTATTAACTCCTGGTTAAATAGCCTTTACAAACAAACTTATTCATTATACCCGTATGTATAAGCTATAGGCGACGCAGTTTGCGTTAACTGTGTCTTACCCGAAGCTGCTTTAAATTAACAGAATGGCTACTTAATTTCGACTCCGAGATCTTTGGAAGCGTAGATCCCTCCTGGAAAAGGGCACTTACACAAACTTCTAAGCGATCGTCAGTAATGGTCCAAAAACTGTATCCCCCTCCGCCAGAAAAACATGCCCCTCCCCAATATGACAAATGAATTCATATTTAAATAAGGTTTGGGACCTACAGTATATACGATATAGCAATATACAGGCATTTAGAAAGACAGATTACATTTAGGCATCATTATATATACAAAACAGGCTATATTTTGTCTATTACAAGCTTATCAAATAAAATAAAGATATGCAATTTAAAAATGGTTCCAACACTGTGTGTTACAAGTATAAGGAGGTTGTATCAGTGAACAGAAGGTCGCTGGATTGAATCCTAGACAATTCACTGGCATATCTGTTGGGTCCTTAATCCCCCAAAATAAATGACTGACCCTGCGTTTGTACTCTAACATTTGATCTGCGTTTGTGCCCCAAACAGAGCAAGGTGAGATATGTGGAGACTAAGGGATTCCAGTGATCCTGTACTTGTGCAAATGGCAAATAAAGTATCCCTGCTCCAGGGGCACTGCACACTGTACACTGTCTGACCCTGTGCTGTGACCCCCCAAGCTTACGCTCAGCTGCATATATGTGTCTGTGTGTCTCATGGATCCTGCCGATCAGCCACTCTGGCATTTGGCGTCCAGTGAGACTGACAGAAGGGGATCCATCATCTGGGACGTCAGCCACCCAGCTCACACCCCCTTAACACTCCTGTCCTCTGGAAGACACTACCGGTGCATTACCTCCCCCCCCCCACCTGTTTCAGGGACAGCTTCTCTACTCAAGACAGTGACCAAGAGAGTGGCCTGCATCTGTCCCCCCCACTGCATTGTACTGCACGTTGTTAAAATTCCACTTCTGCACTTTATTAGTATTTATTACACTGCAGCCAGTTTCCATCCCCATTGCACTTCTTACATGTTTGCTCACTCTCATACTGCACTGTCTTGTCCTGCATCACACTGCTATTTGTCCCACTGCTCAACCCCCCCCCCCCCCCTGCAACTGTGGTATAAGAATTTCACTGTGTTCCTCTGCACACTTGTGACAATAAAACCTGAAACTTTCACACAAAGGAATCGAGGGAGAACCATGCAGAGTGAGAGACACAAGTTTGTCTTTTATTCGTCTATAATCATCTTGTAACTGTCTTACACATCTGGGGGAAATCTCACTGTTGAACATGCTGTTTGCTGTGTTAAACTGCAATGTACTGCAAAGGAATCCATCTTTGCTGAGGATTCAGCTACCACTCAATCTGTTACAAAAACTGATTTTTAAAATAAACTGCATTAAATTACAAATCACCTTTTTCATATTTAAGTATGGTGATGTTCAGGGACACCAAAAAGGGGGTTGGGTGGGGGGGGGTTGCAGTTAGGATGATTACAGGGGCCCTGAAATGCAATTGGTCTGGGTTAGGGGCCCAAAATCTCTAATGACATCCGTAATGATGCTAAATATTTGTCCATCACTAATAGATCTGAAAGCCTGCATGTGTGACAGTTTACATGTGTGTGTGTGTGTGTGTGTGTGTGTCTATCTGTCTGCCTGCCTGTTCATCCCACTACGGTGTGTCCCAGACCGGCTCCACTTTCCTCTCAGCTCTGCAGTTCCTGCTCTTCAGCGCCCCCAGCCTGAGCTCCAGCGACATGACATCGCCCACCCTTTCCTCCATGTCTCGCAGCAGCACGCTGTTCCCCAGCAGCTCGCTTCGTTGGCGCAGCCGCAGGTTGTCTGCCCGCACCCTGTCCCGAGCCCGCTTGCCGCATGTCAGAGAGTCACGTGACCGTGCCACCGCCACCTCCATCTCTGCCAGGTCAGCTGCAAGTGCCATCTGCACCCATCGCAGCTTCTCTGTGACGTGCACGCACCTGCGATCTTGTCGCGCAGCAACAGAATCTCTGCGACTCGCTCGACCTTACCGCTGTACGTCTGGTTCTCCAGCTTCAGCTGCTCGAAGTCGAGGATGTGCAGCCCCTCCGCCAGCCCCTTCTTGGCAGACAGTGCTCTCTCACCCTTGGCGATGCCGCCTTCAGCTTGATGTTCTCCAGACGCACACGCGCCAGCTCCTTCTCCTTGTGCCGCTCGGCTGCCTGGATCTGCTCCATCTGGGCCTTTGCAGATTCCTTGCCCAGATGCCAGGCCAACGCTGGTCCTGCCACCTCCTGCTTCCGGGCCTGGAGGACCTGCCACTCCAACTCTGCCTGGCGAAGGCTCTCCTCACCCGAGAGTGTCTGCCTAGTTAGGAGGTGGGACTCCTGTTTCCTTCTGATCAAACATCTCGCTGTGCAACAGCTCATCTCCAACCTCTTGGTCAACCTCAGCTTCACTGGTGCCCCTGGTTTCTGGCTCAGCGCTCTCTGATGTTCTTAGCTCATCCTGTTCTTGTTTTCCAAAAATTTTAAATGAGGAAATTCTGAGGTTATTTGTTTCAAAAGCATACAGTGGCATGCAAAAGTTTGGGCTTAAAATGTCTGTTAAGTCAGCAGAAGATGAACTGATCACCAAAAGTATAATCATAAAGTTAATGATGACACATTTCTTTCATATTTTAAGCAAGATTAAATTTTATTTCCATCGTTCACAGGTACAAAATAACAAAAAATGTAAAGGGTCTGAAGCAAAAGTTTGGCCAGTCCAAGATCAGCCCTTAGATAACGTTTAAGTTTAACTTGTAAAATTAAAATAATTAATGCTCACCAAGCAGGAGAAGGCTACAGGAAGATAGCAAAGCGTTTCCAGATAGATGTCTCCTCAGTTCATGATGTTATTAAGAAATGGCAGTTAACAGGAATGATGGAGGTCAAGAAAACTTTCTGAAAGAACTGCTCATTCAATTGCTATGAAGGCAAATAAAAAGCCCCATTTGACCGCAAACGACCTCCAGGAGGATTTAGCAGACTCTGGAGTGGTGGTTCACCGTTCTACTGTGCAGCGACACCTGAACAAATGTAACCTTCATGGTAGAGTCGGCAGGAGAAAATCTTTCCTGTATCCTAGCCACACAATTCTGCATCTGAAGTTTGCAAAGGAACATCTAAACAAGCCTGATGCATTTTGTAAACAAGACCTGTGGACTGAAGAAGTCAAAATAGAACTTTTTGGCCACATACCAAATTCCAGGAACAGAACACCAGTCCAACTATTAAGCATGGGGGTGGATCGATCATGATTTGGGCTTGTGTTGCAGCCAGTGGCACAGAGAACATGTCATTGGTAGAGGGAAGAATGGATTTGAATAAATATCATGCAGCAAATTCCAGCAGCAAATAGTTGAAGTTAAAAAGAGGATGGGTCCTACAATAAGATAATGATCTAAAACACACCTCAAAATCTACAATGGAATACCTCAAGGTGAAGGTTTCGCCACGGCCCTCAGTCACCCGACCTAAACATCACTGAAAATCTGCGGATACATCTCAAAAAAGCAGAGCACGCAAGACAACCCAAGAATCTTGCAGAATCAGAAGCCCTTTGCAAGGATGAATGGGAGAAAATCCCCCAAATAAGAACTGAAATATTGAAGGATTGAGTGTAGATGAAGATCTAAGAACATCAGAGCATAATATTTGAGTGTAGTTCAAATATAACAAATTCATATCTTTTAAGTGCTGAACTGAACATATTTTTTGGCAAGAATTTACTTTAAAAGTTTGATTACTTAAATGTTTTCAGGTGATCTGTATGTAGGAGGGGCTGTTCTGGTGAGGCTGGGTGTGGTCGGGGTCTGATGTGGGCGTGACACACACATAGAGAATGGATACATTTATATTATGCTAATTGCATGATTCTCTAATAGTCTTTTTCAGATGCCCACCAAGTACCAGAATGTTGTTTTATAATTAAAATACTGATAAAAGAATTAAAACTCAATATATTCAAGTATAATACGCTGTAACATTTTATATGACTTGGAAAATGACAGAAAATAATTTTACAAATGAATTAAAGTCGACCCGGCGGCCCAGAAGGATAAGCGGTTTGGAAAATGGATGGAAGTAAGCTCAAGTGTAATAAAATTCATTCATCATGTTTTGCCAGGTGGACAGGAGGCGTTACTGCTGATCCAGCTTCTGCTTGACCTGCTGAACCCAGTCATCTCTGGGATCAACACACGCTTCTTTACCCTTTGTGGTGTAAAGTCTGAAAACTGAAGGGAAAAAAATGACATGGTTCTGCTTCTCACTTGTTAGAATCTGTCTCCATATGCATCTTACCGTGAACTAAAAATTAGTTCTGTTATAGATTTTTTGCACACAACAAATATTAAATCTCAAAACAGTAATAGTTCAAAACAATACATGAGTAAAGTTAATATTTACATAATTCCAGGTTTAATGCAGTTTTTACGGGTCTCTACATATCCAACTATCTGGTCCATCCACAGTATTCCAGGAAAGTACATAAAACAGCAATACACCGACAGATTGCCATCTGGATTGACATAAAGAACATAAAATGTATATATGTACAGCCTGCATACAAAATATATACAGCCACCACTGAATATATACATGAAAAATGCACAGCGAAAAAACTTATAATTGGGTCAGTAACCTTGCTTGTATCAAAGAAATTTAAAGAATCCTATAAGTCCTAGACTTAAATGGTCTGCAGCCATCTGGACAGACATGAAGAACGGAAAATGTATACACAATCTATATACAAAGTATATACAGCCATGTATACATACATACATACATACATGAGAAATACGCCCAGAGAAACTGTGTTCATGTTTCACAATTGGGTCCATGATCTTTATTAAAATCCAAGATACTGACAACGTCCTGATGAAAGCTGTGAGATGCTGCAGACTTACCTTGAGCCAAAGTGGAGGACAGCAGCACTGTCGTCGGGAGGAAGAAGGCAGAGATCTGATGGGGCTTCATGATTCCACTGGACGTTTCTGAAGATCAGCGCCGCTTCTACAGCTAAACTGAGGCCAGCAGAGTCTAACCACGTCCTTTTAGAGGGGTTGTGTGTCTGAGGTGGGGGTGGATGATAGATAAAAGGAATAAACATTTATATGTATTAGCAGACGCTTTTATCCAAAGCAACAAACTTCTTTTTGAAAAAGCAGAGTCCCTGGAGCAATTGGAGTTAAGGTCTTTGCTCGAGGGCCCAACTGTGAAGTCGTAGGATTTAAACAGATTTAAATTTCCCATGATAATTTTTTCCAACCTTCTGACAGATTGTTACAGATAAATTGTATGGTGAGATCCCACATGATAACTTTCACAGAGAGGTGAAAATCATCTTGGGCCCCACAATGTTCATGGGGAGTTTGGAAAAGATCCATTGAATACTTTTAGAGGTTCAGAGTTCACAAGGTCAATTGTCGTCTATAGCCGTCCAATCCTTCCTTTGTTGCCACCTAGTGCTGCTGTTTCAATTTTGGGCCAATTTGTCTCAAAATGAAACCAGGTCAAGATCTTTTTTGTGAGGCAGCACCCAGGAAAAGCACTGGCACACCCTGCGCTGGAAGGAGCAATCCAGGATGGGGCTCCAACCTATCACCAAGCACACACAGTCACTCACTACTATGGGCTGTTTGGTAACTCTGAATAACTTCACATGTTTTTGGACTGTGGGGGGAAACTGGGAAACCTGGAAGAAGCCCCATGATGACACAGGGACAACATGCAAACTCCACACACAAATCAATAGAATGCACAGCTTGCGGAATTACATTTTAGTAAAACAAGCTGCAAAGAAACATTAAATACATCCTTCGCTGCATGCCACAAAGGGAAATTGTCGGTCTACGTTATTGTAACTAACTTTCATTTCCAGAGATCAACGATGTCCGTGTTTGCGATTTGCTTATCATAGGAATCGCATATATATATATTTTATTCACCTTTCTTTTTTTGTTATTAATCGTATATTAAATATATTACGCCAGCACAATAAGAGTGCGATTACTAAATTAAATTATAAATATACTTAACTAAATGCAACTTAGATTCCCCTTTATAAAATAATATCGTGGCAATAGCTACATTGGCTAATTTCCGGCTTCCTCTCCGCGCAGCGCTCCGCGCGCCATTTGCAGCCGCTGCGCGTGGTGTTTGTTCCCTTCCCTTGGGTTTGGGTACCTGACAGTAAAAGCGTGTCGGATGGCTGATTTAATATTCTCATGAAAACTAGAGGTGTATATTGTGAGTCATTGAAACTGATTTTTTTTTTGGTCTAACTAATGCCAGTGGGTGTGTTTGCAGAAACGTTTTATGTAATACCTGTGATTTCTTGGAGGGGAAAAAAAGTTATTTCATGTTTTCGTTCGAATTTCCGATGCGTTACGTAATTATGTAACGTACCTTGTTCCGTTGCCTAGTTACTGGACGCCACTTCGTCGGTTTCTGTCTTACTGCAACATGGCTTGTCCTCAGCGGAGATACGAAGTTCCTGAGATCATCTTTGATCACAGAAATGAGCGATTTTACCGCAGACTCGAACTGTTGGGAGAAGTATGTACTATAAAGATACCGTAGATAATTAAGTTACAATTTGTCTTGTAGAGTAGAGGTCTGCAACGGGGTGGGACGCCCGCGGGACTCGCGGGACGCGGCGCGGGTCTACATTTGAGAGTTTCTTGTGCCAGAGCGGGATGAAAAATCAGTCCTGCGCAGACCTCTAGTTGAAATAAACGCAGAGCCGCGCCACAAATTTCAATGTTTCCCTATATTTCTCTCATTTTGACTGTGAAATGTTTCTATTGAGACTGGGTTTAGATATTTTGTAATTCAGGTCTGTAGCCTAGTTAGATAAAAAAAAAATTGGCACCTTATTTAATTTTTAAAAGCCAAGATATTATAGCGTTTAAAATGTGTCCGTGCTTGCGACTTGCTTATCATAAGAATCGTGTACATATGTATATATTTTTCACCTTTCCTTTTTTGTTATTAATCGTATACTAAGTATATTACGCCAGCACAATAAGAGTGCGATTACTAAATTAAATTATAAATATACTTAACTAAATGCAACTTAGATTCCCCTTTATAAAATAATACCATGGCAATAGCTACATTGGCTAATTCCCGGCTTCCTCTCCGCGCGCCATTTACAGCCGCTGCGCGTGGTGTTTGTTCCCTCCCTTGGGTTTGGGTACCTGACAGTAAAAGCGTGTCGGATGGCTGATTTAATATTCTCATGAAAACTAGAGGTGTATATTGTGAGTTATTGAAACTGATTTTTTTTTGGTCGAACTAATGCCAATGGGTGTGTTTGCAGAAACGTTTTATTTAATACCTGTCATTTTATGAAGGGAAAAAAAGTTTTTTCATGTTTTCGTTCGAATTTCCGATGCGTTACGTAATTATGGAACGTACCTTGTTCCGTTGCCTAGTTCCTGGACGCCACTTCGTCGGTTTCTGTCTTACTGCAACATGGCTTGTCCTCAGCGGAGACACGAAGTTCCTGAGATCATCTTTGATACCAGAAATGTGCGATTTTACCGCAGACTCGAACTGTTGGGAGAAGTATGTACTATAAAGATACCGTAAATAATTCAGCTGCAATTTGTCTTGTAGAGTAGAGGTCTGCAACGGGGCGGGACGCCCGCGGTACTCGCAGGACGCGGCGCGGGTCTACATTTGACAGTTTCTTGTGCCAGAGCGGGATGAAATATCAGTCCTGCGCAGACCTCTAGTTGAAATAAACACAGAGCCGCGCCACAAATTTAAATGTTTCCCTATATTTCTCTCATTTTGACTGTGAAATGTTTCTATTGAGACTGTTTAGATATTTTTTAATTCAGGTCTGTAGCCTAGTTAGATAAAAAAAATTTGGTACCTTATTTAATTTTTATAAGCCAAGATATTATAGCGTTTAAAATGTGTCCGGTATTTTTGGCACACCCTATACTTCAGCAGCCTTGCTTGCGGGATTCAGCAGGTGGGAGCTGGACAAACCATAACAGATGCGGGTGGGAGCGGGTCGAAATATTACACATTTCTGCGGGAGCGGGATGAAAAATTATTTTTCATAGATTACGGAAAATGGGTAATCAATTACGTATGGCAGAAATTCTTAAATTCTTAATGCACTTGTGTTTTTAGGGAGGTTTTGCCCAATGTTTCAAGATGATGGACATTTTCACTGGAGAGATATTTGCAGTGAAGGTGATTCCGATAAAGCACTCTGATGGAATAAAAGAGGTATGTGGTCTGAATCCTGCTTGAAGTCAGCCCCCTCCACAGTTAAACTGCATTTCCCTTATGCTCATTGTGGTAACACGTCTGACATTTCAGAGTCTCCGAGAAGTGGTGCTGCTGAAGCTGCTGCAACACCAGCATGTTGTTAACTTCTCCCATCATGTAGAAGATGACAAATTCTTGTATATCTTCATGGAGCTGTGCAGTAGGGGGGTGAGCCCAGCTGTTTCTGGCCTTTGCAGACAGTTTGTTAAGGTTAAGACTCTATGTCGACTCACGCCATCCTTTCTTTTCCCATTCCAGTCGATGCTAGACCTCCTTCAGGAACGAGAAATCCTGAGCACGCCTGAAGTGAGGTTTTACATGAGGCAGCTCATTGGGGCCTTACGACACATCCATGGCAAAGGCATTGTCCACAGGGACCTCAAATTAGGTATGTGTGCCTGCACACATGATTTGTTTAATTCTTCACATGTTAGTGTTGGCATTTTACATGGCATTTCCTGTGTGGTTTATATGATTGCTGCCTGCTGTTGTATTCTGCAACTGTTTAATGTCTGGTGTTATTAGGTGAAATATTTGAGTCATTGGTCTTTCAGAGAACTTATTATTAACGGAGGCCTTGGAATTAAAAGTGGCCGACTTTGGACTGGCCACCAAGCTGGAGCCACTGGAAAGCAGGCAGAAGTGGGTTCTTTTTCTTAGATTCTCCAGCAAATCTTTCAAATTGCTCATGCAACAGGCTGAAGCACATGTATACTGTTTTCCTTTTGTGTGTGTTGTAGACGCTTTTGTGGGACGAGAGAGTATGCAGCTCCTGAAGTGTGGAAGATGGAGGGACACAGGCCAGAGTCAGATGTCTGGGCGCTGGGGTGTATCATGTATGTATACCTTCTCAATCGTCCTCACAGTCAGAGCCAGAGTCAAGAATGATATCTGAAATGCACCAATGCAGAATGTTGTTAGATGCAAATGAAGCTCAAATGCCGTTGCTGACTTTCTTGATACAGGTATACGATGCTTGTTGGTGCATACCCCTTTGATGGCGACGCTGAAAAAATCAAGCAGCGTGTCACTAAAGTAGAGTACACTCTACCAAAGTCCCTCTCCTCATCAGCCAAGAAATTGATTTCTTGGATCCTACAAAAGAATCCACAGGATCGGCCCACATTGGAGCAGATCCTGAATCATAAGTTCTTCACTAAGGTACATGCAAACTGCTGGTCTGCTGAGTTCAATAGTATTCATGCATCCTGAGGAATTGCTTTGCTCAACCGAAACATCTTAAACTACAACCCTAGGGCTTCACTCCGGAGGAAATTCCATCAAACAGCTACCACAAGGTGCCAAGATTCAGAGCAGTTAAACGTGTAAAGCACTTCTTCGTCAGGCTGTTCCGCCGCATATTTGGACAAAGGAGACCCAAAGGTAAGTAAGCTCCTTCAACACAAACCTTGCTAGTCTAGTATCTCTCAGTTCATCAGGCTCAGATACCTGATTTTCCCATGTTTTCTTGCAGATATGCCCCACTGTGAATTCAAAATGAAAACCAGCGGCCCTTTCGTCTACAGCAGGGCTGTCCTAACTTTTTTTAGTGAGGGCCACATACAGAAAAATATTCCGAGGGCTGGGCCAACTTACTAGATATAAGCTATGTATGGGGACGCTCGTCGCTAATGGCTGCCTATCTCTGCTCGTCCGCGCGTCCCATCCGCCTTTTTGCCCTTTAGTCTGTCCCTTTGTCACTCTCCCGTTCGCAATTTCGCACGATTTCGGCGCTTGCCCTGTTATTCCTCCTGATGGCTGCTAATCAGCGTAGACCTCGCCCAGCCCTTTCCAGCCCGGAGAAGAAAGTACCCCGCTCTGATGGCGGCGTTACTGAGGAGGCCCTTTCCTCTCTCCTGGCTCCCTTTCTCGCGGAAATGAAGAACTTCGTTTCCGAACAGGTGAACTCGCTAAAAGGCACGCTTCAGCAACACCATTCGGAGCTCCGCGCTGACCTGAACTCGCTGAGGGCAGACTTTAAATCCATACAAAAAGAAGTCGCCTCAGTGAAGGCTGTGACCGATTGGCACTCCAGGGAGCTGGCTGATTTTAATAAGGCTCTGCTTTCCCTGGATAACAAAATCACGGAGATTGAGGACCGCAGCCGTCGCCTCAATCTTAAAGTGGTTTGGATTAAGCTAGGGCGCGAAGGGGGCGATATGCGGTCTTTCCTTAATAAGCTCTGGCCGGCTATTTTCCCCCATCTTCCCAATTTCCTGCCAGCCATTGACCGTGCCCACAGGCTGTACGGCCGGTCTGAAACCTCTTCTCGCCCCTATAAGCCAGTTATTTTATTTTATTATTAATGTACTGTTATGTGATGTTTTTTTTTTTTTTGCTTCTACTACTATATTAATTGGACGTTTGCTGTACTGCTGTTGCCCGGTTCGCTGACGGTTACTCCCATTTGCCGTTTTCTCCTGCTCTGTACACGGGGCAGCAAGCAGTGGCATGGGGTCAGTTTTATTTTACTTCCGTTGCTGTTACTCAGAAGGTGGTGGGGATGTGTGCGCGCAGTTAGTGTGTTTTGCGGCTTGGCTTCGGGCGCCACGTGCGCGCAGTTTCCGACATCGGTCGGAGGGGGCGGGAGGGTAGATGTTCTGGACCTGGCAGCAGAACCATTTACCTTTCTATTGTGTTTAATGTTGCTGCTGCGTTGCCGGTCTGGAGCATGGGTTTGGGGAATTTTTGTGTTTGTTTGGGGGGGTGGGAAGGGGGTTTTCCCTGAGACACACTTCCTAAAGTTACGGTTGACCGACCAGGGCATTCAGCCTCTGGTGCATGCCTGGCATATTGAGACTTTTATTTATTTTTATTTTTAATTTTTTTATTTTTTCCTTGTTTACACCTTACTGTCTGTTCTGTTTTGATAATGGTCAATATAAATATAGCTTCATGGAACGTTAGGGCCCTGAATACCCCCGAACAACAACTGTCCAGTGTGACTGAATTTCTGAAAAGGCAGCACGCTGACCTTGCCTTTTTAATTGAGACCCATTTACTCCAGCAAGATGCACTGCGGGCGGCCTCCAGGTTCTACAGGGTTGTCTCCACTTCATCAGCTTCCTCGCATAGATGTGGGGTGGCCATACTGGTGAGGCGGACCCTTCAGATTCATATTCTCAATTCCGGGGGTGATGCTGATGGCAGGTACTGTTATGCCCTCTCCGACCTGGGGGGCAGGAAGGTCTGCTTTGTTGCTGCATACGCTCCCACTCCCCCACGCACCTCATTCTTTCAGGATCTTTCTGACCACCTTCTTAAATTTCAAGACTTCGACTTTGTTATTGGAACTGATGCTAACGCTGTCCATGATCCTGTCCTTGATAAATCTCCCTCTCTCGTGGGTAGCCTTGCTGCCCCCCTCTACACGTTCCCTGTGTAAATTCGTGGAGGTCCTGAATTTGGTTGACTCATTCCGCCTAATTAACCCCTCCGCTAGAGAATTTTCCTTCTTCTCACCCCGCTTCAACTCCCAATCTCGCATAGACTACATCTTTGTTTCTCGATCTGTTGCCCCCGCTGTTTCTACGGCTTCTCTGATCTCTTCTTCTTTATCTGACCACAAGTGTGCTCTCCTCCACTTAGCTGTACCTTCTCTTTCTCCTCGGTCCCCACGATGGAAGCTCAATACTTCTTTGCTTCGAAACTCCAAATATATAGCCTATTTGATCCCTAGACTTGAAGAATTTATTTCAATTAATTCAGGCTCAACTGATGACCCAGTCTACTGCTGGATGGCGATAAAGGGCTTTCTCTGTGACACCACGGTTGCTTTTGCCAGTGGCCTGGCTCGTGAATGTCGCCAGAAGATCTGTGATCTCGAAAGGCGCCTAACTCACTTAGAGAGTGTTCGTCCTGCAGTGATTGATCCGGATCATGAGACCCTCATCTTAAACACAAGGGCAGAGCTAAATGTTCTTCTGTCACGCCGTGCCGAGTTTTTGGTTCATCGCACTAGGTCTCGATATTATGTCTTGGGTGCTAGGCCCAGTAAGTTGTTGGCTCTCGGCTCCGGCAATGTGACTCTTTCTCCACAATCTCTTCTGTTAGAACCAAGGATGGAGCTCTCACCACTGACCCACAGGAAATTAACAGTAGCTTTTTTCAATTTTACTCATTTATTCTCCCCTCCCACTGTCTCTCCACCCTCTGACCCTGATTTGTTTCTTGATTCTGTACCTCTTTCTTGTCTCTCAGGCCCAGAAGCCTCTATGCTCGAGGCTCCCCTTTCGATGACAGAACTTAAAGAGGCTCTGGACTCCATGAGCCCTGGGAAGTCTCCAGGGCCCGATGGCCTCCCTCCTGAACTTCTTTCTGCCTTCTGGAAGCAGCTCTCTACCCCGCTCTTCCACATGCTGAATTCTGCTATTTCTGCCTCCCATCTCCATCCTTCTCTTAATCAGTCCTTGATGACTTTGTTGCTCAAACAGGGTAAGGACCCCTCAGATTGCTCCAGCTATCACCCATTGTCCCTGATGAATTCAGACATCAAACTGTTTGCCAAGGTGCTTGCCCATCGACTGCAGGCGGTGATTTCCAAATTGATTCACCCGGACCAAACTGGCTTTATTAAATCCCGTCATGCGGCCGACAACATCCGTCGCCTGCTGCATGTACTGCTCCTTCCTTTCCCTTCCCTGCTGCCCTTCTCTCTCTAGACGCAGAGAAGGCTTTTGATATACATGTCTTGAACATTGGAGGCGCCTCTCTTCCTCGTCGTGGTCTCAGTCGGGTATCTCCACCCTGGGTGACATTTTTGACAGCTCTGGTCTCAAATCATTCCAGTCTCTTATGGTCACATTTAATCTTCCCTCTTCCTCATTTTTTTCTACCTCCAGCTGAGGTCCATGGTTAGGGCCTGTAATATCTCTTTTTCCTCGCCTCTTCTGCTTCACCCGCTGTGCAGATTTGCTCTGTCCTTTTCCCCCGTTTCTAAACCCGTGTCCAGTCTCTATTCCCTCCTAGAAGCAGAGAAGGCTTTTGATAGGATGAATTGGTCATTTTTGTGGAGAGTCTTGCATAGAATGGGCTTTGGCCCTTATTTTAACAACCTTGTCCAGACTCTTTACTCCTCCCTCTCTTCTGTCCTTTTGACCAATGCCAACATCTCTCCTCCTTTTCGGCTTCTTCAGGGGGCCAGGCAGGGCTGTCCCCTCTCCCCCCTGCTCTTTAATCTGTCGTTGGAGCCTCTGGCTGCTGCCCTCCGCCACTCAGACCTTATTTCCCCCATCCTAGTGAAAGGTGTCCCTCAGTCAGTTTCTTTATACGCTGATGATTTGCTCCTCTACCTTGGCAGCGCTCGCGTGGATCTTCCTCATGTCCTTAACCTATTTCAAACATATGAATCCCTGTCTGGCTATAGGATTAACTGGGTAAAATCCTCTCTCCTTCCATTGAATTC
Source organism: Paramormyrops kingsleyae (assembly GCF_048594095.1). Lineage (NCBI taxonomy): Eukaryota > Metazoa > Chordata > Actinopteri > Osteoglossiformes > Mormyridae > Paramormyrops > Paramormyrops kingsleyae. The sequence goes on along the minus strand of NC_132808.1, from coordinate 1,154,449 downwards.
TGCCTGCCACACCTCTTCACTTCCTCCTTCTATTCCCCAGGCGAGGTCTTTCAGATACCTGGGGCTGGACATCTATCCGTCGGTCCCAGAGCTTACAGCTGCTGGCTTCCGCCGCGTTCTCGAGGGCATTAAAGCCTCGATCTCCTCGTGGTCTTCTCTTCCCCTTTCATTTCGGGCTAGGCTGGCCGTTATTAAGATGAACGTGCTCCCGAGAATTAATTTTATTAGTTCCATGCTTCCTCTCTTCCCTCCACCTGGGTACTGGGCCTCTGTCAAGCCTGCTATTTCCACATTTCTTTGGGATGGCAAGAGACCCTCCGTCAGACACTCTACCCTAATCCGCGACCGGTTGGATGGAGGTGTCTCTCTCCCGGACTTCGAATTTTACCACCTTGCTTTTACCCTGAGGCCGGTTTGGAGCTGGATCAGTCCTCCCCAGCATCCACCCGCCTGGCTTCCTATCGAAGCAGAATATGCTCTCCCCCATCGTCTAGCCTCGCTTCCTTTCCTCCCTGTTAAATTAAAATCCATCTCTGCCTCCGTCGGTCCGATTATCTCTCATGCGCTTCGCACCTGGAGAAGGGTTGAGAAATTGTTGGGCCCCTTCCCAAAATGGCATCCCAGCGTTCCGTTGCTCCACAACCCTGTCTTGAACATTGGAGGCCGCCCCATCTCTTCCTCGCCGTGGTCTCAGTCGGGTATCTCCACCCTGGGTGACATTTTTGACAGCTCTGGTCTCAAATCATTCCAGTCTCTTATGGTCACATTTAATCTTCCCTCTTCCTCATTTTTTTCTACCTCCAGCAGAGGTCCATGCTTAGGGCCTGTAATATCTCTTTTTCCTCGCCTCTTCCGCTTCACCCGCTGTGCAGATTTGCTCTGTCCTTTTCCGCCGTTTCTAAACCCGTGTCCAGTCTCTATTCCCTCCTAGACGCAGAGAAGGCTTTTGATAGGATGAATTGGTCATTTTTGTGGAGAGTCTTGCATAGAATGGGCTTTGGCCCTTATTTTAACAACCTTGTCCAGACTCTTTACTCCTCCCCCTCTTCTGTCCTTTTGACCAATGCCAACATCTCTCCTCCTTTTCGGCTTCTTCAGGGGGCCAGGCAGGGCTGTCCCCTCTCCCCCCTGCTCTTTAATCTGTCGTTGGAGCCTCTGGCTGCTGCCCTCCGCCACTCAGACCTTATTTCCCCCATCCTAGTGAAAGGTGTCCCTCAGTCAGTTTCTTTATACGCTGATGATTTGCTCTTCTACCTTGGCAACGCTCCTGTAGATCTTCCTCATGTCCTTAACCTATTTCAAACATGTGAATCCCTGTCTGGCTATAGGATTAACTGGGCAAAATCCTCTCTCCTTCCATTGAATCCTGCCTGCCACACCTCTTCACTTCCTCCTTCTATTCCCCAGGCGAGGTCTTTCAGATACCTGGGGCTGGACATCTATCCGTCAGTCCCAGAGCTCACAGCTGCTGGCTTCCGCCGCGTTCTCGAGAGCATTAAAGCCTCAATCTCCTCGTGGTCTTCTCTTCCCCTTTCATTTCGGGCTAGGCTGGCCGTTATTAAGATGAACGTGCTCCCGAGAATTATTTTTATTAGTTCCATGCTTCCTCTCTCCCCTCCACCTGGGTACTGGGCCTCTGTCAAGTCTGCTATTTCCACATTTCTTTGGGATGGCAAGAGACCCTCCGTCAGACACTCTACCCTAATCCGCGACCGGTTGGATGGGGGTGTCTCTCTCCCGGACTTCGAATTTTACCACCTTGCTTTTACCCTGAGGCCGGTTTGGAGCTGGATCAGTCCTCCCCAACATCCACCCGCCTGGCTTCCTATCGAAGCAGAATATGCTCTCCCCCATCGTCTAGCCTCGCTTCCTTTCCTCCCTGTTGAATTAAAATCCATCTCTGCCTCAGCCGGTCCGATTATCTCTCAGGCGCTTCGCACCTGGAGAAGGGTTGAGAAATTGTTGGGCCCCTTCCCATAATGGCATCCCAGCGTTCCGTTGCTCCACAATCCTGTCTTGAACATTGGAGGCCGCCCCATCTCTTCCTCGCCGTGGTCTCAGTCGGGTATCTCCACCCTGGGTGATTTTTTTGACAGCTCTGGTCTCAAATCGTTCCAGTCCCTTAAGGTCACATTTAATCTTCCCTCTTCCTCATTTTTTTTCTACCTCCAGCTAAGGTCCATGCTTAGGGCCTGTAATATCTCTTTTTCCTCGCCTCTTCCGCTTCACCCGCTGTGCAGATTTGCTCTGTCCTTTTCCCCCGTTTCTAAGCCCGTGTCCAGTCTCTATTCCCACCTCCGCAGATCCTCTCATAAACCTCTCCCCATAATTTCTGTCTGGCAGAGGGAGCTCTCTCACACCCCTGTCCTATCTTGGAGTGTTATTTTTCATAATATTAAAAACTGCTCTAAAAATCCCAATCACCAGCAAACACAATTTAAGTTTGTTCACCGATTATACCCCACTCCCCGGAAACGCCATCTCATGGGCTTAGAGCCTGACCCCTTATGTCACCTCTGTCCCCTTCAGGTCCCTGGTACCTTTCTTCATATGTTCTGGGACTGTCCTACAGCGGCTGCTCTTTGGGATTATGTGGCCAGATCTCTCTCTTCAGTTCTTTCCTCTCCCATCCCTCTGTCTCCCGTGGTCCTTCTTCTCCTGGACTTCTCTTCTCTCTCTCTATCTCGCTTCCAGCGGAGGCTCCTGATGTCTGCCTCGTTAGCGGCTAAGCTGTTATTAGCCTCTCGTTGGAAGTCTCCTGATCGTGCCATTCCCACTGTCTGGAAGTCCACCTTTCTTGATCTGCTTCTGCTGGAACTCTCTGCGGCCCGGATTAACAATTCGTCTGCTTCTACGATCCAGAGCTGGCTCCGTGACGTGCAGCTGGTAGAGGACTGGCTGCGGGTCATGTCCTGAAGCTGTATTCCTTTTTTTTTTTACTGATTTAAGTATGTTATCTCTTTTCTCCTCAGTTTTTAGCTGCGCCCTTCGGGGCTGGGTGTGCCGGTGACCATTGTTGGTCTCCTTTGAGGTGCTGTCTCAGGGTGTATTGAGGGGTGGGGTGGGGGTCGAATATGTTTTGTTCTGTTCTGTCTTGTTCTTTGTAAAAAAAAAATAGCTATGTATGGGCTAATCTCTTTTGTATTTAAGTTCAATCAATCAAATCTGGTCAATAAATGATAATTATGCTTAATAATTTAATGTGTTTATATCATGCTATATCATGTTTATTTTATATCATAAAATTTAAATGTTCATTTGTCCTGCCTGTCATATGTGTCTTAAATAAATCAGTGTGATTTTTTTACTGTGATTATTGTCTATTGGCTTTTTATTCTTAACCCAGAGGGATTTTAATATTTATTATTGTCTATTATTGTTTGTCTGGTGTGTGTGTGTGTACAGTAACGTGGTTTATGAAAACACTTAAAGAGCCAATCATAATGCATTCTTCAGTTACATATGTGTATAAAACCTAACTGTGTGGTCCAACCTCCAGTAGAGTTAACAGGAGTCCCATGTTCAGTAAAAGAACGGAAATACTGGAAAGCATCTGACTGGGGATCTCTGATTATATGCATTACCAGTGTTGTATGGTGTTCTTCCCACAAAATACTGGAACCACCTCTTCCTTCTTGTTTTTGGAATTTATACTCTGCTTCAGGAAAAGGTTAAACTGGTTGACATTAGTACTGCTGAAAAAGAACTGAAGAAATTTGTTATGGTGTTTGAAAGGTTGTACAGAAAGACGAACATCTCTTAATGCGCATTTGGTGACAAGTGTGAGAAACTGGGGTCCTTTGTGGACCACCTCAACTTTTTCCTTTGAATCTTTTAAAGGAGCTCTGTTGAAGTACTTTAATGGAAGCATGTATGTCCAAGATCAAAAGGTTCCTTAGGTGGAGGGATCTCACACATAAGGCTGACAAGTCAATGAAAAATGAATTGGTATATACTGTATACATATTCAGCAGTAGGACAATGTTACAATTGTACACTTCCAAGTACAGCCAATAGCATTTTAAATAAGACTGAAACAATTTCATTTTCACAAATTAGACTAAAGTGCCGCCAGAAGTGTACAGTTTTGTAGCACGTTTTTTAAAGCGTAATTAAATACATCTGTATCGACTCCCTTTAGGTTGGCCTCCCTGCAAAATCTATACAAGTGCAAAGTGTAACCTATTATTATTAGTATGATTACAATGTAGAAGTAGTATGATTACAATGTAGAAGTAAGCACATGAGAATTACAAACATATTCCAAACATACTGTATGAATTGAAAATGATGGAGGTCAAGAAAACTTTCTGAAAGAACTGCTCATTCAATTGCTATGAAGGCAAAAAAAGCCCCATTTGACCGCAAACGACCTCCAGGAGGATTTAGCAGACTCTGGAGTGGTGGTTCACCGTTCTACTGTGCAGCGGTACCTGAACAAATGTGACCTTCATGGTAGAGTCTGAAGGAGAAAACCTTTCCTGTATCCTAGCCACACAATTCTGCATCTGAAGTTTGCAAAGGAACATCTAAACAAGCCTGATGCATTTTGGAAACAAGACCTGTGGACTGAAGAAGGCAAAATAGAACTTTTTGGCCACATACCGAATTCCAGGAAAAGAACACCTGTCCAACTATTAAGCATGGGGGTGGATCGATCATGCTTTGGGCTTGTGTTGCAGCCAGTGGCACAGAGAACATGTCATTGGTAGAGGGAAGAATGGATTTGAATAAAGATCATGCAGCAAATTCCAGCAGCAAAAAGTTGAAGTTAAAAAGAGGATGGGTCCTACAATAAGATAATGATCTAAAACACACCTCAAAATCTACAATGGAGTACCTCAAGGTGAAGGTTTTCCACGGCCCTCAGTCACCCGACCTAAGCATCACTGAAAATCTGCGGATACATCTCAAAAAAGCAGAGCATGCAAGACAACCCAAGAATCTTGCAGAATCAGAAGCCCTTTGCAAGGACGAATGGGAGAAAATCCCCCAAATAAGAACTGAAATATTGAAGGATTGAGTGTAGATGAAAAGCTAAGAACATCAAAGCATAATATTTGAGTGTAGTTCAAATATAACAAATTCATGTCTTTTAAGTGCTGAATTGAACATATTTTTTGGCAAGAATTTACTTTAAAAGTTTGATTACTTAAGTGTTTTCAGGTGATCTGTATGTAGGCGGGGCTGTTCTGGTGAGGCTGGGTGTGGTCGGGGTCCGATGTGGGCGTGACACACACATAGAGAATGGATACATTTATATTATGCTAATTGCATAATTCTCTAATAGTCTTTTTCAGATGCCCACCAAGTACCAGAATGTTGTTTTATAATTAAAATACTGATAAAAGAATTAAAACTCAATATATTCAAGTATAATACGCTGTAACATTTTATATGACTTGGAAAATGACAGAAAATAATTTTACAAATGAATGAATTAAAGTATATACAGCCACTCTGAATATATACATGAAAAATGCACTGCGAAAAAACTTTTTTTTTTTTCTCACTTGTCGTGTCCGGCAGTTTAGCAAGCAAGATGTTAGTCTGGGTGCCTTATTGTGCCAACACTTTTATTTTAACAAGTGGAGCTTCGGATTTAAGCTCCTCTTGTTACTTGAGGTATACTCTTTATTAATCATTTTTATGTCACTGCGCCACAAAGCCGGAGCTGACTGGGGGGGTTAGTGGGAAAGAGATAGAGAGAGAAAGTGAGAAAGGAGAGAGAGGGGTGAGAGACAGAGGAAGTAGAAAAATTAATAAATACATAATAAAAATAAAAATTAAATAAGGAGGGGGGTCAGAGAGAGAGAGAGACAGGGAAAGAGAAATAATACATAACAAACAGTAGAACAAAAAAGAAAGAGTAATAAGAGGACAGCTTCTGCATCTTGCTGCTTTACACCGTATCATCACACCAGCTGCTGTTTCTGAAAGATATGATCCAGGGACACACACAAACAGTATACACACAAAGAAACCAGTGGTACCATTATGACATGGGAATGTGCTTGTGCCAGTATCTGCTTCTGGAATTAAATATGTTAATACCAACGAAAGAAAATAAATATATATGCATATGCAGACCACCAGGAACACTGTCTAAATATCGTCGTACCCGTATCTGCATCAGAGAGGAGGGAGTGGAAGCCACACACCAACTTTCACACACACTCTCACACACACACACACCCACACCCAGACAAGGGGAAAGAGGGATAAAATAGGGGAAGAGAGCCCTAGGCTCTCTTGTGTGTGTGTGTGTGTGTGTGTGTGTGTGTGCATTCTAAGTGTATGTGTGTTGATATGAAAGTGTGTGTATGTGCATATGTACGTGTATGTGTGTGTATGTGTGTGCATGTGCATATGTACGTGTATGTGTGTGTATGTACGCATACGTGTATGTGTGTGTGTTTGTGTGTTGTGAGTGTATGTATGAGTGTGCAGGTTAATATGGAATGATTCCCAGTGAGTGTGCGAGGCCACAACAACACCGCCCTGGGGCCCCCAGACGGCCGGGAGCTGTCACGGACCCAGCCGCCCCACAGCTGCCAGGTACCCGGGCCCCCGCCACCGGACGGCTGCGCGCCCACCCAAGGAAGGCAGGGAAGGAGGCACCGGGCGCCCCCCACCGGTGAGCACGAGGCAGGAACCCCATGGCCACAGGCGGCAGCGCGCCGCCCCCCCCCCCCGGGAGGCCGGCCACGCAGGCACGGACAGAGCCCGGACCCCGGACCACCCGCACACCCCGCTATAAAAAACTTATAATTGGGTCAGTAACTTTGCTTGTATCAAAGAAATTTAAAGAATCTTATAAGTCCTAGATTTAAATGGTCTGCAGCCATCTGGACAGACATGAAGGACGGAAAATGTATACACAATCTATATACAAAATATATACAGCCATGTATACATACATGAGAAATACGCCCAGAGAAACTGTGTTCATGTTTCACAATTGGGTCCATGATCTTTATTAAAATCCAAGATACTGACAACGTCCTGATGAAAGCTGTGAGATGCTGCAGACTTACAGTACCTTGAGCCAAAGTGGAGGACAGCAGCACTGTCGTCGGGAGGAAGAAGGCAGAGATCTGATGGGGCTTCATGATTCCACTGGACGTTTCTGAAGATCAGCGCCGCTTCTACAGCTAAACTGAGGCCAGCAGAGTCTAACCACGTCCTTTTAGAGGGGTTGTGTGTCTGAGGTGGGGGTGGATGATAGATAAAAGGAATAAACATTTATCTAATATGTATTAGCAGGCACTTTTATCCAAAGCAACAAACTTCTTTTTGAAAAAGCAGAGTCCCTGGAGCAATTGGAGTTAAGGTCTTTGCTCGAGGGCCCAACTGTGAAATAATAGGATTTAAACAGGCAACCTTAGGCTCACAGACACAGCACCGTAACCCACTGAGTCACACTGCAGCCACACGATCACCAGTTAATGCACGTGAAACAAACTCTGACCACAGACATGATCTTCACTCACTTTGTCAGGAGATTAATAAACACAAATCTCTCTTACAGTGTTTATAGAAGCAGAACAAAGAACAATAACTAGGTAGAAATATTACCTCAGACTTAAATGACACACTTTTAACTTGGAAAGCATATTCATTGATGACATGTCCAGATGTTTGGGTGACAATTAATACAGTATGTTTTAACTATTATCTCAGATTAGAAAAATCATTGAATGCTGCCTCAAAGTACCTGATTATCAATCTAATTACAAAGGGAGGTATAAAATACCTGTAACACGTAAAGCCCAACATTGTGTGACTTTTCTCAATGTAATCAGGTTGAGCAGATCTGTGTCTGTGGTCCTTTCAGGTGCCATCATCAAGTGATACTGCTTCAGTTTTGCTGTGAAATGTCTCAGATCATCACCTATACTTGCTTAATACATCACATGATGCCACACATACAGTCGCTCTTTAGAACGCCTGTGGCCTTGGCCTGGAGCCGATGTCGTCAGACGGTGCCCAACCTTCTCAGGGTGTTTCGACCCTTATCCGCTACACCCTCCAGTTGGCGGGTCGGCAGTGGTGGCCAGGTCACTGCCCATCAGCTCCAGGCCTCCAGTCCCCCTCCTCCCTTCTAAACCACAACCAACAAGAGGCTCTTTCTGCTGCCTCTCCAATCCTGCGCACAGCTGCCTTACGGTCCTTGCCTGATACGCCGAGTGTAGTGAGCACCGACCATACAGACTGTGCCGGAAACCCTCTACACCCCACCTCTACTGGAAACAGCCACGTTTGTCATCCTTTCTCTCTGCACTCCATGATGAGGTCCTGGTATTTCAGATACTTTCTCTCATGGGCCTCATCACAGCCTTCTTCCCATGGGACAGTCAGTTCTACCCGGATGATCTTCTATGCCTGCTCTGACCAGATGACAATGTCAGGTCTCAAGGTGGTCTGGACGATGGGAGGGAAAATGAGCTTCCTACCCAGGTCAACTATCATCTCCCATCCTTGTGCCCCCTGGAGGATGTTGGTCCTGGTTCTCCTTGCAGAAGATGGCTGCTCCCCTGCCTTGATGAACTGCAGCACTGATGTTTGTGGCTTGAGTGGTTGCGGCCTTCTCCTGGCCTGCTCCAGGAGCTGAGCGCTGAGCACCTGATCATGCCCCCACCTGTATCTCCCCTGGGCCAGAGCTGTTTGACACCCTGCTATAATGTGGGAGAGTGTGCCATTCTTCCCACACAATTTGCAGAGTGGGTCCTCCCTCAGGCCCTACCTTACCAGGTTTGCAGGTGACGGGAGTGTGTCATATACAGACCTCAGGAGGAAACTCACACGGAACGGTTCCAGCCTCCAGATTTCGGTCCACGTGACCCTCTTTTTTGGGAGGTCCCATCTGGTCCAAGTTCCTTGGGTTGCTAGTTCGACAGCCTTCGCCTTCCGTGTCTCTTCTACCTGGTGCCGCACTTCGGCTTGCACCATCTCTCTCCTCTGCTGCACAGTTGCCTTCCCCCACTGGATGAAACGGGAGGTTCCTAGTGTCTGCCGGCCAGTGCAGACATTGCCAATGATATCCCTCAACTCTATGGAGCTTTCAGCTTGCCTAACTGCGGTGTCTGCTACCCACTTGCGGCCTGTTTTTGTTATGACCCCCGCATTGCTGACACGCTCGTCTTTAGAGTCTCTGAGTACCATTGCCACCCTGCACTTGGCCACCTTGAACCCCTCCACCACAGATGAGAATGGAAGCTGAAGCTGGCTGACGGGGGTTAGCATGGATGCTCCTCACTAGGATTAGCATGGACACTCTGACTGCGGTCAGCATGGACGCTCTGACTGGGGTTAGCATGGACACTCTCACTGAAGTTAGCATGGACACTCTCACTGAAGGTAACATGTACACTCTGACTAGGGGTAGCATGAACGCTCTGACTGGGGTTAGCATAGATGCTCTGACTGGGGTTAGCATGGACGCTCTGACTGGGGTTAGCATGGACGCTCTGACTGGGGTTAGCATGGGCGCACTGACTGGGGTTAGCATAGAAGCTCTGATTGGGGTTAGCATGGACGCTCTGACTGGGTTTAGCATAGACGCTCTGACTGGGGTTAGCATAGACGCTCTGACTGGGGTTAGCATGGACGCTCTGACTGGGGTTAGCATGGACGCTCTGACTGGGGTTAGCATGGACGCTCTGACTGAGTTTAGCATGGATGCTCTGACTGAGTTTAGCATGGGCGCTCTGACTGGGGTTAGCATGGACACTCTGACTGGGGTTAGCATGGACGCTCTGACTGAAGTTAGCATGGGCACACTGACTGTGGTTAACATGGACATTGTCTTAAAATGGATGAGAGAGGGATATAGGGCTCTCGAAGGAACAAACAGGCACGCTTAGGTTCACTCAAATACACTTTAATAAGTAATACAAAATGATCTCACATTAACACCAATACTGAGCTATCATATTGAAGGCAATGCAAAATAACTCGTACTACAACGGATATCAAATAATATATATCTTATAGCTAATAACATTAGGTGCAAAGGTTTGAATATATATATAGAAAAGAAGCAATTATACATAAAAGAAGCAAGGAAACATAGAAAGTTACGAAATATCACAAGCGGCGATAATTTACTCGCAACAATCAATGGAAAGCAGAAGCAGTTGCAAAGCTATTTACACTCGGACGTGCTATCATCACCCACCTTCACACATGGACTGGGGAGCCCTTTCAGTCCTGGCAGGAGACCAACACGTGAGTTCCGAGAAAGTGCCGGGCGATGCGCGCTCTATCCCACGGCTGAACTCCGGTCAGTACTGGGTTCTCCCCCTTCCTTTATACTAAATTTAGAGTTGCGTGTGGGCAGGGGGTAAGCTGGCCAGGCTCACCCCTTCCCCCCAGGCAATATATGGTGTTCCAATTCCCCCTTTTGTCCGAGTGATTCTGCTTGCGATAACATACTTCAATGGGCGTCCTGGCGCCAGGTGTCTTTGCGCAACACCTCCCTGCTCCCCCCTAAAGGCAATATAGGGTGCTGTATACCGACCCCCCACCCTATCTCCCGAAACCAAGATAAGCATCCTGGCTTCTTTTATGAGCCCAAGTTATTTACGGCAAAATTAGGTTTTACAGGGGATCGGTAAATAACTTGTTCGTGCAGTTTAGTAACATTCGGGGTGAATCATGGACGATTGATCTGAATTTCAGGACGATCAGTCAACACGCGATCGGAATTAATCCATAATTATAACTTTCCAGAATATTATAGTAAAGTTAATTCCATGTCACGTGGGTGACGTAATCGTCCGCGAATTCATCCTAATACATTCGGTCCCTCGGCCATGATTCACCAATGTATAACCCGTGCAGAAATGTGATCATATAACCTGCGGGTATAGATACATAAACAGATGTTCCACACAGCCAATAGCATAACGTATTCGTAGTGCATACATATCCTCTATCTCGTATATTATACGTTTTGTTAGTATAGGTATCTAGTCATTCTCCCTTCCTTTTAAAGTCCTATATGCCCGTCCAGCTATTACAGGCAGCACATGGAACCTACATAAAGTTTGGGGAGTAGTTACACTATACATTTACCATTGGCCAGTACACAAAGTCTCGTTACACTGAGTTATTTCAGGCTTCAGATGTAATCTCATACTGGAATCAATATTCCAGAATATTTTCCATTAGAACTAAATGTGATTAACACTTGATAAAACATTATTTAGTTGAATTTTGGTGTTTCACATAGTCATAGTGCATTCAGTCCGATTCCTCCACTGAGTTAGGTCACACTCCTACACCCACTTGAGGGGCACTCCGGTAGACGCAAGGATGGGAATGTTCTTTCCCATTGTGGCATCCTCTACAGACGTACATCTCGTTCGGGTTCACAGGAGTCAGTTCAACGACGAAGCATGATTGGTTTGCTGGTCATGTGAAGATGTCTTGCTGCCGCTCCGTCGCGCTGTCTTTCCATCCGATCCTGAAAGTAGAAGTCTGCTCCCACTCGGTCCCTGGGACTGCAGCATTGCCGAAGGTCGTCAGCGGCGTCGGCCACGCCCATCACCAGAACCATTGCGTCATCCTTCACACATAAGGAAAGAACTCACATGCACATTAGTTTTCTCCTAGATAACATTCATTAGCTGGGACATGTCGCCACCTTCGGCGCTTGGCTCCGTAACAGCCACAGTGTTGTTTCGTCCCACAGCTATCACTTCTGCAGGCTTCGGTGGGTTGTCTTGTTGTTGCTGAACCCACATACCTGTGTTTTTATTCTTTTTACTTGTTTTTCAGATTCGCTCCTATAATTTCTTACCCCAAACCTCCTTGGTCCTAATTCTCTAATTCAGATTTTTCCACGCAGGCATCCGAACAGCCATACCATTCACTACTCACCAGGAATCAGTATAAACATAGCAATCACTCATCCCTTCCTGCTTCCAAAACCATTACTCACAAATCAGCCCATTCGCTGCTTTTACCTTCACCTGTCATTTCCAACATCTGCTGCGTACATAGATTACATGCCGCAGCTTTCCACTTTCGCTTACCATCGACATACTTAGCCGCCCCATCCGTACAACACACATGCTGTTTCTATTCTTCACCCCCCACGATATAGGGGACTCCACCAACACCGTCAATATCACAATCTCTTCCCCTTTCTCTACAACATCCGCCACTTACTCATAGCCCTTGTCATTTACATACCATTTCCATTTTAAAACCCATGCTTCTTACGCTCCACCAATCCGGTGCTGCTTCAATCTCACTACTTTGTTTGCGAGAGGTATGGACTGGGGAAAGGTTGCATCTTCACCTTCCCTACCAATACCGGTCGCTCTGTCACCATACCTCGAAATTTTAAATTGTCCATCCCACTCCTGGGTCCCAGGTGTAATCACCATCATGGTTAGACTTATCCCACTCTCCTAGATCTCCCAATTCTCTCAATCTGAACGCCACATCTCCTATTCTTTCCCCTACCATATTCAACAACAATGACATCACTGCTGCCTTGTACTGAGCGGGTGCTGTTTTTATGAGAGCATTCCGGGTCAGTATTGTTAAGGACAAATCGTCCAGTGCATCAACATGCCCGGTATACACACCCGCCCTCATAGTCAACTCTCGCATTCTAGCGATCGCTTCTGACAATGTTTGCCACTGGCCCGATTTTTCCGGCCAGCTGCTTTCATCGGGGTATCGCTGGTTCACCCCGGTTCCCATTAGGGCTAGGAGAGTAGTGTCACTGCTTCTCCCATCTATTGGTGGCTGCCTGTGCTCCCGACATTGAGACCGCACTACAGCGTCGGTGCTTAAATCACAAAAATGGTGACAATCCATATGATCTATGGATATTTGTGCCGCACCCTGATCATACAGCCTGACCAACCATTTATCTAATGGTTCTCCTGGTCGCTGCTTCATCCGCTCCCGTATATCGCTAATCTCCTTCTGTGTGAAATCCTCCACAAGTAGCTCAGACTGCCGTGGTCTCCGGCCAGAAGGATCTTGCACTTCCCTTCTCCGTGAAATAGGGAGTGCAGAAGTTGTTAACGGAGGGGGATCCATAAGAGATCCCCGATCAGGACCCGCGACTTTATCTGGGTTGTAAATATCAATATCCTCATCATCTGAGTCCCAGATATTGCCATCCCATCGCTCGGGATCCCAATTAGCTGCTGTTGCAGTAGCAACAAATGCTCTAATTTTTCGCGGACATGGTGTCCGTTTTTTCCTGCCATTGGCTTTTGCTACTTGCATCGCAGCCCGCTCTGCAACCCCCGTTACTTGGTGCAGGCGTTGATGTAAAATATCCACCTGACCCTGTGCCAGGGTCATCCGACCTAATGCCTCAGTCAATTCTCTCATTTGTCCCTCTTTCTCCCTTTCAATCTGGTCTGCGCGCTCATACTGCATTCTGTATGCAGCCAACACGATCCATAGGCGTCTCTGTAGAGCACGCACGGGATCCTTTACAACCGGAACCTTTTTAAGGCACGACAATACCTGCTCAGGCTCGGCTTTTCTCAACGCAGCAGTCCAGGAATCAACAGGCCCTCCACCTTTCCTTATCTCCTGGGCTAACGCAGCAAACTGCGTCTCATCCCACTCAGGGAGCACTTCAGGCTCGGGCGCTGCTATCTTTCTCCTAAACATGTTTGTTCCTTAGTCCTATATCTTTTTCCCCTCAGATCCTGCCGACTACGCCAAAATGTCTTAAAATGGATGAGAGAGGGATATAGGGCTCTCGAAGGAACAAACAGGCACGCTTAGGTTCACTCAAATACACTTTAATAAGTAATACAAAATGACCTCACATTAACACCAATACTGAGCTATCATATTGAAGGCAATGCAAAATAACTCGTACTACAACGGATATCAAATAATATATATCTTATAGCTAATAACATTAGGTGCAAAGGTTTGAATATATATAGAAAATAAGCAATTATACATAAAAGAAGCAAGGAAACATAGAAAGTTACGAAATATCACAAGCGGCGATAATTTACTCGCAACAATCAATGGAAAGCAGAAGCAGTTGCAAAGCTATTTACACTCGGACGTGCTATCATCACCCACCTTCACACATGGACTGGGGAGCCCTTTCAGTCCTGGCAGGAGACCAACACGTGAGTTCCGAGAAAGTGCCGGGCGATGCGCGCTCTATCCCACGGCTGAACTCCGGTCAGTACTGGGTTCTCCCCCTTCCTTTATACTAAATTTAGAGTTGCGTGTGGGCAGGGGGTAAGCTGGCCAGGCTCACTCCTTCCCCCCAGGCAATATATGGTGTTCCAATTCCCCTTTTGTCCGAGTGATTCTGCTTGCGATAACATACTTCAATGGGCGTCCTGGCGCCAGGTGTCTTTGCGCAACACCTCCCTGTTCCCCCCCTACAGGCAATATAGGGTGCTGTATACCGACCCCCCACCCTATCTCCCGAAACCAAGATAAGCATCCTGCATGCCGATCTAATGGCCCAGATGAGCATCCTGGCTTCTTTTATCAGCCCAAGTTATTTACGGCAAAATTAGGTTTTACAGGGGATCGGCAAATAACTTGTTCGTGCAGTGTAGTGACATTTGGGGTGAATCATGGACGATTGATCCAAATTTCAGGATGATTAGTCCACACGCGATCAGAATTAATCCATAATTATAACTTAATATTATAGTAAAAAGGATTAATTCCATATCACGTGGGTGACGTAATCGTCTGTGAATTTATCCTAATACAGACATTCTGACTGAAGTTAGCATGCACTAGCAACCCAATTCTGACTGTTATGAGTTCAGGAGTCTGATGGCTTGAGGAATGAAACTGTTGCAGAATCTGGCTGTTCTGGTCTTAATACTGCAAAGCCTCTTCCCCGAAGGCAGCAGGGAGAACAGACTGTGGTGCGGGTGGGTGGAATCCCCGATGATGTCACGGGCTGTTTTTCAAACCACATGGAGCCACCTGGCTGAGTATGTGGTCAGTCTATTTTAGGTGTTTTAAGTACTAAATGTTTTTTCTTCTCTTGTCTTTCTTTTTGATTCACCCCACCCCCTTCATGAAGTCCCATAAGGTCTCTGCCTTCTTCCTCCTGATGACAGTGCTGCTGTCCTCCACTCTGGCTCAAAGTAAGTCTATGTCTGCATTAATGCATTAATTTTTTTTTTTGACTGGGGTTTCTTAAGAAAAACCTTTCACGTTCACACTGCACCGTGTAAAAGGCAAATGACATAGCTTATGATGCATATTAGCATACAGTGGGGTGAAAATTGTGAAAATTGTGCCACCAAGCACTGCTCAGTCCAGGTCTTACCCAGAGTCAGCGTTCCTTATAAAGATTAAACAATTGCAATCAGAAAGCAACATTCAGTTCAATTTTTGAAATAGAGCATTTTTACAATATTACATTGGCTTAAAATTTCCTCTGATTCCCCCTGGTTGGTGAGCATCTGAAAAAGACATTTAGAGATATTTACAATGTAATAATGAATAATGTAAATTCATGCATTCGGTATGGTACCTGGCTGCTGTTGCACCATGCACTGCCATCCGGACTGTGGGACAAAGGCTCCAGGGTGCCTGCAGGTGTGTCTCTCTGTGCAGAAACTGCTAGCACCAGTACAGCAGCCCATTGTGCTCTGTGAGCCCCCCCCCCCCACTGTGAGTAGAAGGCCTTGGTCTCCAGGTTGAGAGAAGAGGACTCCTTCCACTTCAGCTGCTTCCACACCTGCAGCCAGCCAGCGCCAGGTCATTCTCCTGCTCCATCTGCAGCCATTGGCAGTCAACGGTCTCCAGTCCCTTGCCACCAATGGTCACCTGCACTGCTGCTGCCATGGGCCTCCTCTGGCTGTGCTCCTTGATGTGGCGGCAGCAACAGGAGTCATCCGTCCTACAGGGGCAATGAGAGAGGGTGTGGTTGGAGCTTGCCTGGCCGATGGTGAACCTTGAAGTCATGTCACTGGAAGATGTCCACCCAATGTGCTAGTTGTGCCCAGGGGTTACAGAAGTTTAGCAACCAGGTCAGAAACACGTGGTCTGTCTGTTTGGCCTTTCCAAATCCATCGTGAAAAAAGTGAGGAGGAAAATATGTAACACAAATCAACAGAATGCACAGCTTGTGGAATTACATTTTAGTAAAACAAGCTGCAAAGCAACATTAAATACATCCTTCGTGTCATGCCACAAAGGGAAATTGTCGGTCTACGTTCTTGTAACTAACTTTCATTTCCAGAGTTCAACGATGTCCGTGCTTGCGACTTGCTTATCATAGGAATCGTGTATATATATATATATATTTTCACCTTTCTTTTTTTGTTATTAATCGTATATTACGCCAGCACAATAAGAGTGCGATTACTAAATTAAATTATAAATATACTTAACTAAATGCAACTTTGATTCCCCTTTATAAAAAAATACCATGGCAATAGCTACATTGGCTAATTGCCGGCTTCCTCTCCGCGCAGCGCTCCGCCATTTACAGCCGCTGCGCATGGTGTTTGTTTCCCTCCCTTAGGTTTGGGTACCTGACAGTAAAAGCGTGTCGGATGGCTGATTTAATATTCTCATGAAAACTAGAGGTGTATATTGTTACTGAAACAGATTTTTTTTTTTGGTCGAACTAATGCCAATGGGTGTGTTTGCAGAAACGTTTTATGTAATACCTGTAATTTGTTGGAGGGGAAAAAAAAGTTATTTCATGTTTTCGTTCGAATATCCGATGCGTTACGTAATTATGGAACGTACCTTGTTCCGTTGCCTAGTTACTGGATGCTACTTCGTCGGTTTCTGTCTTACTGCAACATGGCTTGTCCTCAGTGGAGAAACGAAGTTCCTGAGATCACCTTTGATCCCAGAAATGAGCGATTTTACCGCAGACTGTTGGGAGAAGTATGTACTATAAAGATACCGTAGATAATTAAGTTGCAAATTGTCTTGTAGAGTAGAGCAGGGCCGGAGTGGGACTCCTTTTCAGCCCTGGATTTTCAAGCCTTACACCGGCCCACTTTAGTTCAAGACTGACTATATTAAAATAACGTCATTTCCAATTCAGTGCAAATACAGTAGCCTAAGTGTATATGTATAAAATAAAGATTAAAATAAAATGTATTAAACTTTCTAATGACACTATCATGTCTTTTTCAAGGAAACAGCTACTTTATAACAATACAAATATTTTTCATAAATATGAGAACATTAAAGGGTAAATCTCCAACACTATTCTTTAAAACATCACAATGTCCTTTTCTGCAATATCTGAATATATATTCTGTGCAAAATTGTTCACAGATATCCAGTCCTTAAACACAAATAAAGAATAAAACAAGTATTGCACTATTATCTGCAATACTTTTTTTAACCTGTGGTACAACAGCTTACCTGTGTTTTCCACATTGAGAGTCTCTTGCATGGTACAACTGGGTCCTGGCTCTGCGTCTGACACTAAATGAAATTTAAAAAATGGTAATATTTCTCACCACAAATTTCCCCTTTTTAGCTTTCTGATCAAGTTAAGTCAGATTTATTAATGTAGTGAATTATCTGATGTCATTAATTATCTCAGGGCATTTTTCATTGAGCAGGTGTAATATTCATTAATATTAATATTAATTATTCGAATTCTTATATTCACTCAATGACAATCCTACCTGCCCATTCTAGTGTGTTGGGCTCATGACTGGTGCTTGGTAACGTTACGTTGCCTGGCTCTTCACTGTTAGCAGCTAACTGGACTAGAGGCTGCTGCTGCCGAAGAGCTACAGTACAAGAAAAAGTTCGATACATAAGCATGAACGGTGGTTTGCAGACATCGTTGTTTTGCACTGCTCCTAACTAGCTTAACGTTAACTTACCGGCCGTTTCATCGTCTTCATGTGTTGTTGTACTCTCGCTGCCGCTGGATTTAACGAAAAATGTACTCAGCTTAGTACATTTGGCCGTGTCAGTTTCTAGAGCTTTCTTTTTTTAAATTCTGGCCTTTTCAGCGCCACGTTTTCGCTTTTTATTATCCATTTTTCATCTCTCGTGTATCTCTTAACAACTGATTTGGATCTGTTGAGCAAAGTGCCGCTGTCGGGGAAGTCGAATGCTAATTACGTCATCATTAACCTGCAGGCTGTATTCTGCTCATGGGGCTGCGAGAAAATAAATAAAAAGAGTGGAGCTGCGGTAAAATAATGAATAAAAAGAGTGAGGCTATGGTTAAATAAATAAATAAATAAATAAATAAATAAATAAAAAGTGCGACTGCTGTGAGTGCAGGCAGCTATAGGGACACCGGCCCTGGCGGCCAAAAGACGGACCGGCCCACCGGGAATTATCCCGGTCCTCCCGATTAGCCAATCCGGGCCTGGAGTAGAGGTCTGCAACGGGGCGGGACGCCCGCGGGACGCGGCGCGGGTTTACATTTGAGAGTTTCTTGTGCCGGAGCGGGATGTAAAATCAGTCCTGCGCAGACCTCTAGTTGAAATAAACGCAGAGCCGCGCCACAAATTTCAATGTTTCCCTATATTTCTCTCATTTTGACTGTGAAATGTTTCTATTGAGACTGTTTAGATATTTTTGAATTCAGGTCTGTAGCCTAGTTAGATAAATAAATTTGGTACCTTATTTAATTTTTATAAGCCAAGATATTATAGCATTTAAAATGTGTCCGGTATTTTTGGCACACCCTATACTCCAGCAGCCTTGCTTGCGGGATTCAGCAGGTGGGAGCTGGACAAACCATAACAGATGCGGGCGGGAGCAGGTCGAAATATTACACATTTCTGCCGGAGCGGGACAGAAACTTGTGGGAGCGTGCGGGAGCGGGATGAAAAATCAGTCCCGCGCAGACCTCTACTGTAGAGTAGACTCTGGAAAATGGACAATCAATTACATACTGTATGGCAGAAATTCTTAAATTCTTAATGCACTTGTGTTTTTAGGGAGGTTTTGCAAAATGCTTTAAGATGGTGGACATTTTGAGTGGAGAGATATTTGCAGTGAAGGTGATTCCGATAGAGGACTCTGCTGGAATAAAAGAGGTATGTGGTCTGAATCCTGCTTGAAGTCAGCCCCCTCCATAGTTAAATTGCATTTCCCTTATGCTCATTGTGGTAACACGTCTGACATTTCAGAGTCTCCTAGAAGTGGTGATGCTGAAGCTGCTGCAACACCAGCAAGTGGTAAACTTCTCCCATCATGTAGAAGATGATAAATTCATGTACATCTTCATGGAGCTGTGCAGTAGGGGGGTGAGCCCAGCTGTTTCTGGCCTTTGCAGACAGTTTGTTAAGGTTAAGACTCTATGTCGACTCACGCCATCCTTTCTTTTCCCATTCCAGTCGATGCTAGACCTCCTTCAAGAACGTGAAATCCTGAGCAAGCCAGAAGTGCGATATTACATGAGGCAGCTCATTGGGGCATTACAACACATCCATGGCAAAGGCATTGTCCACAGGGACCTCAAATTAGGTATGTGTGCGTGCACACATGATTTGTTTAATTCTTCACATGTTAGTGTTGGCATTTTACATGGCATTTCCAGTGTGGTTTATATGATTGCTGCCTGCTGTTGTATTCTACAACTGTTTAATGTCTGGTGTTATTAGGTGAAATATTTGAGTCATTGGTCTTTCAGAGAACTTATTATTAACGGAGGCCTTGGAATTAAAAGTGGCCGACTTTGGACTAGCCACCAAGCTGGAGCCACTGGAAAGGAGGCAGAAGTGGGTTCTTTTTCTTAGATTCTCCAGCAAATCTTTCAAATTGCTCATGCAGCAGGCTGAAGCACATGTATACTGTTTTCCTTTTGTGTGTGTTGTAGAGGCTTTTGTGGGGCGAGAGAATATGCGGCTCCTGAAGTGTGGAAGATGGAGGGACAAGGGCCAGAGTCAGATGTTTGGGCGCTGGGGTGTATCATGTATGTATACCTTCTCAATCGTCCTCACAGTCAGAGCCAGAGTCAAGAATGATATCTGAAATGCACCAATGCACATGTATACTGTTTTCCTTTTGTGTGTGTTGTAGAAGCTTTTGTGGGACGAGAGAATATGCGGCTCCTGAAGTGTGGAAGATGGAGGGACACGGGCCAGAGTCAGATGTCTGGGCGCTGGGGTGTATCATGTATGTATACCTTCTCAATCGTCCTCACAGTCAGAGTCAAGAATGATATCTGAAATGCACCAATGCAGAATGTTGTTATATGCAAATGAAACTCAAATGCCGTTGCTGACTTTCTCAATACAGGTATACGATGCTTGTTGGTGCATACCCCTTTGATGGTGACGCTGAAGAGATCAAGCTGCGTGTCACTCAAGGAGAGTACACTGTACCCAAGTCCCTCTCCTCATCAGCCAAGAAATTGATTTCTTGGATCCTACAGAAGAATCCACAGGATCGGCCCACATTGGAGCAAATCCTGAACCATAAGTTCTTCACTAAGGTACATGCAAACTGCTGGTCTGCTGAGTTCAATAGTATTCATGCGTCCTGAGGAATTGCTTTGCTCAACCGAAACATCTTAAACTACAACCCTAGGGCTTCACTCCTGAGGAAATTCTGTCGATCAGCTACCACAAGGTGCCAACATTCAGATCAGTTAAACGCGTAAAGCACTTCTTCGTAAGGCTGTTCCGGCGCATATTTGGACAAAGGAGACCCAATGGTAAGTAAGCTCCTTCAACACAAACCTTGCTAGTCCAGTATATCTCAGTTCATCAGGCTCAGATACCTGGTTTTCCCATGTTTTCTTGCAGATATGCCCCACTGTGAATTGAACATGAAAACCAGCAGAGAGAACGCGGCCCTTTCGTCTATAGCAGGGGTGTCCTAACTTTTTTTAGTGAGGGCCACATAGGGAAAAATATTCCGAGGGCTGGGCAAACTTGCTAGATGTCAGGTATATGGGCTCATCTCTTTTGTATTTAAGTTCAATCAATCAAATCTGGTCAAAAAATTATAATTCTGCTTAATAATTTAATGTGTTTATATCATGCCCCGCTCGTCCGCTCCTCCCGTGTGCCACACCCCCTCGTGATTAATCCCCATGATTACCAGCTATTTCTCACTGGTTAATTAGTCCAATGTGTTTAATTCTGCTTTAGGTATGTTTTCCCCAGTCCGGTCATTAACGTTGTGTGGCGTCGTTTCATGTCTCTGAGTGTGTTCAACCCGAATAAATCCCACATTACAGACTCCACGGCTCCCTGCTCTTGTTTCCCCATTCTGTCATGCAACGCGCAGGGAGCCGTGGAATCAGGTAATGTGGGATTGTCCAAATTTTTCTTCGCTCGTTCGGTGTACAATAGGCATCTCAAACTCTGAACCTGGGGGGCCCGAGCCCCATGTAGCTTAGATCTTTCCTCCTTCCACCACAAATGATTCAGATCAAGAGCTGTGTGGTAATTAGCACAAGGAGTTGAATCCGGTGTGTTAAATGAGGGGAAATTCAAAAATGTGTAGGGCTCCAGGCCCCCCAGGACTGCAGTTTGAGACCCCCGGTGTAGAAGCTGTCTTGATTAAAACAGCACCATCTAGTGTTAAAATATAGAAGTATATCAGTCAATTTTCACGTGTGGGCCATATTCCAATATGTTTTTGGAATTTGAAGTGGGCCAATGAGAAATAGGCAGCGGGCCGTAGTTTGGACACCCCTGGTCTATAGTGAAGCTCAGTTTGTGGAACCAAATGCCAGCTTACATGTGGTTGCCCAGGTTGACAACAGGCAGCCGAGCATCGCATCATAAGCAAAGTCAAGAATGTCTTTCTGGGCAAATTTTTCACATGGACACTTCTTGAGTCTATGCTGGACAAGCAAATTTAAATGTTCATTTGTCCTGGCTGTCATATGTGTCTCAAATAAATCAGTGTGATTTTACTGTGGCTATTGTCTATTGGCTTTTTATTCTTAACCCAGAGGGATTTTAATATTTATTATTGTCTATTTATTATTGTTTGTCTGGTGTGTGTGTGTGTGTGTGTGTGTGTACAGTAACGTGGTTTATGAAAACACTTAAAGAGCCAATCATAACGCATTCTTCAGTTACATTTGTGTATAAAACCTAACTATGTATGGTCCAACCTCCAGTAGAGTTAACAGGAGTCCCATGTTCAGTAAAAGAACGGAAATACTGGAAAGCATCTGACTGGGGATCTCTGATTATATGCATTACCAGTGTTGTATGGTGTTCTTTCCACAAAATACTGGAACCACCTCTTCCTTCTTGTTTTTGGAATTTATACTCTGCTTCAGGAAAAGGTAAAACTGTAGCTGTATGCCTTTCCATCCATCTTCTAAACCTGCATGCCCTCTATTAAAGGTCAGCAAATGGCCAGATCCAGTCCATCTAGAGACTTATTTGGCCCCCAGAACAAGGTTTCCCTTTTTACTTTTCATTACAAAAAGTTTTGGTATCTCACAAAAGGTCCTATTCAGGTGGGGGGGGGGGAGCCTATCCCAGAGGCCATGGGCACCCATACTTGGATATTTTGGCTTTAGTTCACTTTGGTATGTGTTTTGACTGGGGGGAGAGACCAGAAGAAACACCATGATGACACAGGAAGAACACAGGACCTCCACACAAGTGGAGCTGAGGAAGAGGCTCAAACCCTGGACCCGCACCACCGCACCTCCCTCGATGCCGTATACAGGATCTCGGTGAGAAATGAATGCAAATCTGGATGAAAATAAAAGGTGAGATGTTGCATAAGCCTGTGGAAACAATGCCATGATAAATGTGCACCATAATCACAGCTAAAGGAGGTCCAATGAAAAATTCAAATGGCAACTTTTTTTTTGGCCGGGCAGTGTGACTCTATTCTTTGAGGTTCTCGCTGATGCGGTTGATGTTCTTCCTGTGGTTGTCTTTGGGGCTGAGTGTGCCGTAGGCCTGCTTACGGGCAAAGCTGCGCATGGTGCACACCAGGGGTACGTGTGCTGCCTGGAGTTCTTGTCCACCTCTGTGGTGACTGGTCCATCACCCTTTTCCTCTTCCTCCTCCCCTTGGAAGCCCTGTTAGAGGAGGACATGAGTTTATGTCTCAACATTAACCTCGATAACGGCCAGCATGAGGCTGGTGTTGTGCTGTTTGGACAGCAGATGGGGCCATCCTGACTGTGGGGACCCTCAGCATGAGACCACATCCCACCTGCTGAAACCTAAGGTGATGGAATGGGGCTATCCTGAGGCAGGGAGGCTCAGACCAGTTATGGTGGCAGTGAAAGCCGTGCTCCATTATCACGGGCGCGTTTGACAGCCAAGCCACAGTCTGCTGTGGGACTCATCTGCAAGCCTCACATTAACATGCATGCCCGAGGACAAAGCTCTTCATAGTGCCCTCTACAGACTCAATCCTGCTAGTACACTTAGACATGGATAATGATTAATGACCTTTCACATGCTCATACCCGCCCCAACATCCAGGCTTTTTCAAATATACCCCCCACACATAAACAGACCCCATTTAAGCCTGACAGACTGCTATTAACTCAGACACTAACCCCTCTAGGTGATTAAAGTTTACTTCCAAAACCAGACGACTTAAATTTGATTCAGAAACATCAGGCAGCTTGGAGGGTGGTCAGGGAAGCCACTGACCAAGAGATTTACTTGCCAGGGGTGAAGGTTACAATTGGTCATGTCTGTGGGGGGAAATAGAAATCAAAATGTTATTACAGCCTCCCCCCACACACAGGAAACACAAGCAGGTGGCAGGACATCGGAGCTGTGGGTCAGAATGCCGGAATACACTGACGGCAGTCAGTCCATTACAGCTCTGCTAATGTGGGCTATGCTGACATCATCAGCGTAGCCTGGATTTCTGCTTTGCTGTTTTTGGAAGTCGCCGGTTTAAGCGCTTCAGTGATACAACTCCACACTAGAGTCAGACACACACGGGGCTTTCAGATGTTAATAATGTGCAGATTCAGGCTAAAAGGGGACAGTGATGTCTCTCAGGAGCCCCAAAACCTGGACACATACAGCAGATGGGAGGGCCCTCTGCGTCTGCTCTGCATCTACCAGGGAACCATCTTCTGGACAAGAAATACGGCCACCTGGTATCTGCTGCTGAAAAATTATAGATGGAGTCTCTGCATCTCGTGACCCCTTCCCCCCCCCCAATCTCATTACATGTCGCTGCAGCTGATTGGCTGGAATCCTGCAGTAGGGTCTGGAAGGCCGCCTTACTCACCGTGCAGGTGGCACCTTCCCAGCCAAAAAGGTCAATGATTATTCATACTCTCAAGATAAAGAAGGACGCTGCATATTTTGTTAAACTATATAAAAAAAATTGACAACTGACAAATGAAAGTAATTGTCATGCCCCGATCGTCCGCACCTTCCGTGTGCCACGCGCCCTTGTTAACCTCGTGTGGAATCCCCGTGTGATCAGCGGTTTCTGCTTGTTGTCATTAGTCCTCTGTATTTAGTCTGCGTTTCAGTTTGCTTCCCCAATACGGTCATTGTATTGTCTGTCTGCGTTTTGCCTGCCTTGTTTATAATTAAACTTTGTATTCCCCGATTTCCTGGGCTCCTCAGGAAGCACTTATCAACACAAATACTGAAATCCTGGCTGGTCCGAGACAAAAAAATCAACAAAACACTATGGGGGAAGGTGCCCCCAACCTGTATGTTACAATCCTTGAAGAACCATGTTAGAGTGTTGGTCTCTCCTCCACCCCCCCCAGCCCCCACTTTCCATATCTCCCCTTTCCATAAAACAAAAAAGTTCCTACTTCTCTTCTTTTACTCGTTTAATCTTAGGCCCACTTCAAAGACTGTATGTGGGCAAACTTAGGCTTCTTTTACCCTCAAATTGAGAAAGAATAACAGTTTTATCCTTACATAAAACAAAGTAAATAATAATATAGAGTCTTGGCTCCATCTCTAAGCCATGAATCATTTCCAAAAAGTAAACCAGTCGTGACTCCGATGCCCAGTGAGGTTTGGCAGTTCTCCCCAGCTGAGTTGGCTGTCGGCTTCCAGTTGCTCACAGGGGGCTTCATACTTGCTGATGCTGGTGCAGTTGATGTTCTTCCTGCTTACGGGCAAAGCTGCGCATGGTGCACACCAGGGGTACAGTCAAAGGGTACGCGTGCTACTCGGAGTACTTGTTCACCTCTACAGTGACTGGTCCATCGCCCTTTTCATCTTCCTCCTCCCTGTTGCATATCCTATAAGGGGAGAACATGAGCTTCTTGCACTCCTGCAGCACCTCCTTGTTATGCTTGGCCTGCTGCTGCACTATGGGCCACAGCGCCTCCCACTGGTTGGTGATGTTCTTGTCTAGCCCTGCTGGCTGCTGCCAATCCCACTCTTTTATCCATTTGTTCGTCCACCAGACGCAGATCACCAGGCAGGAGAACGACAGCATGTAAAAGAATGTGCACCAGGTAGTCTTCCCAGGAGGATAGCCAATCAGAAGACACTATAGCCCGTGCTGCACAGCCCATTGGCTGAAGTGGCTCACAAGAATTCCAGTTACAGTCTACAGGGAAGCAGGCTCACACTCATATAGGCAGACGAGTAAGAGTATTTGGAAACGGAATTCTCAATGTAAGATGGCTACAGACAGAACTGCTCGACTTGTTTACAAAGGTAAACAATACTACTGGACCTACACAGACATACACAATGATCACACATTTGTTCTCCCAGTGTGTCAGTCTACTACAGGGGTCATCAACTCTGGTCCTGGAGAGCTACTATCCAGTAGGTTTTCTGTTCCACTTGGCTTCTGATGAGCCACACCTGCTCCTGGTATTTACCTGAGAACTAGTGTGGCTCATCAGAAGCCAGGTAGGATAGAAAACTTACTGGATAGTAGCCCTCCAGGACCGGAGCCCTGGTCAACTACATACATATCAAAATATTGGATCACTTATTTAACAAAGGCAGCTACAGACCATGATTCTGCCAAAGGAGAAGGCTGAATTGTGCATGAAGTCACAACTAGCTGACGCTGTGCCTCCCACAGATCCAATTCACCTGCTAATTTGGGGAACACCTGCGTCTCAACTTTGACCTCGATAATGGCCAGCATGAGGCTGCTGTTGTGCCATTTGGACAGCAGATGGGGCTATCCTGACTGTGAGGACCCTCAGCCTGAGACCACATCCCACCCGTTGAATCGTAAGGTGGCGGAATGGGGCTATCCTGAGGCTGAGAGGCTCAGACTACTGTTATACTGACAGTGAAAGCCGTACTCCATTCTCATGGGTGAGTTTGACAGCCAAGCCAAAGTCGTCATATGACCCATCTGCAAGCCTCACATGACCATGCATGTCTGTCGAGGACAAAGACTGCTGGATCTGACTATGCTTATCGCTTAAACAGGTAGTAACTCATCCACGTCATCTGCAGGTTCCTAAGGCCAGCCACTGCTGGGGTGCAGGGGTCAAAGGTCAAAAGTGTAGTACTCACTGATATGACAGTCTGGGTTAGCAAATCCCAGGGTGCATTTACAGTGGAACCAGTTCACCCCGTCCACACGGATGCCGCTGTTGTAACTGTCGGACAAAACAAAGACCTTTCTTCATAGTGCCCTCCACAGACTCAATCCTGCTAGTACACTTAGACATGGATAATGATTAATGACCTTTCACATGCTCATACCTGCCCCAACATCCAGACTTTTTCAAAAATACCCCCACTCATAAACAGACCCCATTAAAGCCTGACAGACTCCTATTAACTCAGGCACTACTCCCCCCCCTCCCCCCAAGTGATTAAAGTTTACTTTGAAATATCAAAGAGAGAAATATTCAGAAATATCAGGCAGCTTGTGGTCACCATCCCACCAAAAGGAAAGGCTACTATGGGCAGGGTGGTCAGAGACGCCACTGATGAGAGCTTTACTTACCAGGAATGAGGGTTTGTGTTTGTGGGGGGAAATGGAAAACAAGATGTTACTACACCCTTCCCCGTACACAGGAAACACAAGCAGGTGGCAGGACATCGGAGCTGTGGGTCAGGATGCCGGAATACACTGACGGCAGTCAGTCCATTACAGCTCTGCTAGTGTGGGCTATGCTGACATCATCAGCGTAGCCTGGATTTCTGCTTTGCTGTTTTTGGAAGTCGCCGGTTCAAGCCCTTCAGTGATACAACTCCACACTAGAGTCAGACACACACGGGGCTTTCAGATGTTAATAAAGTGCAGATTCAGGCTAAAAGGGGACAGTGATGTCTCTCAGGAGCCCCAAAACCTGGACACATACAGCAGATGGGAGGACCCTCTGCATCTACTCTGCATCTACCAGGGAACCATCTTCTGGACAAGAAGTAATGTCACCTCTGCAGCTCTTGTCTTGTGACCCCCAACCCCCCAATCTCACTAAATGCCACTGCAGCTGATTGGCTGGAATCCTGCAGTAGGGTCTGGAAGGGAGCATAAGGGCTGATTTATACTTTGCTCTCACAACACATACGCCTATGCATCATGGCTGCCACATGTTTTCTGTGTTCATTCCACACGTCATAGATGCATGTACACGAGATGCAATCCCACCAAAAACTGGGGTGGCATTACGGTCACCTTTTGTCACGGGATTATCTGTATATATACGGCAGTTAGTATTAAAGTAACATCTGATTGTTTAAGAATGAATGGCCGGTAGAGCTGTATATTTTCAGAGGCAAGAGAAAATTGAGAGTACTATTGTGTCCCTCTGTGTACAGCGTCTTCAAAATTTAATGGCAGGTTAAGATTGTAAGAAAGCGGCATTATGTGTATGAGGTACAATGAAATTGTAACTTGAAATTCTGACTTGCCTGCTTTCATAAGCAATGTTATTTTTCAAAACAGTTCCGCTATTTATAAATCTTGGTTACAAAATTCACCTAGAGCGTGGGGTTTACGTTTCGCTAGAACATTTATATTGTTATAAGAAACAAAACTTAGCAAGCCGTGCAACTTTAATGACGCTCCTTTTCGGGATTATCTACTACAGGTTTAACATTAGTGTAAAGTACACCACCACTACTTTTGCATGAGCTCTGCATGGCTCTTCATGCCATTCTTCATCATTTTCATCCTTGCTTGTTAAATCACTCATGAATAGACATGTTTGTGGGAAATTGCTTTATTTTCAACTTTTTTCATTATAAATACTGCAATTCTTATTGCAGAAATTGATATTTTCAAGTGTCATGCAGCCGAATTACAAATTACTATGACGAAATATCTGGCCCCCTGGTGGACATGACCTTTAACCCTGCAGGTGGCAGGCACAGCAGAAAGCGTTTTCATGCTTGTAGCAGGTACCACCATTGCTGCAGGTGGTGGCTTTTACCTGCGAGGGGGAGGAAGTCAGACGGAGCAAAAACACGCAGGCGACTGATCGGGGGGGGGGGGGGGGGGGCAGGCAGAGTCAAACCGAGACAAAAACATGCAGGCCACATATTGGGCGGGGGGTGTTTGGGGTTTGGCAATCAGGGGGAAAACACGCAGTCTGGTCAGATCTTGAATTTAATCCATGCCACAGAAAGACATCCACAGTCCAATCAGTCAGGAGAAACTCATTTCTGTTACTGCCAGAGAAGATCATGGCGCCCCAGTGGTTCTCAGCCCATGGACTCGCATGAGAGTACCACAGCCCTCACAGGTGGATTCAGCATATTAATTTGGGCAGGAAGTTAAACAGAACCTCATCATCATCATCATGGGGTCCAATGGTTTCAAACCTCACTTCTGAAACATGGGTCACATGACCCAAGTGGAGCCATCAAGACATTAAGTTGATCATAATTATCACAGCACTGCTCCAGCACGAGACCAGAAGCATCTTCATATCTGTGAAAGAACCCAATGTTGGGTCTGGATCCAGAAGCACAAAAGTACGATGACTGAAAGGGGCTTGAGTGAATCCAAGACAGAACGGCCAGCTAAATGCCAGTTTGGCACTTTCAAAAAAATCTCATGCCTTAGCAAACATCAAATCAGGTGTTGAGGCAGGCCTGGTCCTCAGGGTTTTGCAATCTTGACACAGATCTATAAACATGCTGAAACATATGAGGTCTTTGAGAAAAGTATTACCATCAAGAGGGCATCATCACCTAAATACACTTTGCTAGGAAAACACCACAGGTGCAAAACCCTGAGGAGCAGACCCCGTGTGAATGGTCAGCAGCCCAGTCCCTGTCCTTCTGAGCAGCCCACGCCTCTCTGCACACCAGGTCTACAGCCATGGTGCCCCTGGGGTTTCCGAGACCTTCACTGAAGCATGAGCAGCGACCCCCACCAACTTCACTGCTGAACTACACAACCCCAGAAGTGAAGAGACTTCGGTCCCTCTCTTGGACATGGTAATCACATGGTTGCTGGTTCATAGATTTGGAAAGATCAGATACATGCCTTAAGCTTATCACATCATTTCCATTGCTTTTCATAGTTTTCAGTGCATCCAGATAGTGCTCACAGGGTTTCACTATTTCCACATTTTGTTATAGCCTTTTCCCAAAATGGGTTAGATTCAATTTTTACCTCAAAATTCTACACACAATACCCCATAATGACGAAGTGAAAAGTGTTTGCTTGGCTGTTGGCCATGTATGATGAATAGATGAACTTTTATTAAATGATTAGTTGGACATCAGGGCTAGACATAAGCCGCGGCACCGCGGCCAATGGCCGTCGTGCCTTTCAAAATTGGCCGCACGCCTCCTCAAAATTTAAGTACCTTACGGCCAAGATTGGCCTGCCTTTAATGTTTGTCTGGCCGTATGCCCCCTTTTTACCGAAAGTAACGTTCATTACACAAAAGACTTGTGCACGACACGGTCCACTTTACCTCGTCAACAATCGATGCATCTGTACTGAACCCGAACCCGAACCCAACCTAAGATACGAGAAACGAGGTCGACCCGCACATCTCGTAATTCCCAACTACTGAATGAACCGCAATGAATTCTGGACTAATACGATCATGTGTTCGTCGCATGATTGGCTGGTACGGTATGTATCGTCCAGCCTACTATGGAGCCACAGCAATGACAATGGTGCATCATCGGGGGTTACGTTTTTGATTGGAAAAGCCATCCGACGGTTTCCGAATAACAGATAGGTGTCCTCTTCGGTAATCATCGTGTAGTTGTCGTCTGCTGCTTATGCTGTCACCATGCCTCGCAAAGATCGAGAACGTAAAAGAAAGCAAGCTGAACTCGCGGCTACTGCCGCAAAATGTTGCAAATTATCTACTTTGTTCAGGTAAGTGTCAGATGGTGTTGTAAAAAAACATTTGCCGAGGCAGAGCAGATTTGACTCAGAGAAGTACCAAGCTCTGCTGGGAGGATATAGGACTGGTAGCGTGCAGTGTGCAAAAAACGAAAGTCAAGTCAATTGTCATGTACACTAAAAGAATACGGGTGTTCTGAGCAAACAAATACAAAAATATTGACGGCTCCTTTATTGTTGGATTTTGTTTTTTGAAATAAAGCTATATATATATATCTATAAATATATATATATATATATATTCTGTCTCAAATCGAAGGTCGTATTGCGTAGGTTGTCTAAACTTGGTAATTACAGTAATTGGTAATTAGTGACTCAGTATTGGCCCAATGCCTTTTTGGAAAGTTTCTGCTTTTTTGAAAATAAAAAAATGCATCCTTTATGGAAATAAAATTCCTCCACAAGGCCCGAGGTGTCCTATGAAATTTAAATAAATGAAAAAAACATTTTTTTAAATTAAAATTTTTTATTTGTCAATGACTTCACAAAAAACAATACCACTGCACACTAGCTAATTTACTCCATATTTTGGCCTTGTGCCCAGGCTTAATGGCCTTGTGCCCTAGAAAAAATATGAATAGCCAAGGCCAAAGTGGCTGTGCCCTCCTAAATCCTTATGTCTAGCCCTGGGACATCTTTCTAAGTATGGAAAATATGATACGTGATGGGAGGTTGGGGTATTAGAAAAATCTGTGCACTAAACCCCTAGAGTCCCGACTGCATCCCCCAGTGAGAGCAGTGGAAAGTGAGAGCCAGGAAACAGGAATTATTAGCAGCTCCAGATTATATTAGGAAGTGGCCTCCTAACCTGTGGGGGCTGATCCTTCCTGACGGGCTTTCACTGCCCCTCCAGATACAGATGTTTTATACACCCCCCATTCTGATTGGGTAATGTAAGGAAATCAGCCTGCCAGCACAGTGACACTCCACATCACTTTTGGCTTGTTTTCCCTCCTTTTGTCCATTTACGCTGTACAGGAAGTGCATTGCATGATAGTTTTTCCACGATGTCCCATGAAGTTATGGTCTCGACGTTCTCACATCGTAAACCCCCGCCCCCAATCAATAACAAACAAATACAGAAAGAGTATTTACTGTTGGAGTCTGACTTACTTTTTATCTTGCTAATGTGTTGGGTTTAAATCTTAAAAGCTTAAAGTTTCCAAGCTTAAAGTTTTAGTATGGATGCTGCAGCGCCCCGTCACAATGAGACCGTTCCTCTAACACGGATCTAGGTGTGCTGGGAGCCATGGCTCTCTGTCCTCCCCCAGCATCCACCCACCCACCCCCTGACCAGACGACATGGCCCTCTGTGAGTTTGAGACTGATAGCCATGATACGATATGATTTTCTCCCGATTTTTTAACAAAATGAGCTGCAGGCAAATTTATTTAAAAATATTCCTTTATTTTTCTTTCTAAACTGTGCAAAACGTGTCCTCTTCTTAACAGTGCAACTGAAATTGAATAAAATACTTAAAAAAAAAAAAAACGAAATAATAATAATAAAAAAATCTTAAAAAAATAAATAAACAGTAACGCTTTACATTAATTGCACCTTCATAATTATTTTATATTGCATTCATAGAACGTTCAGTACACCTTCATAATGTATTCATTAAGTATTTAGAAATCCATCCTTTACATCCTAACATCCCTTAACAGCTTTAATATACATTAATAACAAACATTACATGATTATATAATTATAATGTTTGTTATTATTATATAATGTTTGTTATTAATGTATATTATAGCTGTTAAGGAATGTTAGGATGTTGAAGTGTACTTGCATGCTGCTTATGAATGTTCCATGAATGCATTATGAATGCATTATGAAGGTGCACTTAATGTTCTATGAATGCATTATGAAGGTGCCCTGAATGTTCTATGAATGCATTATGAAGGCGCCCTGAATGTTCTATGAATGCATTATGAAGGCGCCCTGAATGTTCTATGAATGCATTATGAAGGTGCCCAGAATGTTCTATAAATGCATTATGAAGGTGCACTTAATATAAAGCCTTACCAAGTAAACTAAGGCTTGCATGTGCGGTTTTTTAGCGTAGTTTGCCCTTTTAATAACCTTCGCTCTTGCGGTGGTGAATTGAGCTCACTGTGGTGCCTGTGTTCTGTCATAAAATCCTACCTATCGAGACGTACTATCGAGCCTTTCTGCGCATATGCAGTTCCACCATCTTGGGATTAGGGTTAGGTTTTAGGGGTTAGGGTTAAGGTAATTGGTTTTAGTGGTTTTGGGGGGGGGTAGGGTTAGGGTTAGGGTTAGGGTAAGAGTTAGGGTTAGGGCTATCGATTAGCACTACGGTAGCATTTTTCGACAAGGCAGCATAAATCGACAGAACACTGGTAGACATGCTGAAGCATGTTCATTGTGCTATTTGTGTATGTTATCAGTCTTTTACAATGTTTGCACGCAGTTTTTATCTTTTGTTGGAGTCAGAACTCCGCCGGGTCCGTTGATGAGAAGAGATTCACTGCACAGTCGAGGAGTGGTTGCAAGTCACCAGTTTATTCTGATTATAACCAGGGAGCTATTCTGATTATAATCAGAATAAACTGGTGACTTGCAACCACTCCTCGACTGTGCAGTGAATCTCTTCTCATCAACGGACCCGGCGGAGTTCTGACTCCAACAATTTGGGGGCTCGTCCGGGATGAGCAGGAGATCTGCAAGATTCGGCTAAGTGTTGACGAAGCCCACTTGGACACAGAGAACTGCGGGGCCCGATTAGAAGAGGTAAGCAGAGCCTGTTATATCAAAATCTGCATATTGGTCATGTCAAATTGAGCAGTTTGAAGTGTCCAGTGGCCCGTCTGTAAATTAGCACAGAGAGGGGATTGCGGGTACCAGGTATATGTGGGGTTGATGTACTGTGTCTTGTGTGGTTTATGCCTTGTGTATAAGGAGTGAGTATGGTAAGTCTGTGAGTGTAGAAAAACCGGAGTTTAAAAAAAAAAAAAAAAATATATAAGAGATTTAAAAAATAGAAAAAAAGTAATAAGAAGAGATATAAAAAATAAAAAAAAAAATAATAAGAGATAGCAAAAAAAAAAAAAAAGAAGAAGGGAATAGAGGGCACGGGACCCTCTCCGGCCGAAAAGTAGGTAAAATGAAAAAAGGTATAGGGACACCTTTTAAGGAAAAGACGGCCCGGACAAATTTTAAGGAACAGAGGGTTTAGGACCCCGCATAGTCTTGGGTGTGGCGACCTCCCTATTGGTTGACGAGCTGGTAGGCGAGCTGGGTATTGGGACCCGGGGAATTCAAGACCCCCAAACGTAAGGTGGGGAGAGGAACTAAGGTCCCTCTCCAAAAGGGCTGGAAGTCCCGAGGCGAGGTGTCTCAAAAATGCTAGGAGGTGTATGAATGTGATGATTTGACTGGGATTAAGAGTATGAGGTATGCCCTACTCCGGGGAATATGAATGAAGAATTATTGTTTGTAAGGCTGTTTTATGTATTGGTGGTGTTTAATAGTAGGACATTACACTACAATAAAAGGTGTAGGAAGTGTAGCTGGGTGAACCCCCACCCAGAGGTAAAAGCGCTGCTAGAAGAAAATAAAGATAAATAAATAAATAATAATAATAGATGATATAAAAAAAATTTAAAAAAAAAGGATTAAAGCAGAATAGAGAAGTAATATATATTAATAAAAGTTAATACTAAATAATAGGAATAAAATAAAGCTAACATAGCTGGCCCAATTACAATGGATCGCGAGTTTGATAGAGAGCCAGATGACGGAGGATGGGCACCTCCTAAAAATACAGTGTGGAAGCCCCTGGTAAGGCAAATTCGGGTGGTGAAGGAAGCAGTGGCCGGGGCAAGCAGGGAGAAAAATAAGGAGAAAGAGGTCACAGAGGCATGGCAGCGCATGTGTGAGGCGATTCGGAGTGCTGGATGCCAAGCGGAGGACAGGTGCTCATTAGGAGTACTATTGTGGAAAAAGGAGAGAGAGCAGGCTAGTCTCAGGGACGAAGCGACGTGTAAAAGAGCGAGCGCTAGTCTGCTGACAAAGGGGAAGTTAAGGAGAGAGGTAGAGATGTATGAGAGCGAAAGGAGAGAGTGGTCGAGGTTGGCGCTATTCTGGCAGGGGACGAGTCACCTCCACACGGAGGGGAGAGAGGTGTGTGAGTCACCCTCTCCTGCAGAAGGCACACGGACAGGCAGTGAGGATCCTCCTCCAGCATATACAGGCCAGAGAATGTTTCCAACAGCGCCCCCAGCCCACATGTGCCCAATGATTAATGTTACAGGGGGAACCCTCCATATTCGCACACAGGGGACTCGGGAAGTTTCAGTCGGTGCGCGGTCTGAGGAAGTGGAGGAGGAATCAGACGGGGGCTCAGACGTCGAGGCTGAGTCCTCATCTCATGGGACAGAAGACAGGTTAGATTTACAGCACTGTGCACGGGCACCAGACCAGCCAGCGTTCCGTAACAGAATAGCGCGGGAGCAAGTAGAGGAGTTCGGGGAGAATGGCATATTTCAACCCGCCACCCCAGGAAGAGGGCTAGAGTTAAGTGGCAGGAAGCAAAAGCAAGTAGAGGTGGTGGGACAGTTAGTGGGGACGTGTGAGGAGACTGAGGAGGACGCACGGTTTGAGGACTGTGAGGAAGAGCCTTTCGGGGAAAACCAGACAGACGCACTAGGTGCACAATACATAGGGGGAGCGAAAGGGTCGTCCGGAACTGGATACGGCTTGCGCTCCAAAGGGACAAAGCTAGTCGCACCTTTATTGCGAGGAACAGGCGGCGGAGAAAGATATGAACCTTTCTCAATAGGGGATGTGCAGGCTTTGGCAGACAAGCTGCCTCCCCCGGCAGAGGGGGGAGGACAGTGGCTGGATAAGTTGGATCAACTCACTCAGGGTCTGACGTTGGCCCTGGGGGATTTCCGGGCAGTGGCAGCCCGATGTATGACTAAGCATGCTCTGCAGGATTTAGAGGACAGAGCAAGGGTTGCGACAGTTGCAAATAGTGTGATTCTGACAGCGGTGATAATGGACCTGGGTGACGCCATGCGGGAGATGTTCCCCGCCCCAAGCGGAGCAGTGATCCCAAAGTTTACATGGGATCCGAAGCTCCACCCCAGAGAATATTTGGATAAATGTAAAGAGGATTGGACCCGTTACACCGGGTGCCATCCAGGGCAGGATGGGGCGCAGCGGGAATGGTTCAGGCGGGCAGTAATGGAGGGAGTCCCAGCGGGAGTAAAGGGGGCTATATTAAACAACCCAGATCTCCAAGGAGCAGAATCACAGATGTGGGACAGGCATGTCGTCCATCATTTGCAGAGGGCAAAAGAGGAAACACAGAAAGAGGAAGGCGACCTTAAGGAACTGCAGTCGCAGCTGCTGAAGCTGCAGGTGGGTGAAGCCAGAAAAAAGGCGATCCAAGACAAAAAGGCAGGGCAGGGGAAGCAGATGGTGGCGGGGGTTTCCCCAGAGGGACCACCGTCTCAACCACCGGGTCCCTGGAATGGGACACCCACCTACCAACAGGGAGGGTGGGGCCAACAGTGGGGAAGGGCCCGGGGCGGTTGGGGTCGGGGATACAGGGGCCGGGGCTGGAGAAGGGGCGGCCCACAAAGGGGACCGCCGTCAGGTGTCTGTTACAGGTGTGGGGCAGAAGGCCACTGGGCAAAGGATTGTCCAGCACCCGCTCCTAGCAGTGCACGCGGCAGGGGAGGACCTCCTACAGGCCAAGTGCAGGCACCCAACATACAGGTGATGGCACCACACCCACAGGCAGTTCCCCCAGCAGGACTCTACCCGGTGATGGAAGGGGGGGAGTGGGACTGGTTTCCCCCTCCCCAGTGACGGTGCTCACGAGCGGCCCGGGAGGCAGGGGAGGCAGACCCCATGCTCTCCCTCCTGGTCATGGATAAGGTACTGCCGTTCTTGGTGGACACGGGAGCCACGTACTCCACTCTTAACGTGGTCCCAGAGAAACATCATTTGTCTGCCTCAACAGTGACCGTGGTGGGCTTCTCGGGAGAAGAACAGAGACTGCCAAGAACGAAGCCTGTGAAAGTTGCGGTGGGGAAACAGACTTTCCTCCACCCTTTTGTTGTGTCTTCTTCAGTTCCAGTGAATCTCCTGGGCAGGGACATGCTGGTGAAGTTGGGCGCCTCGATTTGGTTACCCTGCCGGAAGGCACTCGCCTGCGTTGTGACGCCCGGAACACGGGGGCGGGACAGTGGTTGGTCCAGCCCATCCAGAATCAGGCCCTGGCAGACATCTATTGGGGCCTACTGGAGCCCGGCCTGGCTGGCATCCTGGCGGCCTACTCAGCGTGGCGGCCCTGGATCTTGCTCCTAGAGCCCTATGTGCCCCCCTGACCCGCCTCATGTGACCCTTTTCTATGATAGGGAAGATATACGTGGGTCCCGAAGGAGTAGCCTCAGCCACCATGCGAACCCCAGAACAAGTGACCTGGTTCATGATGGGACAGCAGGCTGTCCCACATGTCTCTCTGGCCCTCCATCCTAAAACACCAGGCCAAAGAGTTGGGCCCGATGGTTAAACGGGCCAGAGAATCAAAGGACTGGGTGCAGACCCAGATCCCACAGATCTCCTTTTCACCCTCCTGCAGTACTTATTGCATACAGGTCGCAGCACAGGACACAGCCCTCTTGCAACATGAGCAGATAGCTAGGGATCATGGGTGTGACCAGTCCCAAACCCATATGTTGCCCTGACTAATTTGACCCCACAACAGAAGTGGTTCACTTGTATTGACTTGGCAAATGCTTTTTTCTGTCTGCCTCTAGCAGAAGAGTGCAGAGACATATTCTCTTTCACGTACAAGGGTTGTCAGCTAAGGTACACACGCCTGCCTCAAGGGTTCGCCCTTTCTCCAGGAATCTTTAATCAGGCCTTAAAGCAGGCTTTGCAGGGATGTTCTCTCCCGGAGGGTGTCACCCTCATCCAATACGTTGACGATCTCCTGATTGCTGCCCCAACATCGGAGGCGGCCATACAAGCCACCCAGTCCGTGCTGCTCAGACT
Source organism: Paramormyrops kingsleyae (assembly GCF_048594095.1). Lineage (NCBI taxonomy): Eukaryota > Metazoa > Chordata > Actinopteri > Osteoglossiformes > Mormyridae > Paramormyrops > Paramormyrops kingsleyae. The sequence goes on along the minus strand of NC_132808.1, from coordinate 1,117,205 downwards.
GTCGGAGAAAGGGTTTAAGGTCAGTAAAGATAAATTGCAGATTGCGCGGACAGTTGTGTCCTTTCTAGGTCGAGTGTTGTCAAGCGCAGGGACAGGTCTCTCCCCGGTTCATCGTTCAGCTATCCTGCATCATCCAAAACCCACTACGGTAAAAGACATGTGGTCCTTTTTAGGTCTCACAGGCTACAGTCGCACGTACATTCCAGATTACACGGGGCTCACACAGCCTCTGAGGGCTTTGGTCCGGGAGCACGGCCTACGTCGCCTCAGTGCATCCCTTAATTGGGACCAGGCGTCAGAGGAGGCTTTTATCATCTTAAAGCAGAAACTAGCCCAGGCCGCAGACCTAGCCCTCCCAGATTACTCTCTCCCGTTCCACTTGGATGTTTCTGAAGCAGGTGACGTTGTTAACGCCATCCTGTTTCAGAAAAAAGGGGGAGAACGGAGAGTGTTGAGGTACGTGAGTGTAAAACTTGATACTACAGGACTACAGAAAAAGACATCCGGCATGCACAAAACATGCAGCGGGAGTGGCTAAAATTATTCAGAAAATTGCACACATAGTGATGGGACACGTGTTGCATATCCTGACCTCACACAGCGTGGTGGCCTATGCAAACTCACACACCTTTACCATGACGTCGCTTAGGCAGCAGAGACTTTGCAAAATACTAGGGGCACCCAATTTGAATTTTTCCCACGAAGGGATTAACATGGCCGATCGGATGAGCATGGGAGAACCACATATGTGTGAGTCCAGAGTTCAGAAAGAGGAGAAGGTTAGATTAGATCTAGAAGCCGAAAAAATAGAGGGAACAGAGGATTGGTTCACAGATGGTTGTTGTTTCAGGACGGACACAGGAGGTTTGCAGGCAGGATACGCAGTGGTTGCTAGACAAGAACAGGACTATGTGACCTTGATTGCAGAAAAGCTGGAAGGAGCCCAGTCGGCTCAAAGGGCCGAAGTGATAGCTGTAATTGAAGCGCTAAAACTAGCGGAAGGAAAAGAAGTCACCATATATTCAGATTCAGCCTACGCTGTAGGCGCAGTGCATGTGGAACTCAGCCAATGGCTCAGAGCAGGATTTTTGACTGCGGGAAACAAGCCAATAAAGCATGAAGCAGAGATGAAACAGCTGGCAGAAGCCCTAATGCTCCCCAAAAAAGTGGCCGTAGTAAAATGCAAGGGCCCCGAAGGGTCAGGAACCGTGGTAGCAAAGGGAAATCAGGTAGCAGACGAAGAAGCAAAAAGAGCAGCAGGATACCATGTGACCAAACAGATGGTCACGGTGGAAGAGGAACTTAGGCTGAGTGATAGGCTAACCCTGGAAAAAGTCCAGCAAGAACAGGACAAAGCCTCTCCAGAGGAGAAAACTATGTGGATGAGAAAAGGGGGGATGCAAGGAGGGGGGCCTGTGGCAGAATAAGGAAGGGAAACCAGCCCTGCCTCCTGGTATTCGCCAGGCAGTCTAGCAGAGGCTCACGGGGTTGGACATGCAGGGGTGAAACAGATGTTAGAAAACTTGACTATGTGGTGGCATCCGTTTATGAAAGACATGGTGCAGGGACACGTTCGAGATTGTGCGACCTGTACCGTTCATAACTCGCGACCCACAGTCAAGCCGGAAAAAGGACAGTTCCCAACATGTACAAGGTCAAGGGAGGAAATCATCATAGATTACACAGACATACTTATTCCAGTGAAGGGGTTCAGATATGTGTTGATGTGTGTGGATGCATTTTCGGGGTGGCCAGAAACATGGCCCACAAAAAAGGAGGATGGCGCATCGGTGATAAAGTTTCTGATCAATCAGTACATACCAAGACACGGGTTTCCCAATAGGATCCGGTCAGATAATGGGACTCATTTTAAGAACGAAGACCTCCAGAAAGTGGAGAAAGCGTTGGGGTTAAGACATGCGTTCGGGACTGTCTATCATCCGCAGTCCCGGGGAAAAGTGGAGCGAATGAACCAAACAATAAAACAAAAATTGGCAAAAATCTGTGCACAGACTAAAATGAATTGGGTTGATGCTTACCGCTGGCACTGATGTCAGTACGGTGTTCTATAAATAGGGGGACAGGGTTCACCCCCTTTGAGCTCCAGACAGGCGGGCAGTTTCCAGGACCCCAGAGAGGGCTATCCTGGACCCCCGATGAAAAGGGGGAGCGAAATCCGAGGTCGTATTATGATGGTTTGCAAGTTCTCGTTGCAGATTTCTCCAAACAGATCCAGGAAACGAGACCTGGGAATCAGCCATCCGAGCCACACACGGCAGAGTGGGTCCTCCTGAAAGTCATCAAACGGAAGTGGTCAGAGCCCAGGTGGACCGGCCCCTTCCGAGTTACCGAGAGGACGTCACACGCAGTTCGTCTAAAAGACAAAGGGGGCACGTGGTTCCATTGGAGCCAGTGTGCAGCTGCAGAGGAGCCAGGCAGGACCACCGCAGAGATACAGAGGGACCTCGGAGAAGACACCCAGAGCGTCAGTTCGGCTGAACCAGACGCGACTCAGGTCTCAACAGAAGGGCAGAATAATCCCTTGACCTGAGCAGATCAGCAGGGCAGTCTACCCCTGACTGATTGAAGAAATCAACACATCATCCGTCGCAGATCATCAGGACCAAGATGCAGAGATTCAAGATAAAAAGGGGGCTTGTGGGGGAAACCAATGTATTGTGTGTAATGCTTAAATTGCTGATGATTATATTGCTTTCCATTGTCCAGACGGGAGAAGCCGCTTCGTTCGAGTGCGTGGGGTCAGGGGGAGAGGCCCCTCTGAAGCTTCAGTACCTGAGAGGCACCCCCACCACTTTCGTGTTCGACTTATGTGACGTGATAAATTGCCAGGAGCAGAATGCGTCGTACCGGAGTTATGCGGTGTGGCTTTGTTGGGATTATTATTATCATAATGGGTGCACCACTGGTCGACATTGGGTGAGGCATATGCATGTGGGGTGCGGTAACATGATTGCCTATAATCAGGTTAATTTCCTTATTACTGCCCATAATCACATGCTGCCTATAATCTTAATCAACAGGATCACATATACTACTTAAAATCAGGGTGATCTCCTAGCGGAGATCAAAAGGGGGAATTGAAGGGTTAATTATTTAAGAAATACAACTAATAATTTTATGACTGTATGGCCTCTAACCCAATGAAGAAAATAGACAAGGGAACTGAGACTAGGATGAGGTGATCTTACCCGTAAATGGGAAGAAGCAGGAACTTACAGCAAGGGAACGGGTCAAGATGACCTTGTTCTAGACACTAAGAGAACAGGAACCCATCTTATTGCTGACACTCATTTTTTACCCTTGTTTGGGAACATGCACACATACTAACTAGAGCAAAAGCTAAAGTATGAGGTAGTCACGTAGATGGAAAAGTACAGACGAGGGGGGGCCACACCCCAAAAGGCCTATAAAGACCTAGAGCCGACCCCTAGAGTTCGAGCGTCTTCTTGTACATGCTGAATGTATGTCGGATGTTTGCTCCCTGATTATAATCAGAATAGCTCCCTGGTTATAATCAGAATAAACTGGTGACTTGCAACCACTCCTCGACTGTGCAGTGAATCTCTTCTCATCAACGGACCCGGCGGAGTTCTGACTCCAACACTTGTCTGTGCTTTTCTCACCGTTTTCGTTTGTGATTACTGGAAAACTAAAATGCTGCCACACCGCCGATTTAAGATGGGGGGGATGTCCTCAGTTTCAAATTCACTCGCCATCTCGCATTCGGTCAAGACCACAAACTAACGTACGACGTCAACGTGAATATACAGTGACATCTGATGTCGAACTGACGTCACAAAATCAAATGTAATATTACACCAGTTTTTCCTGCTAAGTAAACTACCATGAAATACTCCTAAAGAAGCGATTCAATTTCCATATCAGCCGGTTTAAATCATACATTTACCTCGATTTTTAACCTATTCGTGATTCATCGTTATATTGCCTACATTTCATGGATGAAACTGATTCTGTGGAATCATGAAATGCATTTCGTCTTTTGCTGAATCACGAAAGATATCACAAAATGCCTTTCCTCTTTTGCTGAGTCACGAGACATATGTAATAGGCGCACAGCTGTGGGGGGAGCACAGGGTTCGAATTACAAAGTGGCTTTCGGGGGAGCCGTATTTACCGATCCTCCCTGACTGACTTTAACGCTTTTGGTGCATGTTCGGGCATTTAAAACAATAGGTTTACAGTAAACCTATTGTTTACTTAGTAAACCGTTTACTTCAAAACGCAAGCGTCAGTCAGTGTTGTCAGTGTTAGGGCGAACAGCTCTGTCCACGGTTCTGAATCAACCGCGCTTAGGCCTACATCATGCAAATCATGATGAAAACAGAATAACTCACATAACAATCATAAAAAAATACATCAATATTAAATAGGATTAGGGCCAATCCTCACAAACGCACAGATCAAGTAAGTAATTCCATGATTCTTACCTTAAATCAGAAGTGACCACAGAGGCCTGGGGTCTTCTGTCTTTGCATTCCGTCCTGTAACCCAGGATGTTGAGGGTCGGTGACTGTCCCGATGCTTGTAAATCTTTTTCCGCAGGTTATTCTGTGACTCGCTGCTGACCTCTCCATTCATCCATTTCTCTGACAGATGTACTCCCGTTGCTCTTTCGGCGAGCAGCAGGCTTTTTGCCTCCATGCATACTGTACATCCTAACTTCTGATTTTTGGAGTAGAGCCATGTATTCCTGATTCTCCACTCACTCCATTGCTTTGTTGTCCAGTTGAAAGGTGTTGCATGATCGCCTGGTCCGCTGCAGGTCGCAGCGGTGGTTTCTGGCGCCAAAGTCTCGCTGTCCTCGGTGCTGGTGCTGTCACTAGCAGCAACTTTTAGCGGCGGCAGCGGCGGTAACACCGGCAAGCTAGTTGTAGCTGGTGCACTGTCATCACTCCTCTTCGTTTGTTTTGTAAATCCAAATTGACTGAGGTTTGGCTGCTTTCTTTTTGACATTCTTATTAGTATCCACAGAGTGTTCCAAAAAACGAATAAAGTATGTTTTGAACTTGAAGTTAAGCTAACATTCAAATACCAACTCAGTGAGAAGTTCAAGTGGTGACGTAAACGTAGTACCGTAATTTTTGGACCATAAGACGCACCTGACCATAAGACGCACCTAGTTTTAGAGGAGGGAAATGAAGAAAAAAAAATTCTGAACCAAATAGTGTCCTAAAATATTTTATGTCAACCATCCTTACCTGGCCACATCCCTCCCCCCTTTTATGGCGCTGATGGGGATGTATCTAGATCGCATTTCACCGCTGCGTTGTTCAGCAAATTACCATGCGAATGCGATTTGAATACGCGCTAATGCGGCTATTTAGAATGTGAATAGCGATCTTCGGGTGACAGCGGTACTACACGCCCCCGATGCAGGTAAAACAAAGTAAGGTGACATGGTTTGATTTTTTTAATGTATTTTTTTATTTAACGTAATTTTGAAAAGACAGAAGCCAGCGTTTTTTCATTATTCTACATTAAGATTTCAGTGAGATATAAACTGAAATAGACGCGAAAAGTACGCTGTACAATGCACTCGAACCCAGAAGGTTAAAGCACGTGAGCAGAGCAATATTCGGACCATAAGACGCAGGGACTTTTTCCACCCACTTCTGGGGGGAAAAAGTGCGTCTTATGGTCCGAAAAATACGGTAATTTCAGTGCAGCGCCGCCACGCATGGATGGTCACAGCAGGAGACAGCGGAAAATAGTGTTCGGAAATAGTAATGTAATGAGCGAATAAACACACAACATTGACACATTTTTAATATCATCATTAATTTCAGGAACCTTAATGTACAGAAAATCAAAATCTATATGCGACACAAAAAATGTAAAAGTGTTTTAGAGCTCCCCCTAAATGTCTCAAAGTAGGGTTTCAGGGGAGCCCAGGTCCTTTTCAGGGGAGCCGAGCTCCCCTTAGCTCCCCCGTAATTCGAACCCTGGGGGAGCAGTACCTTCCAATGACTAGAAGGTGGCGCGCCGGCTTTGATTTTGCAGACACCGTGTATTTAAATTTAACTTGCATATAAATGGGTTAAAAATAGAAATAACTCTGATAGATCTCATTGATTCCCTCCTGTTGTAGGCTATGCCACTTTCCCCTGAATAATACTGTCCCCGATAGTTCAGATACAACACACTGGGGAGCCTGTGTGTAAAATATAACAATAAAATGACGAGTATGAATGGATTAATACAAGGAGTAACAGACTCTCTGCGGATCCTCATAGAATCATTGGTGTCAGAAATAGCAGATGGAGCTACAGTCACTCAACTCGGTCCGCAGAGTGTTCAGGGGGACAGTCAGGACAGGACAGTCACTGGTCAGCTGCCTGTTGTAAGGAAGGTTCCTTACAGTAGCCAAGTGCACTTTCTATTTTGTCATCACTGCCACTGCTGCCTGGTGATTAATCATCAAACTTCTCTGCAGTTTGTGTCTCTTCTGGACCTTCTTCTGCCTTCATCTGTTGTTCATTCCTGCTATTTTCAGCAGGGTTTAACCCATCCATCACTTTACCAATTAACTCCCTCATATATACAGTTAAAAAAAGCACAAGGAAAGAAGGCAGGGAATAACCCAGGATGAGGCGCCAACCTATAACACTGGTATTGTCTGAGTGTCTGTTTTTGTGTCGTACTTCTGTGTGCTCTGCATTCCCCATGGGTCTGTGTGTAATTATACTATTTCCAAAGGGAAATATGCCGGTAGATGTGTAAATACTGTTTTATTAAATAAAGCCCTGTAAATATGCAGCTAACAGAAATGTCTCTGAGTGCTTAATCTTTCCATGCTGAGTCACACATGGCTGCCCTGGTTCCTGTCTTAGGTGCCTGATTCAGGTGTGATAAACAGCAGACTGAGCCTGTGATCAAACCACTGGCTGCTTAGCAGCTCATCATACTGTCATTATGTTGTGTTACAAGTGAGTAGAAGTCATTCCTCAAAGCATATCTGGAGCTGTGTGTGGCTCAGTGGGCTAAGCCTGTGTGTCTTGCATCACAAGGTTGCTGGTTCAAACCCTTAACCTCAAGGCCCTTAAACCTCAGCTCCCAAGGTACTGCTATGGGTGGCTGCCCTTTGTGGACAACATAATTTACAAAGTGCAAGTTGAGGGGGACATAAAGACAATTTCCCCACAGGGATCAATAAAGTATTTATTATTATCCATTTGCATGGCCATTGTAGGCTCTTTTGACAGTGGACTGGGGTTAGAATGGACCCTCTGAATGGGGTTAGCATGGACCCTCTGAATGGGGTTGGCATGGACCCTCAGAATGGGGTTAGCATGGACACTGATTTATGTACAGAGGCTACATACAAAATATATACAGCCGCTCTGAATATATACATAAAAAATAATGCACACTAAAAAAACTCACAGTTTTGTCTGTAAACTGGTTCTTATATAAAAGAAATTTAATGAATCTTAAGTCCTGATAAAAGCTGTGAGATGCTGCAGACTTACTGTGAGCCAGAGTGGAGGACAGCAGCACTGTCATCAGGAGGAAGAAGGCAGAGATCTGATGGGACTTCATGATTCCACTGGACGTTTGTCAAGATCAGCGTCGCTTCTACAGCTAAACTGAGGCCAGCAGAGTTGAACCACGACCTTTTATAGGGGTTGTGTGACTGCAGGTGGCTAGAGGGGGTGGATGGAAGATTAAGGAAGAAACATTTAGCATTTAAAGCACCAAAAATAGACTGACTACAAACAAGACGATGGGGCAGAATTTTTTGGGACTGACGTCACATGCATTCTGGGTGTTTCCTATACAGAACAGCAGATATTAACATTGGCCGCATTGCATGTTTCCAATTGGCTGATTTTCAAACCACATGAAGCCACCTGACTTAATCAGGGGTAACTGACCTTCTAATTAAGCTGTACTTGGCAGATTCTACCGTAGTCTGTGTTGAAGCCAAACTAAGCCTTAATAAATTTGGACTTCAATCCGATTCAGCCCACCCAGTCATATCCTAATCTGCCTTTCAGTGACTGATCAGATTCCTCCATGTCCCAAAGAAAAACTGATTATATAAACCTCTACACGATTATCCCATTCAGGGTCACAGGGTGGCATAGGGAACGTAGCTGGGGTACAACCTGGAGGGGTGTCTGTCCGTCACGTGGCTGGGGTACACCCTGGAGGGCTGCCTGTCCATCACGTGGCCGGGGTACACCCTGGAGGGCTGCCTGTCCATCACGTGGCCGGGGTACACCCTGGAGGGCTGCCTGTCCATCACGTGGCCGGGGTACACCCTGGAGAGCTGCCTGTCCATCACGTGGCCGGGGTACACCCTGGAGGGCTGCCTGTCCATCACGTGGCCGGGGTACACCCTGGAGGGCTGCCTGTCCATCACGTGGCCGGGGTACACCCTGGAGGGCTGCCTGTCCATCACGTGGCCGGGGTACACCCTGGAAGGCTGCCTGTCCATCACGTGGCTGGGGTACACCCTGGCGGGCTGCCTGTCCATCACCTGGCCGGGGTACACCCTGGAGGGCTGCCTGTCCATCACGTGGCCGGGGTACACCCTGGAAGGCTGCCTGTCCATCACGTGGCTGGGGTACACCCTGGCGGGCTGCCTGTCCATCACGTGGCCGGGGTACACCCTGGAGGGCTGGCTGTCCATCACCAATAAAAAAACAAATCCTACTGCCAGTGATATTTTTGATCATCTTGGAGCCCCCAACACAAACTGAGATGATCCAGTGACTTTGGCCTGGAGGACACTGCTGCACCTAAATAAAATGGTGCTTGAAAGTTTGTGAACCCCATAGAATTGTCTACATTTCTGCATAAATGTGAACTGAAATATCATCAGATTTTCACACAAGCCCTCAAAGTAGATGAAGAGAACCAAATTCTAAATGAGTTGTAAATAAATGAGAAACATATTTCAGTGTATGCTACAGTGTGACCTAAAGTCCAGCCCTCCACTCCTGGGCCTGAACGCCTTCCTTTGTGTTTTCAGGTGGTTATTGTCCCACTAGCAACGTAAATCCAATAGAAAATCGGTGGGGTGACCTGAAGAGGGTTGTGCACAAGAGGTGCCCTCACAATCTGACAGATTTGGAGCACTTTTGCAAGGAAGAGAGGGCAAATATTGGCGAGTGAAGATGTGTCATGCTGATAGACTCCTGCCCAATAAGACTGTATTTAAATCAAAAGGTGCTTCAAAAAAGTATCAGTTTAAGGATGTGCACACTTATGCAACCAGCTTATTGTATCTTTTTTTCATATATTTTTCCCCATAACATATTTGTTTGTTTTTCAATTGAATTGTTCAGGTTATCAGGTTACATTAAAGGTTGAAAATGATTTATCATGATGTCATTTTTTACATGACAAAAACCTGGAATTTTAAGGGGTGTGTACACTTTTTATATCCACTGTATAAAGACACGTGAGGATTGGACAGGATTCACATATCACATAGACAAGGGCACATACGACAACAAATGGCTATTTATACATCTCCTGACATGCTCTGTGCTGATAATTGTCACGCGTCAGCCCGGGGGAGATCCCCAGTGACGTCACATGTCACACGGGTGATCTCAGTTACTTTGTACATACCAAGTGTAAAATTAGGTGTAGGAGGAATGTGGTGTGTGGTTGTTTATCATGGGTTGGACTGGATCTCAGTCCCAGTGAAAGGAACTCTTACTGCTCCAGCATACCAAGACATTTTGGGCAATTCTATGCTTCCAAATTTGTCGGAACAGTTTTTGACAGGCCCTTTTCTGTTCCAGCTTGACTCTGCCCCTGTGTACAAAACAAGATCATTAAAGACATGGTTGTGTGAGTTTGGTGTGGAAGTACTTGAGTGGCCTGAGCAGAACACTGACCTCAAACCCATTAAACACCTTTGGGATGAACGAGAAGCACAGTGGGAGAAAAAGGTTACATTGAAAATTGGGCTTAAGTTTGTGTGCCGGTCATAGAAAAATACACATAACTGATGTATGCGTGTTTGGGAATTTCCCTCCATGTTTACTAACATTCTACAGTTACATCAGCTTCAGTGGGTGATTCTATGGAACAAGTTCCTTTTCACTTTTGAAAATCTTATTTTTTCATTTTTTTGTTTTTTGATACTTTCTTTTTTATTTTAGAAAAAAAAAGACAATAGTAAAAGACAATATTTTCCATCTCAGGTGGTACCTTTTACTGCCCCCCAATATTTTAAACCTTGGTATGGGCTACCTGTCACCCTGTTACAGACAGATACAATAAAACTGTAAATGGTTACTGATAAAAAAAAAAACCTGGTAAATTTGACTAAATTTTAATAGTACATAGGTCACTGTATACATTTATCGAATTTAGAGATTATAGAAGATATTAAGACTGATTTATATGATTCATAAATTTGTGCATGGTAACTCTGCATGGTGGTGCACAGGTTAGCATTGTTGCTACACTAACACTAAGAATCGAATTACATATCCAATGCATATTTTACAGACATCTTCAAAGGCAAGGCCAAGTAAAGACAATAAATACTTTCAGATTATTATATTTCAATGTAGAGTTGAAACGACAATGTTTATTGGAGGCATCATAGCATGTAAGGTCTTAAAGTTACTCTTCAATTCATCTGAACCTTAAATGTACATGGGACAACAGGCATCTTACTTCTGTTGAAAAACTGAACATGAATTGAAAATGCTTAATGACACAGTATATTTGGAGAGCCTATTGAATTAACCAATGAGTTCCGACTATATGACTCTTTGGATTCAGACATGATGGCCACCTTTTCAAAATTGCGGGTAAATCATTTTATTTCAAGTATATGATGCTCGTTTGAACTCACCTGTGGCAAGAAACAGGTGCTGGCAATATAGCAAACACACTTGAAGCCAGTTAAAATGGAGAAAAGTTGACTCAGCCTTTCTGTTGTGTGTGTTTGTGCGCCAAATGACAGACTTCTTATTGTCGGTAAGTTTAACATCGATGTCATTGACCATCAGTCAATGAATTTCTCAGTCTTGTTGATTCATTTAACCTAACTCAATCAGTGAATGTCCTGACACATGTAAAGGGGCACACATTAGACCTTGTTCTGTCATATCGTTTAGATCTGTCAGACGTCGATATATACAACACATGTATATCGGACCATTTTGCTGTTTTGTTTACATTCATGCTGCCATCCTCCCACGTTAAACCCCGCGCTCCAGCTCTACCTGTGTGCACCATTAACCCTTCAACTGCTGCTCGATTCTCCATTGCCTTTAATGACTCTGTGCTCTGTACCAGTGCAAACTGTGGTGATCTCAACACGGATGAACTGTATGATCTGTTCAACTCCGCATGTTCTGATATTCTGGACTCAGTAGCTCCTACGAGGATTAAACGCGACTGAAACCAGCGACTGAACCGTGGTTGAATGAGACCACACGCGCTCTCAGATGTGTGTGCAGGCGTGCTGAGAGAAAGTGGAAGGAGGACAATCTTCAAGTCTCCCTGAACATCTTCAAAAACAGCCTTCAGGAGCATGAGAGCAGTTAAAGCAGCGAAATCACAACATTTCTCAGAGGTTGTGTCAAACAATAGTCAAAAACCTCATGTTCTTTTTAATACCCTGGACAGTCCCCTCCAGAATGGGAAAGAAAGGTGATTTAAGCTATTTTGAGCATGGCATGGTTGTTGGTGCCAGACAGGCCGGTCTGAGTATTTCACAATCTGCTCAGTTACTGGGATTTTCACGCACAACCATTTCTAGGGTTTACAAAGAATGATGTGCAAAGGGAAAAACATCCAGTATGCGGCAGTCCTGTGGGCGAAAATGCCTTGTTGATGCTAGAGGTCAGAGGAGAATGGGCCGACTGATTCAAGCTGATAGAAGAGCAACTTTGACTGAAATAACCACTTGTTACAACCGAGGAATGCAGCAAAGCATTTGTGAAGCCACAACACGCACAACCTTGAGGTTGGGCTACAACAGCAGAAGACCCCACCGGGTACCACTCATCTCCACTACAAATCGGAAAAAGAGGCTACAATTTGCACGAGCTCACCAAAATTGGACAGTTGAAGACTGGAAAAATGTTGCCTGGTCTGATGAGTCTCGATTTCTGTTGAGACATTCAAATGGTAGAGTCAGAATTTGGCGTAAACAGAATGAGAACATGGATCCATCATGCCTTGTTACCACTGTGCAGGCTGGTGGTGGTGGTGTAATGGTGTGGGGGATGTTTTCTTGGCACACTTTAGGCCCCTTAGTGCCAATTGGGCATCGTTTAAATGCCACGGCCTACCTGAGCATTGTTTCTGACCATGTCCATCCCTTTATGACCACCATGTACCCATCCTCTGATGGCTACTTCCAGCAAGATAATGCACCATGTCACAAAGCTCGAATCATTTCAAATTGGTTTCTTGAACATGACAATGAGTTCACTGTACTAAAATGGCCCCCACAGTCACCAGATCTCAAACCAATAGAGCATCTTTGGGATGTGGTGGAACAAAATCTCCATCAACTGCAAGATGCTATCCTATCAATATGGGCCAACATTTCTAAAGAATGCTTTCAGCACCTTGTTGAATCAATGCCACGTAGAAATAAGGCAGTTCTGAAGGCGAAAGGGGGTCAAACACCGTATTAGTATATTGTTCCTAATAATCCTTTAGGTGAGTGTAATTCCCAATGAGACCAGCAATACTCAAAAGCACTACTCCTTTGTTGCTGCTTACTTCCTGCATATTTACCTGTTAACTACGGAACACTATTATAAATTGTTACCATTTATTCTAAAGGGACATCATTTTGGGTGAAAACTTACAAGCATCCAACTCCAAGCTTCTGAAAAGCCTCAAATGCATATCTGAGAGATTTAGGGTAAGTAAGATTTAGTGCATAGATAAGGCCAAGAAAAATTGCACAAGCCATAGCCACATTTCCTTGGCCACTCATTCCTAGGAACCCTCCAAGACAGTGCTGATGTCCTCCTGCTCAGCTCTCTTAAAGACAAAGATTTTTATTGTGTGGTGGACGAGATCCTGTTGAACATCTTCTGTTTCGGCACGCTACATAACACAGAGGAGAGAACATATGAAAGATTTCAAAAATATTCTTCAGTCATATGCCCGACTGTAACCTGTATCATTTAGACAATGATAGACAGTAACAGTAATTATTATTATATAATAAAATACATTTAAAAATAATGATTTCTTATTAATTAATTTAATATTAAAAATAAACCTTTAATACATTTAATTATAATAATATTGTCGTGTTGAGCGGGACGGAACGGAGACAAAGGCGCAGACGTCAGGGTATCGGGGAATACAGGGTTTAATTACAGGTAATACAATGACCGGACTGGAGAAACAAACTGAAACGCGGACTAAATACAGAGGACTAATGACAACAACCAGAAACAGCTGATCAGAGGGGGATTCCACGCGGGGTTAACGAGGGGGCGTGGCACACGGAAGGTGCGGACGATTGGGGCAGGACACATTCTATTTTTTTAACTTTACACATTGTTTGAATGCATTTATTTTCTTACTTTACAAACTACTGTTTTGATAAATGTGTTTAGTACAGTATATGCTCATCTTGTTTTATCCGGTTCATTTTGTGTTTAAATGCTTAAAAAAAAAAACCGTATTTAGGTGTAATTTTTTGGGGCCGGGAACCAATTAATTGGTTTTCCATAATTTCTTATGGGGGAAAATTCGATCACAACTCGAACTTCTTAGGATTCGATCTAGAGTTCTGACCGGATTAAATTCCAGTTTTGAGGTACCACTGTATTATTTTTATCTTATCTTATTGATTTGTGTCCTGTGGTATTTTATTGTATTAATACTCGCTGTATATTAACTATAAACACTGTATAGTACCTACTGACTTGTTTCCTATACTTGTACCGCACTTTGGTCAACGGAAGTTGTTTTAAATGTGCTTTATAAATAAATTGATTGATTGATATACCAAAACATTTCTAATTGCAACAATTTTCTGGGAGAAATGGTGCATTTCCTGGAAAAAGTCCAGGGATGCCGTTAATTTCGGCCATGACTGTATTTGTATCATTCATTCAACATATCTTAGCTGTAACTGTCTTTTTCATATGCCCACCAACCAAAGATTGTTGTTTTGTAAATTAAACGGTTTAAATGAAAAACCCGAGTCAGCCACCATTAACTTTCAATACTCTTTAATCAGTTACATGCATGCAAAGCAATATAAGTGCAACTGAAATTTGACTACTGTTTTAAAAACATATAAGCTGAAGATAATGAAGTATAAAATGTAGCAGAACCTTAAATTATTTGGATGATGACACAAAATAATGTTATATGAGAATTACAGCAGAAGGTGAAATGCAATAAAATTCATTCTTTTTTCGATTTGCCAGGCAGAGAGGAGGCGTTACTGCTGATCCAGCTTCGTCTTGACCTGCTAAACGCAGTAACTGCTGGGATTGACACAAATTTCACTGCCAATAATGATGTACTGTACAGTCAAAAAATTGAAAAAAAAACACATGGATCTGCTTCTCACTTGTTAAAATCATTTGTATCGATCCCTGAAGTAAAAAACATATTATAGACATTTTGCACACAAGACTTTAAGTCTCAAAACAGTAATAGGTCAAAACAATATATGAAAAGAGTAAATATTTACATAATTCCAGGTATAGGGCATTTCACAATGGCCTCTTCATATCCAGGTATCAGGGCCATCCCGGAAAGTATGTAAGACAGCACTCATCTGGACAGACATGAAGAACAGAAAATGTATATACAGTCTATATACAAAATATATACAGCCACTCTGAATACGTACATTAGAAATGCAGTGAAAAACTAGTCAGACCTGGACTCATGTCACAATTGGGTTCATAATCTTAATGAATCATTAAAATTTTAGATGCCAACTAAGTCCTGATAAAAGCTGTGAGATGCTGTAGATTACTATGAGCCAACGGCACTGTCATCAGGAGGAAGAAGGCAGAGATCTGATGGGACTTCATGATTCCATTGGACGTTTGTGAAGATCAGCGTCACTTCTGCAGCTAAACTGAGGCCAGCAGAGTCTAACCACGTCCTTTTAGAGGGGTTGTGTGTCGAGGTGGAGAGGATGGGGTGGATGAAAAAAGTATTTACCACTTAATGCACCTAAAATAGACTGACCACAGATGAGAAGGTGGGGCTGAATTTTCTGGGACTGATGTCACATGCATTCTGAGCATTTCCTGTACAGAACAGCAGATATTAACATTGGCTGCATTGCATGTTTGCTATTGACTGTTTTCTAAACCACATAGAGCCACCTGGCTGAGTATGTGGTAACTACCCTTCTAACTAAGGTGTTGGAAGATGAATGGATGTAGGCCTACATATGGTATATGTAAGAAAAGCAATGGCCCCCTCTCCTGGTAAGTCCTGATATAAACACACAAGTGGCTACTCAAATTATTTTTGCATATGAAAAATAGTGCTCAAATTTCACATATGCTCTGGGCTATAAGAAATGGAAGATATAGTGAATATAGTATAGTGAATTGTTCTGTAAACAGGGAAATCCACTTGTATAACCTTGTTCTCAAATGAAAGCGTTCTGAAGGGGGAAAAGGCCATATTCCATATTTTATTCATCAAATAAATAATAGTTGTATATAGTATAATGTACATAAAATTGTATAAAATATATACTATCGTGTAAAGATTTATGTAGCCACCTTAACTCCTCATCATCAGACATCATGTTTTATTGCTGTGGTTATAAACATGTTAGCTAAGCAATGCTCATCTTTTTTGTTCAAGTGATTCTCTTTAAGGGGTGTGTGTGACAAGCAGAAAAATGTTACATGTGTCCCTCCGCTTTGTGATTTTGTTGATTACGAGAAAGATCTCGGTGTGTATGTTGATGGTTCCATGTCCCACTCTCGCCAGTGTGGGGTAGTAATAAAAAAGGCCAATCGGATGTTGGGTTACATCTCTAGGTCTGTGGAGTTTAAGTCAAGGGAAGTGATGCTATGATTATACAATTCCTTGGTAAGATCCCACCTAGAATATCGTGTGCAGATTTGGTCACCATACCTTAAAAAGGACATTGCTGCCTTGGAAAGGGTGTAACGAAGGGCTACAAGAATGATTCCTGGTCTTAGAGGAATGTCTTATGAGGAGAGGTTAGCTGAGCTGAATTTGTTTAACCTGGAGAAAAGAGACTAAGGGGGGACATGATCCAGGTCTAGATTGTAACGGGTCTGGATGCTGTTCAGCCAAATGGCTATTTCAATATTAATTTAAATATTAGAGCTCGTGGCCATAAGTGGAAATTAGCGGGAGAACATTTTAAAATAGATTTGAGAAAACACTTCTTTACACAGTATGTAGTTAGAGTATGGAATAGTCTTCCTGTTAGTTAGCGACGGGATGGCAGGAGACCAGGCAGGAGCTCTCAGCTCCGCAGATGCGATGAATGCCAAGGGGACACCAGGCAAGCAGGGCATGGCTGGGGCACCTGGAGGCAGGTCGGATGCAGCTGGGGCACCTTGTGCTTAGCAGGATACAGCAAGGGCCCTTGCAGGCGAGCAGGACGCGGTCGGGGACATGCTGTAATGCTTTATTAATTCTTATACCAACCAGAAAACAAGACGACAATTCATAAGGTCAATTGTCGTCTATAGCTGCCCCATCCATTCTTTGTTGCCACCTAGTGCTGCTGTTTCAATTTTGGGCCAATTTGTCTCAAAATGAAACCAGGTCAAGATCTTTTCTGTGAGGCAGCACCCAGGAAAAGCACTGGCACACCCTGCCCTGGAAGGAGCAATCCAGGATGGGGCTCCAACCTATCACCAAGGACACACAGTCACTCACTCACTATGGGCTGTTTGGTAACTCTGAATAACTTCACGTTTTTGGACTGTGGGGGGAAACTGGGAAACCTGGAAGAAGCCCCATGATGACACAGGGACAACATGCAAACTCCACACACAAATCAATAGAATGCACAGCTTGCGGAATTACATTTTAGTAAAACAAGCTGCAAAGAAACATTAAATACATCCTTCGCTGCATGCCACAAAGGGAAATTGTCGGTCTACGTTATTGTAACTAACTGTAATTTCCAGAGTTCAACGATGTCCGTGTTTGCGACTTGCTTATCATAGGAATCGCATATATATATATTTTATTCACCTTTCTTTTTTTGTTATTAATCGTATATTAAATATATTACGCCAGCACAATAAGAGTGCGATTACTAAATTAAATTATAAATATACTTAACTAAATGCAACTTAGATTCCCCTTTATAAAATAATATCGTGGCAATAGCTACATTGGCTAATTGCCGGCTTCCTCTCCGCGCAGCGCTCCGCGCGCCATTTACAGCCGCTGCGCGTGGTGTTTCTTTCCTTCCCTTGGGTTTGGGTACCTGACGGTAAAAGCGTGTCGGATGGCTGATTTAATATTCTCATGAAAACTAGAGGTGTATATTGTGAGTTATTGAAACTGATTTTTTTTTGGTCGAACTAATGCCAGTGGGTGTGTTTGCAGAAACGTTTTATGTAATACCTGTGATTTCTTGGAGGGGAAAAAAAGTTATTTCATGTTTTCGTTCGAATTTCCGATGCGTTACGTAATTACAGTATGTAACGTACCTTGTTCCGTTGCCTAGTTACTGGACGCCACTTCGTCAGTTTCTGTCTTATTGCAACATGGCTTGTCCTCAGCGGAGACACGAAGTTCCTGAGATCATCTTTGATCACAGAAATGAGCGATTTTACCGCAGACTCGAACTGTTGGGAGAAGTATGTACTATAAAGATACCGTAGATAATTAAGTTACAATTTGTCTTGTAGAGTAGAGGTCTGCAACGGGGTGGGACGCCCGAGGGACTCGCGGGACGCGGCGCGGGTCTACATTTGACAGTTTCTTGTGCCAGAGCGGGATGAAAAATCAGTCCTGCGCAGACCTCTAGTTGAAATAAACGCAGAGCAGCGCCACAAATTTCAATGTTTCCCTATATTTCTCTCATTTTGACTGTGAAATGTTTCTATTGAGACTGTTTAGATATTTTTTAATTCAGGTCTGTAGCCTAGTTAGATAAAAAAAATTTGGTACCTTATTTAATTTTTATAAGCCAAGATATTATAGCGTTTAAAATACCCCTATACTCCAGCAGCCTTGCTTGCGGGATTCAGCAGGTGGGAGCTGGACAAACCATAACAGATGCGGGCGGGAGCGGGTCGAAATATTACACATTTCTGCGGGATCAGGATGAAAAATCAGTCCCGCGCTGACCTCTACTGTACTTGTGTTTTTAGGGAGGTTTTGCCCAATGCTTCAAAATGATGGACATTTTCACTGGAGAGATATTTGCAGTGAAGGTGATTCCGATAAAGCACTCTGATGGAATAAAAGAGGTATGTGGTCTGAATCCTGCTTGAAGTCAGCCCCCTCCATAGTTAAATTGCATTTCCCTTATGCTCATTGTGGTAACACGTCTGACATTTCAGAGTCTCCGAGAAGTGGTGCTGCTGAAGCTGCTGCAACACCAGCAAGTTGTAAACTTCTCCCATCATGTAGAAGATGATAAATTCTTGTATATCTTCATGGAGCTGTGCAGTAGGGGGGTGAGCCCAGCTGTTTCTGGCCTTTGCAGACAGTTTGTTAAGGTTAAGACTCTATGTCGACTCACGCCATCCTTTCTTTTCCCATTCTAGTCGATGCTAGACCTCCTTCAAGAACGTGAAATCCTGAGCAAGCCAGAAGTGAGGTTTTACATGAGGCAGCTCATTGGGGCATTACGACACATCCATGGCAAAGGCATTGTCCACAGGGACCTCAAATTAGGTATGTGTGCGTGCACATGTGATTTGTTTAATTCTTCACATGTTAGTGTTGGCATTTTACATGGCATTTCCTGTGTGGTTTATATGATTGCTGCCTGCTGTTGTATTCTGCAACTGTTTAATGTCTGGTGTTATTAGGTGAAATATTTGAGTCATTGGTCTTTCAGAGAACTTATTATTAACGGAGGCCTTGGGATTAAAAGTGGCCGACTTTGGACTGGCCACCAAGCTGGAGCCACTGGAAAGGAGGCAGAAGTGGGTTCTTTTTCTTAGATTCTCCAGCAAATCTTTCAAATTGCTCATGCAGCAGGCTGAAGCACATGTATACTGTTTTCCTTTTGTGTGTGTTGTAGAGGCTTTTGTGGGGCGAGAGAATATGCGGCTCCTGAAGTGTGGAAGATGGAGGGACACGGGCCAGAGTCAGATGTCTGGGCGCTGGGGTGTATCATGTATGTATACCTTCTCAATCGTCCTCACAGTCAGAGTCAAGAATGATATCTGAAATGCACCAATGCAGAATGTTGTTATATGCAAATGAAACTCAAATGCCGTTGCTGACTTTCTCGATACAGGTATACGATGCTTGTTGGTGCATACCCCTTTGATTGCGACACTGAAGAAATCAAGCTGCGTGTCACTCAAGGAGAGTACACTCTACCCAAGTCCCTCTCCTCATCAGCCAAGAAATTGATTTCTTGGATCCTGCAAAAGAATCCACAGGATCGGCCCACATTGGAGCAAATCCTAAACCATAAGTTCTTCACTAAGGTACATGCAAACTGCTGGTCTGCTGAGTTCAATAGTATTCATGCGTCCTGAGGAATTGCTTTGCTCAACCGAAACATCTTAAACTACAACCCTAGGGCTTCACTCCGGAGGAAATTCCATCAAACAGCTACCACAAGGTGCCAAGATTCAGAGCAGTTAAACGTGTAAAGCACTTCTTCGTCAGGCTGTTCCGCTGCATATTTGGACAAAGGAGACCCAAAGGTAAGTAAGCTCCTTCAACACAAACCTTGCTAGTCTAGTATCTCTCAGTTCATCAGGCTCAGATACCTGGTTTTCCTATGTTTTCTTGCAGATATGCCCCGCTGTGAATTCAAAATGAAAACCAGCAGAGAGAACAGCGGCCCTTTCGTCTACAGCAGGGCTGTCCTAACGTTTTTTAGTGAGGGCCACATACAGAAAAATATTCCGAGGGCTGGGCCAACTTACTAGATATAAGCTATGTATGGGGACGCTCGTCGCTAATGGCTGCCTAGCTCTGCTCGTACGCACGTCCCATCCGCCTTTTTGCCCTTTAGTCTGTCCCCTTGTCACTCTCCCGTTCGCAATTTCGCACGATTTCGGCGCTTGCCCTATTATTCCTCCTGATGGCTGCTAATCAGCGTAGACCTCGCCCAGCCCTTTCCAGCCCGGAGAAGAAAGTACCCCGCTCTGATGGCGGCGTTACTGAGGAGGCCCTTTCCCCTCTCCTGGCTCCCTTTCTCGCGGAAATGAAGAACTTCATTTCCGAACAGGTGAACTCGCTAAATGGCACGCTCCAGCAACACCATTCGGAGCTCCGCGCTGACCTGAACTCACTGAGGGCAGACTTTAAATCCATACAAAAAGAAGTCGCCTCAGTGAAGGCTGTGACCGATCGGCACTCCAGGGAGCTGGCTGATTTTAATAAGGCTCTGCTTTCCCTAGATAACAAAATCACGGAGATTGAGGACCGCAGCCGTCGCCTCAATCTTAAAGTGGTTTGGATTAAGCTAGGGCGCGAAGGGGGCGATATGCGGTCTTTCCTTAATAAGCTCTGGCTGGCTATTTTCCCCCATCTTCCCAATTTCCAGCCAACCATTGACCGTGCCCACAGGCTGTATGGCCGGTCCGAAACCTCTTCTCGCCCCTATAAGCCAGTTATTTTATTTTATTATTAATGTACTGTTATGTGATGTTTTTTTTTTTTTTGCTTCTACTACTATATTAATTGGATGTTTGCTGTACTGCTGTTGCCCGGTTCGCTGACGGTTACTCCCATTTGCCGTTTTCTCCTGCTCTGTACACGGGGCAGCAAGCAGTGGCATGGGGTCAGTTTTATTTTACTTCCGTTGCTGTTACTCAGAAGGTGGTGGGGATGTGTGCGCGCAGTTAGTGTGTTTTGCGGCTTGGCTTCGGGCGCCACGTGCGCGCAGTTTCCGACATCGGTCGGAGGGGGCGGGAGGGTAGATGTTCTGGACCTGGCAGCAGAACCATTTACCTTTCTATTGTGTTTAATGTTGCTGCTGCGTTGCCGGTCTGGAGCATGGGTTTGGGGAATTTTTGTGTTTGTTTGGGGGGGTGGGAAGGGGGTTTTCCCTGAGACACACTTCCTAAAGTTACGGTTGACCGACCAGGGCATTCAGCCTCTGGTGCATGCCTGGCATATTGAGACTTTTATTTATTTTTATTTTTAATTTTTTTATTTTTTCCTTGTTTACACCTTACTGTCTGTTCTGTTTTGATAATGGTCAATATAAATATAGCTTCATGGAACGTTAGGGCCCTGAATACCCCCGAACAACAACTGTCCAGTGTGACTGAATTTCTGAAAAGGCAGCTTTTTAGTTGAGACCCATTTACTCCAGCGAGATGCACTGCGGGCGGCCTCCAGGTTCTACAGGGTTGTCTCCACTTCATCAGCTTCCTCGCGTAGATGTGGGGTGGCCATACTGGTGAGGCGGACCCTTCAGATTCATATTCTCAATTCCGGGGGTGATGCTGATGGCAGGTACTGTTATGCCCTCTCCGACCTGGGGGGCAGGAAGGTCTGCTTTGTTGCTGCATACGCTCCCACTCCCCCACGCACCTCATTCTTTCAGGATCTTTCTGACCACCTTCTTAAATTTCAAGACTTCGACTTTGTTATTGGAACTGATGCTAACGCTGTCCATGATCCTGTCCTTGATAAATCTCCCTCTCTCGTGGGTAGCCTTGCTGCCCCCCTCTACACGTTCCCTGTGTAAATTCGTGGAGGTCCTGAATTTGGTTGACTCATTCCGCCTAATTAACCCCTCCGCTAGAGAATTTTCCTTCTTCTCACCCCGCTTCAACTCCCAATCTCGCATAGACTACATCTTTGTTTCTCGATCTGTTGCCCCCGCTGTTTCTACGGCTTCTCTGATCTCTTCTTCTTTATCTGACCACAAGTGTGCTCTCCTCCACTTAGCTGTACCTTCTCTTTCTCCTCAGGCCCCACGATGGAAGCTCAATACTTCTTTGCTTCGAAACTCCAAATATATAGCCTATTTGATCCCTAGACTTGAAGAATTTATTTCAATTAATTCAGGCTCAACTGATGACCCAGTCTACTGCTGGATGGCGATAAAGGGCTTTCTCCGTGACACCACGGTTGCTTTTGCCAGTGGCCTGGCTCGTGAACGTCGCCAGAAGATCTGTGATCTCGAAAGGCGCCTAACTCACTTAGAGAGTGTTCGTCCTGCAGTGATTGATCCAGATCATGAGACCCTCATCTTAAACACAAGGGCAGAGCTAAATGTTCTTCTGTCACGCCGTGCCGAGTTTTTGGTTCATCGCAGTAGGTCTCGATATTATGTCTCGGGTGCTAGGCCCAGTAAGTTGTTGGCTCTCGGCTCCGGCAATGTGACTCTTGTGTCTCCACAATCTCTTCTGTTAGAACCAAGGATGGAGCTCTCACCACTGACCCACAGGAAATTAACAGTAGCTTTTTTCAATTTTACTCAGATTTATTCTCCCCTCCCACTGTCTCTCCACCCTCTGACCCTGATTTGTTTCTTGATTCTGTACCTCTTTCTTGTCTCTCAGGCCCAGAAGCCTCTATGCTCGAGGCTCCCCTTTCGATGACAGAACTTAAAGAGGCTCTGGACTCCATGAGCCCTGGGAAGTCTCCAGGGCCCGATGGCCTCCCTCCTGAACTTCTTTCTGCCTTCTGGAAGCAGCTCTCTACCCCGCTCTTCCACATGCTGAATTCTGCTATTTCTGCCTCCCATCTCCATCCTTCTCTTAATCAGTCCTTGATGACTTTGCTGCTCAAACAGGGTAAGGACCCCTCAGATTGCTCCAGCTATCGCCCATTGTCCCTGATGAATTCAGACATCAAACTGTTTGCCAAGGTGCTTGCCCGTCGACTGCAGGCGGTGATTTCCAAATTGATTCACTTGGACCAAACTGGCTTTATTAAATCCCGTCATGCGGCCGACAACATCCGTCGCCTGCTGCATGTACTTCACGCTGCTCCTTCCTTTCCCTTCCCTGCTGCCCTTCTCTCTCTAGACGCAGAGAAGGCTTTTGATAGGACGAATTGGTCATTTTTGTGGAGAGTCTTGCATAGAATGGGCTTTGGCCCTTATTTTAACAACCTTGTCCAGACTCTTTACTCCTCCCCCTCTTCTGTCCTTTTGACCAATGCCAACATCTCTCCTCCTTTTCGGCTTCTTCAGGGGGCCAAGCAGGGCTGTCCCCTCTCCCCCCTACTCTTTAATCTGTCCTTGGAGCCTCTGGCTGCTGCCCTCCGCCACTCAGACCTTATTTCCCCCATCCTAGTGAAAGGTGTCCCTCAGTCAGTTTCTTTATACGCTGATGATTTGCTCCTCTACCTTGGCAACGCTCCTGTGGATCTTCCTCATGTCCTTAACCTATTTCAAACATATGAATCCCTGTCTGGCTATAGGATTAACTGGGCAAAATCCTCTCTCCTTCCGTTGAATCCTGCCTGCCACTCCTCTTCACTTCCTCCTTCTATTCCCCAGGTGAGGTCTTTCAGATACCTGGGGCTGGACATCTATCCGTCGGTCCCAGAGCTCACAGCTGCTGGCTTCCGCCGCGTTCTCGAGGGCATTAAAGCCTCAATCTCCTCGTGGTCTTCTCTTCCCCTTTCATTTCGGGCTAGGCTGGCCGTTATTAAGATGAACGTGCTCCCGAGAATTAATTTTATTAGTTCCATGCTTCCTCTCTCCCCTCCACCCGGGTACTGGGCCTCTGTCAAGTCTGCTGTTTCCACATTTCTTTGGGATGGCAAGAGACCCTCCGTCAGACACTCTGCCCTAATCCGCGACCGGTTGGATGGGGGTGTCTCTCTCCCGGACTTCGAATTTTACCACCTTGCTTTTACCCTGAGGCCGGTTTGGAGCTGGATCAGTCCTCCCCAGCATCCCCCTGCCTGGCTTCCTATCGAAGCGGAATATGCTCTCCCCCGTCGTCTAGCCTCGCTTCCTTTCCTCCCCGTTAAATTAAAATCCATCTCTGCCTCCGTCGGTCCGATTATCTCTCAGGCGCTTCGCACCTGGAGAAGGGTTGAGAAATTGTTGGGCCCCTTCCCAAAATGGCATCCTAGCGTTCCGTTGCTCCACAATCCTGTCTTGAACATTGGAGGCCGCCCCATCTCTTCCTCGCCGTGGTCTCAGTCGGGTATCTCCACCCTGGGTGACATTTTTGACAGCTTGAGTCTCAAATCATTCCAGTCTCTTAAGGTCACATTCAATCTGCTTTCTTCCTCATATTTTTTCTACCTCCAGCTGAGGTCCATGCTTAGGGCCTGTAATATCTCTTTTTCCTCACCTCTTCCGCTTCACCCGCTGTGCAGATTTGCTCTGTCCTTTTCCCCCGTTTCTAAACCCGCGTCCAGTCTCTATTCCCTCCTCCTCCGCAGATCCTCTCATAAACCTCTCCCCATAATTTCTGTCTGGCAGAGGGAGCTCTCTCCCACCCCTGTCCTATCTTGGAGTGTTATTTTTCATAATATTAAAAACTACTCTAAAAATCCCAATCACCAGCAAACACAATTTAAGTTTGTTCACCGATTATACCCCACTCCCCGGAAACGCCATCTCATGGGCTTAGAGTCTGACCCCTTATGTCACCTCTGTCCCCTTCAGGTCCCTGGTACCTTTCTTCATATGTTCTGGGACTGTCCTCCAGCAGCTGCTCTTTGGGATTATGTGGCCAGATCTCTCTCTTCAGTTCTTTCCTCTCCCATCCCTCTGTCTCCCGTGGTCCTTCTTCTCCTGGACTTCTCTTCTCTCTCTCTATCTCGCTTCCAGCGGAGGCTCCTGATGTCTGCCTCGTTAGCGGCTAAGTTGTTATTAGCCTCTCGTTGGAAGTCTCCTGATCGTGCCATTCCCACTGTCTGGAAGTCCACCTTTCTTGATCTGCTTCTGCTGGAACTCTCTGCGGCCCAGATTAACAATTCGTCTGCTTCTACGATCCAGAGCTGGCTCCGTGACGTGCAGCTGGTAGAGGACTGGCTGAGGGTCACGTCCTGAAGCTGTATTCCTTTTTTTTTTTACTGATTTAAGTATGTTATCTCTTTTCTCCTCAGTTTTTAGCTGCGCCCTTCGGGGCTGGGTGTGCCGGTGACCATTGTTGGTCTCCTTTGAGGTGCTGTCTCAGGGTGTATTGAGGGGTGGGGTGGGGGTCGAATATGTTTTGTTCTGTTCTGTCTTGTTCTTTAATAAGTTCTAATCTCTTTTGTATTTAAGTTCAATCAATCAAATCTGGTTAATAAATGATAATTATGCTTAATAATTTAATGTGTTTATATCATGCTATATCATGTTTATTTTATATCATAAAATTTAAATGTTCATTTGTCCTGGCTGTCATATGTGTCTTAAATAAATCAGTGTGATTTTTTTACTGTGATTATTGTCTATTGGCTTTTTATTCTTAACCCAGAGGGATTTTAATATTTATTATTGTCTATTATTGTTTGTCTGGTGTGTGTGTGTGTACAGTAACGTGGTTTATGAAAACACTTAAAGAGCTAATCATAACGCATTCTTCAGTTACATATGTGTATAAAACCTAACTGTATGGTCCAACCTCCAGTAGAGTTAACAGGAGTCCCATGTTCAGTAAAAGAACGGAAATACTGGAAAACATCTGACTGGGGATCTCTGATTATATGCATTACCATTGTTGTATGGTGTTCTTCCCACAAAATACTGGAACCACCTCTTCCTTCTTGTTTTTGGAATTTATACTCTGCTTCAGGAAAAGGTTAAACTGGTTGACATTAGTACTGCTGAGAAAGTACTGAAGAAATTTGTTATGGTGTTTGAAAGGTTGTACAGAAAGACGAACATCTCTTAATGTGCATTTGGTGACAAGTGTGAGAAACTGGGGTCCTTTGTGGACCACCTCAACTCTTTCCTTTGAATCTTTTAAAGGAACTCTGTTGAAGTACTTTAATGGAAGCATGTATGTCCAAGATCAAAAGGTTCCTTAGGTGGAGGGATCTCACATATAAGTCTGACAAGTCAATGAAAAATGAATTGGTATATACTGTATACATATTCAGCAGTAGAACAATGTTACAATTGTACACTTCCAAGTACAGCCAATAGCATTTTAAATAAGACTGAAACAATTTCATTTTGACAAATTAGACTAAAGTGCCGCCAGAAGTGTACAGTTTTGTAGCACGTTTTTTAAAGCGTAATTAAATACATCTGTATCGACTCCCTTTAGGTTGGCCTCCCTGCAAAATCTATACAAGTGCAAAGTGTAACCTATTATTATTAGTATGATTACAATGTAGAAGTAGTATGATTACAATGTAGAAGTAAGCACATGAGAATTACAAACATATTCCAAACATACTGTATGAATTGAAAATGATGGAGGTCAAGAAAACTTTCTGAAAGAACTGCTCATTCAATTGCTTTGAAGGCAAATAAAAAGCCCCATTTGACCGCAAACGACCTCCAGGAGGATTTAGCAGACTCTGGAGTGGTGGTTCACCGTTCTACTCTGCAGCGGTACCTGAACAAATGTGACCTTCATGGTAGAGTCTGCAGGAGAAACTGAAGTAGTCAAAATAGAACGAAAGAACTTTTTGGCCACATACCGAATTCCAGGAAAAGAACACCTGTCCAACTATTAAGCATGGGGGTGGATCGATCATGCTTTGGGCTTGTGTTGCAGCCAGTGGCACAGAAAACATGTCATTGGTAGAGGGAAGAATGGATTTGAATAAATATCATGCAGCATATTCAAGCAGCAAAAAGTTGAAGTTAAAAAGAGGATGGGTCCTACAATAAGATAATGATCTAAAACACACCTCAAAATCTTCAATGGAATACCTCAAGGTGAAGGTTTCGCCACGGCCCTCAGTCACCCGACCTAAGCATCACTGAAAATCTGTGGATACATCTCAAAAAAGCAGAGCATGCAAGACAACCCAAGAATCTTGCAGAATCAGAAGCCCTTTGCAAGGACGAATGGGAGAAAATCCCCCAAATAAGAACTGAAATATTGAAGGATTGAGTGTAGATGAAAAGCTAAGAACATCAAAGCATAATATTTGAGTGTAGTTCAAATATAACAAATTCATGTCTTTTAAGTGCTGAATTCAACATATATTTTGGCAAGAATTTACTTTAAAAGTTTGATTACTTAAGTGTATTCAGGTGATCTGTATGTAGTCTGGGCTGTTCTGGTGAGGCTGGGTGTGGTCGGGGTCCGATGTGGGCATGACACACACATAGAGAATGGATACATTTATATTATGCTAATTGCATGATTCTCTAATAGTCTTTTTCAGATGCCCACCAAGTACCAGAATGTTGTTTTATAATTAAAATACTGATAAAAGAATTAAAACTCAATATATTCAAGTATAATACGCTGTAACATTTTATATGACTTGGAAAATGACAGAAAATAATTTTACAAATGAATGAATTAAAGTATATACAGCCACTCTGAATATATACATGAAAAATGCACTGCGAAAAAACTTTTTTTTTTTCTCACTTGTCGTGTCCGGCAGTTTAGCAAGCAGGATGTTAGTCTGGGTGCCTTATTGTGCCAACACTTTTATTTTAACAAGTGGAGCTTCGGATTTAAGCTCCTCTTGTTACTTGAGGTATACTCTTTATTAATCATCTTTATGTCAATGCGCCACAAAGCCGGAGCTGACAGGGGGGGTTAGTGGGAAAGAGATAGAGAGATAAAGTGAGAAAGGAGAGAAATGGGTGAGACACAGAGGAAGTAGAAAAATAAATAAATACATAATAAAAATAAAATAAGGAGGGGGGTCAGAGAGAGAGACAGGGAAAGAGAAATAATACATAACAAACAGTAGAACAAAAAGGAAAGAGTAATAAGAGGACAGCTTCTGCATCTTGCTGCTTTACACCGTATCATCACACCAGCTGCTGTATCTGAAAGATAAGATCCAGGGACACACACAAACAGTATACACACAAAGAAACCAGTGGTACCATTATGACATGGGAATGTGCTTGTGCCAGTATCTGCTTCTGGAATTAAATACGTTAATACCAACGAAAGAAAATAAATATATATGCATAAGCAGACCACCAGGAACACTGTCTAAATATCGTCGTACCCGTATCTGCATCAGAGAGGAGGGAGTGGAAGCCACACACCAACTTTCACATACACTCTCACACACACACACACACACACACCCAGACAAGGGGAAAGAGGGATAAAATAGGGGAAGAGAGCCCTAGGCTCTCTTGTGTGTGTGTGTGTGTGCGCGCATGTCTGCGTGTGTGTGCATTCTAAGTGTATGTGTGTTGATATGAAAGTGTGTGTATGTGTGTGCGTGTGCATATGTACGTGTATGTGTGTGTATGTACGCATACGTGTATGTGTGTGTGTACGCATATGTGTATGTGTGTATGTTTGTGTGTTGTGAGTGTATGTATGAGTGTGCAGGTTAATATGGAATGATTCCCAGTGTGTGTGCGAGGCCACAACAACACCGTCCTGGGCCCCCAGACGGCCGGGAGCTGTCACGGACCCAGCCGCCCCACAGCTGCCAGGTACCCGGGCCCCCGCCACCGGACGGCTGCGCGCCCACCCAAGGAAGGCAGGGAAGGAGGCACTGGGCGCCCCCCACCGGCGAGCACGAGGCAGGAACCCCACGGCCACAGGCGGCAGCGCGCCGCCCCCCCCCCCCCCCGGGAGGCCGGCCACGCAGGCACAGACAGAGCCCGGACCCCGGACCACCCGCACACCCCGCTATAAAAAACTTATAATTGGGTCAGTAACCTTGCTTGTATCAAAGAAATTTAAAGAATCTTATAAGTCCTAGATTTAAATGGTCTGCAGCCATCTGGACAGACATGAAGGACGGAAAATGTATACACAATCTATATACAAAATATATACAGCCATGTATACATACATGAGAAATACGCCCAGAGAAACTGTGTTCATGTTTCACAATTGGGTCCATGATCTTTATTAAAATCCAAGATACTGACAACATTCTGATGAAAGCTGTGAGATGCTGCAGACTTACCTTGAGCCAAAGTGGAGGACAGCAGCACTGTCGTCGGGAGGAAGAAGGCAGAGATCTGATGGGGCTTCATGATTCCACTGGACGTTTCTGAAGATCAGCGCCGCTTCTACAGCTAAACTGAGGCCAGCAGAGTCTAACCACGTCCTTTTAGAGGGGTTGTGTGTCTGAGGTGGGGGTGGATGATAAATAAAAGGAATAAACATTTATCTAATATGTATTAGCAGGCACTTTTATCCAAAGCAACAAACTTCTTTTTGAAAAAGCAGAGTCCCTGGAGCAATTGGAGTTAAGGTCTTTGCTCGAGGGCCCAACTGTGAAATCGTAGGATTTAAACAGGCAACCTTAGGCTCACAGACACAGCACCGTAACCCACTGAGTCACACTGCAGCCACACAATCACCAGTTAATGCACGTGAAACAAACTCTGACCACAGACATGATCTTCACTCACTTTGTCAGGAGATTAATAAACACAAATCTCTCTTACAGTGTTTATAGAAGCAGAACAAAGAACAATAACTAGGTAGAAATATTACCTCAGACTTAAATGACACACTTTTAACTTGGAAAGCATATTCATTGATGACATGTCCAGATGTTTGAGCTACAATTAATGTGTTTTAACTCTTATCTCAGATTAGAAAAATCATTGAATGCTGCCTCAAAGTACCTGATTATCAATCTAATTACGAAGGGAGGTATAAAATACCTGTAACATGTAAAGCCCAACATTGTGTGACTTTTCTCAATGTAATCAGGTTCAGCAGATCTGTGTCTGTGGTCCTTTC
This sequence comes from Paramormyrops kingsleyae, assembly GCF_048594095.1. Classification (NCBI taxonomy): domain Eukaryota; kingdom Metazoa; phylum Chordata; class Actinopteri; order Osteoglossiformes; family Mormyridae; genus Paramormyrops; species Paramormyrops kingsleyae. The sequence goes on along the minus strand of NC_132808.1, from coordinate 1,087,260 downwards.
AGGTGCCATCATCAAGTGATACTGCTTCAGTTTTGGTGTGAAATGTCTCAGATCATCACCTATACTTGCTTAATACATCACATGATGCCACACATACAGTCGCTCTTTAGAACGCCTGTGGCCTTGGCCTGGAGCCGATGTCGTCAGACGGTGCCCAACCTTCTCAGGGTGTTTCGACCCTTATCCGCTACACCCTCCAGTTGGCGGGTCGGCAGTGGTGGCCAGGTCACTGCCCATCAGCTCCAGGCCTCCAGCCCCCCTCCTCCCTTTTAAACCACAACCAACAAGAGGCTCTTTCTGCTGCCTCTCCAATCCTGCGCACAGCTCCCTTACGGTCCTTGCCTGATACGCCGAGTATAGTGAGCACCGACCATACAGACTGTGCCGGAAACCCTCTACACCCCACCTCTACTGGAAACAGCCACGTTTGCCATCTTTTCTCTCTGCACTACATGATGAGGTCCTGGTATTTCAGATACTTTCTCTCATGGGCCTCATCACAGCCTTCTTCCCATGGGACAGTCAGTTCTACCCGGATGATCTTCTTTGCCTGCTCTGACCAGATGACAATGTCAGGTCTCAAGGTGCTCTGGACGATGGGAGGGAAAATGAGCTTCCTACCCAGGTCAACTATCATCTCCCATCCTTGTGCCCCCTGGAGGATGTTGGTCCTGGTTCTCCTTGCAGAAGATGGCTGCTCCCCTGCCTTGATGAACTGCAGCACTGATGTTTGTGGCTTGAGTGGTTGCGGCCTTCTCCTGGCCTGCTCCAGGAGCTGAGCGCTGAGTACCTGCTCATGCCCCCACCTGTATCTCCCCTGGGCCAGAGCTGTTTGACACCCTGCTATAATGTGGGAGAGTGTGCCATTCTTCCCACACAATTTGCAGAGTGGGTCCTCCCTCAGGCCCTACCTTACCAGGTTTGCAGGTGACGGGATTGTGTCATATACAGACCTCAGGAGGAAACTCACACGGAACGGTTCCAGCCTCCAGATTTCGGTCCACGTGACCCTCCTTTTTGGGAGGTCCCATCTGGTCCAAGTTCCTTGGGTTGCTAGTTCGACAGCCGTCGCCTTCCGTGTCTCTTCTACCTGGTGCCACATTTCGGCTTGCACCATCTCTCTCCTCTGCTGCACAGTTGCCTTCCCCCACTGGATGAAACAGGAGGTTCCTAGTGTCTGCCGGCCAGTGCAGACATTGCCAATGATATCCCTCAACTCTATGGAGCTTTCAGCTTGCCTAACTGCGGTGTCTGCTACCCACTTACGGCCTGTTTTTGTTATGACCCCCGCATTGCTGACACGCTCGTCTTTAGAGTCTCTGAGTACCATTGCCACCCTGCACTTGGCCACCTTGAACCCCTCCACCACAGATGAGAATGGAAGCTGAAGCTGGCTGACGGGGGTTAGCATGGATGCTCCTCACTAGGATTAGCATGGACACTCAGACTGAGATTAGCATGGATGCTCTGACTGGGGTTAGCATAGATGCTCTGACTGGGGTTAGCATAGACACTCTGACTGGGGTTAGCATGGAAGCTCTGACTGAAGTTAGCATGGGCGCGCTGACTGGGGTTAGCATAGACGCTCTGATTGGGGTTAGCATGGACGCTCTGACTGGGTTTAGCATGGACACTCTGACTGGGGTTAGCATGGACGATCTGACTGGGGTTAGCATGGGCGCTCTGACTGGGGTTAGCATGGACGCTCTGACTGAAGTTAGCATGGGCGCACTGACTGGGGTTAGCATGGGCGCTCTGACTGGGGTTAGCATGGACGCTCTGACTGAAGTTAGCATGGACGCTCTGACTGGGGTTAGCATGGGCGCACTGACTGGGGTTAGCATAGAAGCTCTGATTGGGGTTAGTATGGACGCTCTGACTGTGGTTAGCATGGACGCTCTGACTGGGTTTAGCATGGACGCTCTGACTGTGGTTAGCATGGACACTCTGACTGAAGTTAGCATGGACACTCTGAATGAAGTTAGCATGGACACTCTGACTGAAGTTAGCATGGACACTCTGACGGGGCTTAGCATGGATGCTCCTCACTAGGATTAGCATGGACACTCTGACTGGGGTTAGCATGGACGCTCTGACTGGGGTTAGCATGGACACTCTGACTGAAGTTAGCATGGACGCTCTGACTGAAGTTAGCATGGGCGCACTGACTGTGGTTAACATGGACATTCTGACTGAAGTTAGCATGGACACTAACTGGGGTTAGCATGGACACGCTGACTGGGGTCAGCATGGACACTCTGACTGAAGTTAGCATGGGCGCACTGACTGTGGTTAGCATAGACGCTCTGACTGCGGTTAGCATGGACGCTCTGACGCTCTGTGGTTAACATGGACATTCCGACTGAAGTTAGCATGGACACTAACTGGGGTCAGCATGGACACTCTGACTGGGGTCAGCATGGTCACTCTGACTGACTTTAGCATGGACGCTCTGACTGAAGTTAGCATGGACACTAACTGGGGTCAGCATGGACACTCTGACTGGGGTCAGCATGGACGGTCTGACTGGGTTTAGCATGGACGCTCTGACTGCGGTTAGCATGGACGCTCTGACTGAGTTTAGCATGGACGCTCTGACTGGGTTTCGCATGGACGCTCTGACTGGGTTTAGCATGGACGCTCTGACTGGGTTTAGCATGGACGCTCTGACTGAGGTTAGCATGGACGCTCTGACTGGGGTTGGCATGGACGCTCTGACTGAAGTTGGCATGGGCGCACTGACTGTGGTTAGCATAGACGCTCTGACTGCGGTTAGCATGGACGCTCTGACTGGGTTTAGCATGGACGCTCTGACTGCGGTTAGCATGGGCGCACTGACTGGGGTTAGCATGGGCGCTCTGACTGGGGTTAGCATGGACGCTCTGACTGAAGTTAGCATGGACGCTCTGACTGGGGTTAGCATGGGCGCACTGACTGGGTTTAGCATGGACGCTCTGACTGCGGTTAGCATGGACGCTCTGACTGAAGTTAGCATGGACGCTCTGACTGTGGTTAGCATGGACGCTCTGACTGGGGTTAGCATGGACACTCTGACTGAAGTTAGCATGGACACTCTGACTGAAGTTAGCATGGACACTCTGACGGGGCTTAGCATGGATGCTCCTCACTAGGATTAGCATGGACACTCTGACTGGGGTTAGCATGGACGCTCTGACTGGGGTTAGCATGGGCGCTTTGACTGGGGTTAGCATGGACACTCTGACTGAAGTTAGCATGGACGCTCTGACTGAAGTTAGCATGGACACTCTGACTGAAGTTAGCATGGACACTCTGACTGAAGTTAGCATGGACACTCTGACTGAAGTTAGCATGGACACTCTGACTGAAGTTAGCATGGACGCTCTGACTGAAGTTAGCATGGACACTCTGACGGGGCTTAGCATGGATGCTCCTCACTCGGATTAGCATGGACACTCTGACTGAGTTTAGCATGGACGCTCTGACTGGGGTTAGCATGGACGCTCTGACTGTGGTTACCATGGATGCTCTGACTGGGGTTAGCATGGACGCTCTGACTGAAGTTAGCATGGGCGCACTGACTGTGGTTAACATGGACATTCTGACTGAAGTTAGCATGGACACTAACCGGGGTCAGCATGGACACTCTGACTGGGGTCAGCATGGACACTCTGACTGAGTTTAGCATGGACGCTCTGACTGAAGTTAGCATGGACACTAACTGGGGTCAGCATGGACACTCTGACTGGGGTCAGCATGGACGCTCTGACTGGGTTTAGCATGGACGCTCTGACTGCGGTTAGCATGGACGCTCTGACTGGGTTTAGCATGGACGCTCTGACTGCGGTTAGCATGGACGCTCTGACTGGGGTTAGCATGGACGCTCTGACTGCGGTTAGCATGGACGCTCTGACTGGGGTTAGCATGGACGCTCTGACTGAGGTTAGCATGGACGCTCTGACTGTGGTTGGCATAGACGCTTTGACTGAAGTTAGCATGGGCGCACTGACTGTGGTTAGCATAGACCCTCTGACTGCGGTTAGCATGGACGCTCTGACTGGGGTTAGCATGGACCCTCTGACTGCGGTTAGCATGGACGCTCTGACGGGGGTTAGAATGGATGCTCCTCACTAGGATGAACACTCTGACTGAAGTTAGCATGGACACACTGACTGAGTTTAGCATGGGCGCTCTAACTGTGGTTAGCATGGACACTCTGACTGAGTTTAGCATGGGCGCTCTGACTGGGGTTAGCATGGACACTCTGACGGGGGTTAGCATGGACACTAGTGGATTTATGTGTCTATTTTCCATGCATACATTTACATTATTCATTCTTAGATTGCATGATTCTCTAATTGTATTTGTCATATGCTAACCAACCAAAAAAACATTGTTTTACAGATGAAATGATTTAAATGAAAAACCTGAACCATCCATCCATCCATTATCTCTCCCTTGATCCAAGGTTGGGTGATTGTATGTTTCTCTAATTGTATTTTTCATATGCTAACCAACCAAAAAAACATTGTTTTACAAATGAAATGATTTAAATGAAAAACCTGAACCTTTCAATAGTCTTTATTTAGTAATATGCTTGCAAAGCAGCATGTGTGCAATTCAAATTTAACTAATGGCTAAATAAAACTTTAGATATTAAACTATAAAATTCAGTTAAATTGTACATTATTTGGAAGATGACAGGAAATAATGTTACAGAAGAATAAATGGGGTGAACAGGAAGAAGCGCTGATCCAGATTCTTTTTGACCTCCTGAACCCAGCGAGCTCTGGGATCGACACACACTTCAATGCCCTTTTTGGTGTAAATTCTGAAAATGAAAAATAAAATAACATGGGTCTGCTTGTCACTTGTTAGAATCCTTCTCCATATACATCTGATCCTGAACAACAAGTCAATTCTGTTATAGACAGTTTGCATCCAACAAACTTTAAACCAAGAACCAGTAATAGTTCAAAACAATGCATGAAAAGAGCAAATACTTACATAATTCCAGGTTTAGGACAGTCTCCTCTGGTCTCCTCATACTTAACTATGAGGTCCATCCTCAGGCTTTTAGGAAAGTATGTAAAACAACATTGTTTTGCTGGTTTGGCTTCTGGATAGACATGAAGAACCGAAAATGTATATACAGCTTATGTACAAAATATTTACAGCATATACATACAAAACTGTAGCGGGTAATGTTATTAACGAAAAATGGGAAAAATATACCAGCTCTTTCTTTGGAAACAGCAGCCCCATTCTTCGGCCGTCCCCCTGTAATCAATCCATCCACCTTCTTCTTCTTAGGAGCCTCAGACTTTGCAGGTGAAGCTGCCAGCCTGCTCTGTCGGTCCTCCTTGTGGCTGCTTGTGAGGAGACTGTGGTCAGCAGTGGTGTGCATGGTGCTGCTGATCCCCTGCTGGTGTGTGGTGGACTCCTGCAGAGCCGCCGCCTCACAGAATACATGCAGCCTCTCTGAATACGTCCATGCAAAACGCACACAGAGAAACTGGTTTAGTCTGAACTACAATCATATTTCACAATTGGGCCTGCAATCTTTCCTATCAAAAATATTCTAAAATACTGACAAAGTCCTGATAAAAGCTGTGAGATGCTGCAGACTTACCATCAGCCAGAGTGGAGGACAGCAGCACTGTCATCAGAAGGAAGAAGGCAGAGATCTGATGGGGCTTCATCATTCCACTGGACGAAGTTCAGCCTCGGTTCTACACCTAAACTGAGGCCAACAGTTGAACCACGACCTTTTAAAATGGCTGTGTGACTGGAGGTGGAGGTGGTGTGCAAATAAAACACCTTTTCCACTTTATGTGCCTGAAATAGACTAACCGCGGACAAGACAGAGGGGCAGAATTTGCTGAGACCGACATCATATACCTTCTGAGCATGTAGAATAGAATAGAATAGTTACTTTATTGTCATTCAGAGATACACGGGTTAGTGCACAACAGAACGAAATTGCGTTGCATTATTTTGCTCAACATCAGCCTGGCAGAGTGTGTAATAAATATATATAAAAAGATGTATATATAAACATATAAATAGGAGAGGTTTAAATACCTTTTTTGCGGCACTATTTACAGAGAGATATTGAGTATGAAGACAGTAGACAGTGCAAGACACAGTGCAAGTTCTTGAAAAAGTGACATGTGCATGGATGGAGAGACCCGGAGTGTGGGGGAGGGGGTGTAGGGGAGGGGCTGTTATGAGTTCAGGAGTCTGATGGCTTGAGGAATTAAACTGTTGCAGAATCTGGCAGTTCTGGTCTTAATACTGCAAAGCCTCTTCCCCGAAGGCAGCAGGGAGAACTGACTGTGGTGCGGGTGGGTGGAATCCCCGATGATGTCACGGGCTCTCCTCAGACAGCGTTTAAGTGCAATGTCCTGGATGGATGGAAGAGAAGTCCCGATGATCCTCTCTGCAGTCCTCACCACTCTCTGCAGCAATTTTCTGTCTGAGGCTTTTGAGCTGCCAAACCAGATGGAGATACAGCTGGTTAGCACGCTCTCTATGGTGCCTCGGTAGAAAGTGGTGAGTATGGGAGAGGAAAGGTGTGCTCTCTTCATCCTGCGCAGGAAATGCAACCTCTGCTGAGCCCGTTTTACCTGTGAAGTTGTATTTGGTGACCAGTCCAGGTTTCCAGTCATCTGCACACCCAGAAATTTTATGCTGCTGATTGTTGTCAATGACGAGTGGTGAATGACTGGGCTGTTTTCTCCTGAAGTCGATGATCATCTCCTTGGTCTTTTCAACGTTCAGGATCAGGTTGTTATGCCTGCACCATCCCACCAGTCGCTTCACCTCCTCTCTATAGGGCTGGTCGTTGTCGTTCCTAATGAGACCCACCACTGTTGTGTCATCTGCGTATTTTATGATGTGATTCGAGGCAGATGCAGCACAGCAGTCGTGAGTCAGCAACGTGAACAGCAAAGGACTGAGGACACAGCCCTGAGAGGAACCGATGGAGAGAGAGATGGAGCTGGAGATGTTGTTACCCAGTCTCACTGACTGTGGTCTGGCAGTGAGGAAGTCCAGCAGCCAGTTGCACATGGGTGTGCTGTACTATAAGGTATTAATGTACTATAAGGTATTAATATTAGCTGCAATGCATGTGTGCAATTGGCTGTTTTTCAAACCACATGGAGCCACCTGGCTGAGTATGTGGTCAGTCTATTTTAGGTGTTTTAAGTACTAAATGTTTTTTCTTCTCTTGTCTTTCTTTTTGATTCACCCCACCCCCTTCATGAAGTCCCATAAGGTCTCTGCCTTCTTCCTCCTGATGACAGTGCTGCTGTCCTCCACTCTGGCTCAAAGTAAGTCTATGTCTGCATTAATGCATTAATTTTTTTTTTTGACTGGGGTTTCTTAAGAAAAACCTTTCACGTTCACACTGCACCGTGTAAAAGGCAAATGACATAGCTTATGATGCATATTAGCATACAGTGGGGTGAAAATTGTGCCACCAAGCACTGCTCAGTCCAGGTCTTACCCAGAGTCGGCGTTCCTGATAAAGATTAAACAATTGCATTCAGAAAGCAACATTCAGTTCAATTTTTGAAATAGAGCATTTTTACAATATTACATTGGCTTAAAGTTTCCTCTGATTCCCCTGGTTGGTGAGCATCTGAAAAAGACATTTAGAGATATTTACAATGTAATAATGAATAATGTAAATTCATGCATTCGGTATGGTACCTGGCTGCTGTTGCACCATGCACTGCCATCCGGACTGTGGGACAAAGGCTCCAGGGTGCCTGCAAGTGTGTCTCTCTGTGCAGAAACTGCTAGCACCAGTACAGCAGCCCATTGTGCTCTGTGAGACCCCCCCCCCCCCCCACTGTGAGTAGAAGGCCTTGGTCTCCAGGTTGAGAGAAGAGGACTCCTTCCACTTCAGCTGCTTCCACACCTGCAGCCAGCCAGCGCCAGGTCATTCTCCTGCTCCATCTGCAGCCATTGGCAGTCAACGGTCTCCAGTCCCTTGCCACCAATGGTCACCTGCACTGCTGCTGCCATGGGCCTCCTCTGGCTGTCCTTGATGTGGCGGCAGCAACAGGAGTCATCCGTCCTACAGGGGCAATGAGAGAGGGTGTCGTTGGAGCTTGCCTGGCCGATGGTGAACCTTGAAGTCATGTCACTGGAAGATGTCCACCCAATGTGCTAGTTGTGCCCAGGGGTTACAGAAGTTTAGCAACCAGGTCAGAAACACGTGGTCTGTCTGTTTGGCCTTTCCAAATCCATCGTGAAAAAAGTGAGGAGGAAAATATGTAACACAAATCAACAGAATGCACAGCTTGTGGAATTACATTTTAGTAAAACAAGCTGCAAAGCAACATTAAATACATCCTTCGCTGCATGCCACAAAGGGAAATTGTCGGTCTACGTTCTTGTAACTAACTTTCATTTCCAGAGTTCAACGATGTCCGTGCTTGCGACTTGCTTATCATAGGAATCATGTATATATATATATATATATATTTTCACCTTTCTTTTTTTGTTATTAATCGTATATTACGCCAGCACAATAAGAGTGCGATTACTAAATTAAATTATAAATATACTTAACTAAATGCAACTTTGATTCCCCTTTATAAAAAAATACCATGGCAATAGCTACATTGGCTAATTGCCGGCTTCCTCTCCGCGCAGCGCTCCGCGCGCCATTTACAGCCGCTGCGCGTGGTGTTTGTTTCCCTCCCTTGGGTTTGGGTACCTGACAGTAAAAGCGTGTCGGATGGCTGATTTAATATTCTCATGAAAACTAGAGGTGTATATTGTTACTGAAACAGATTTTTTTTTTTGGTCGAACTAATGCCAATGGGTGTGTTTGCAGAAACGTTTTATGTAATACCTGTAATTTGTTGGAGGGGAAAAAAAAAGTTATTTCATGTTTTCGTTCGAATATCCGATGCGTTACGTAATTATGGAACGTACCTTGTTCCGTTGCCTAGTTACTGGATGCTACTTCATCGGTTTCTGTCTTACTGCAACATGGCTTGTCCTCAGTGGAGAAACGAAGTTCCTGAGATCATCTTTGATCCCAGAAATGAGCGATTTTACCGCAGACTCGAACTGTTGGGAGAAGTATGTACTATAAAGATACCGTAGATAATTAAGTTGCAAATTGTCTTGTAGAGTAGAGCAGGGCCGGAGTGGGACTCCTTTTCAGCCCTGGATTTTCAAGCCTTAGACCGGCCCACTTTAGTTCACGACTGACTATATTAAACTAACGTCATTTCCAATTCAGTGCAAATACAGTAGCCTAAGTGTATATGTATAAAATAAAGATTAAAATAAGATGTATTAAACTTTCTAATGACACTATCATGTCTTTTTCAAGGAAACAGCTGCATTATAACTTCAAATATTTTTCATAAATATGAGAACATTAAAGGGTAAATCTCCAACACTATTCTTTAAAACATCACAATGTCCTTTTCTGCAATATCTGAATATATATTCTGTGCAAAATTGTTCACAGATATCCAGTCCTTAAACACAAATAAAGAATAAAACAAGTATTGCACTATTATCTGCAATACTTTTTTTAACCTGTGGTACAACAGCTTACCTGTGTTTTCCACATTGAGAGTCTCTTGCATGGTACAACTGGGTCCTGGCTCTGCGTCTGACACTAAATGAAATTTTAAAAATGGTAATATTTCTCACCACAAATTTCCCCTTTTTAGTTTTCTGATCAAGTTAAGTCAGATTTATTAATGTAGTGAATCATCTGATGTCATTAATTATCTCAGGGCATTTTTCATTGAGCAGGTGTAATATTCATTAATATTAATTTTAATTATTCGAATTCTTATATTCACTCAATGACAATCCTACCTGCCCATTCTAGTGTGTTGGGCTCATGACTGGTGCTTGGTAACGTTACGTTGCCTGGCTATTCACTGTTAGCAGCTAACTGGACTAGAGGCTGCTGCTGCCGAAGAGCTACAGTACAAGAAAAAGTTCGATACATAAGCATGAACGGTGGTTTGCAGACATCGTTGTTTTGCACTGCTCCTAACTAGCTTAACGTTAACTTACCGGCCGTTTCATCGTCTTCATGTGTTGTTGTACTCTCGCTGCCGCTGGTTTTAACGAAAAATGTACTCAGCTTAGTACATTTGGCCGCGTCAGTTTCTAGAGCTTTTTTTTTTAATTCTGGCCTTTTCAGCGCCACGTTTTCGCTTTTTATTATCCATTTTTCATCTCTCGTGTATCTCTTAACAACTGATTTGGATCTGTTGAGCAAAGTGCCGCTGTCGGGGAAGTCGAATGCTAATTACGTCATCATTAACCTGCAGGCTGTATTCTGCTCATGGGGCTGCGAGAAAATAAATAAAAAGAGTGGAGCTGCGGTAAAAAAAATGAATAAAAAGAGTGAGGCTATGGTTAAATAAATAAATAAATACATAAACAAACAAACAAACAAATAAATAATAAAAAAAGTGCGACTGCTGTGAGTGCAGGCAGCTATAGGGACACCGGCCCTGGCGGCCAAAAAACGGACCGGCCCACCGGGAATTATCCCGGTCCTCCCGATTAGCCAATCCGGGCCTGGAGTAGAGGTCTGCAACGGGGCGGGACGCCCGCGGGACGGGGCGCGGGTTTACATTTGAGAGTTTCTGGTGCCGGAGCGGGATGTAAAGTCAGTCCTGCGCAGACCTCTAGTTGAAATAAACGCAGAGCCGCGCCACAAATTTCAATGTTTCCCTATATTTCTCTCATTTTGACTGTGAAATGTTTCTATTGAGACTGTTTAGATATTTTTTAATTCAGGTCTGTAGCCTAGTTAGATAAATAAATTTCGTACCTTATTTAATTTTTATAAGCCAAGATATTATAGCATTTAAAATGTGTCCGGTATTTTTGGCACACCCTATACTCCAGCAGCCTTGCTTGCGGGATTCAGCAGGTGGGAGCTGGACAAACCATAACAGATGCGGGCGGGAGCAGGTCGAATTATTACACATTTCTGCCGGAGCGGGACAGAAACTTGTGGGAGCGTGCGGGAGCGGGATGAAAAATCAGTCCCGCGCAGACCTCTACTGTAGAGTAGACTCTGGAAAATGGACAATCAATTACATACTGTATGGCAGAAATTCTTAAATTCTTAATGCACTTGTGTTTTTAGGGAGGTTTTGCAAAATGCTTTAAGATGGTGGACATTTTGAGTGGAGAGATATTTGCAGTGAAGGTGATTCCGATAGAGGACTCTGCTGGAATAAAAGAGGTATGTGGTCTGAATCCTGCTTGAAGTCAGCCCCCTCCATAGTTAAATTGCATTTCCCTTATGCTCATTGTGGTAACACGTCTGACATTTCAGAGTCTCCTAGAAGTGGTGATGCTGAAGCTGCTGCAACACCAGCAAGTTGTAAACTTCTCCCATCATGTAGAAGATGATAAATTCATGTACATCTTCATGGAGCTGTGCAGTAGGGGGGTGAGCCCAGCTGTTTCTGGCCTTTGCAGACAGTTTGTTAAGGTTAAGACTCTATGTCGACTCACGCCATCCTTTCTTTTCCCATTCCAGTCGATGCTAGACCGCCTTCAAGAACGTGAAATCCTGAGCAAGCCTGAGGTGCGCTTTTACTTGAGACAGCTCATTGGGGCATTACGACACATCCATGGCAAAGGCATTGTCCACAGGGACCTCAAATTAGGTATGTGTGCGTGCACACGTGATTTGTTTAATTCTTCACATGTTAGTGTTGGCATTTTACATGGCATTTCCAGTGTGGTTTATATGATTGCTGCCTGCTGTTGTATTCTACAACTGTTTAATGTCTGGTGTTATTAGGTGAAATATTTGAGTCATTGGTCTTTCAGAGAACTTATTATTAACGGAGGCCTTGGAATTAAAAGTGGCCGACTTTGGACTGGCCACCAAGCTGGAGCCACTGGAAAGGAGGCAGAAGTGGGTTCTTTTTCTTAGATTCTCCAGCAAATCTTTCAAATTGCTCATGCAGCAGGCTGAAGCACATGTATACTGTTTTCCTTTTGTGTGTGTTGTAGAGGCTTTTGTGGGGCGAGAGAATATGCGGCTCCTGAAGTGTGGAAGATGGAGGGACAAGGGCCAGAGTCAGATGTCTGGGCGCTGGGGTGTATCATGTATGTATACCTTCTCAATCGTCCTCACAGTCAGAGCCAGAGTCAAGAATGATATCTGAAATGCACCAATGCAGAATGTTGTTATATGCAAATGAAACTCAAATGCCGTTGCTGACTTTCTCAATACAGGTATACGATGCTTGTTGGTGCATACCCCTTTGATGGTGACGCTGAAGAGATCAAGCTGCGTGTCACTCAAGGAGAGTACACTGTACCCAAGTCCCTCTCCTCATCAGCCAAGAAATTGATTTCTTGGATCCTACAGAAGAATCCACAGGATCGGCCCACATTGGAGCAAATCCTGAACCATAAGTTCTTCACTAAGGTACATGCAAACTGCTGGTCTGCTGAGTTCAATAGTATTCATGCGTCCTGAGGAATTGCTTTGCTCAACCGAAACATCTTAAACTACAACCCTAGGGCTTCACTCCTGAGGAAATTCCGTCGAACAGCTACCACAAGGTGCCAACATTCAGATCAGTTAAACGCGTAAAGCACTTCTTCGTAAGGCTGTTCCGGCACATATTTGGACAAAGGAGACCCAATGGTAAGTAAGCTCCTTCAACACAAACCTTGCTAGTCCAGTATATCTCAGTTCATCAGGCTCAGATACCTGGTTTTCCCATGTTTTCTTGCAGATATGCCCCACTGTGAATTGAACATGAAAACCAGCAGAGAGAACAGCGGCCCTTTCGTCTATAGCAGGGGTGTCCTAAATTTTTTTAGTGAGGGCCACATAGGGAAAAATATTCCAAGGGCTGGGCAAACTTGCTAGATGTCAGGTATATGGGCTCATCTCTTTTGTATTTAAGTTCAATCAATCAAATCTGGTCAAAAAATTATAATTCTGCTTAATAATTTAATGTGTTTATATCATGCCCCGCTCGTCCGCTCCTCCCGTGTGCCACGCCCCCTCGTGATTAATCCCCATGATTACCAGCTATTTCTCACTGTGGTTAATTAGTCCAATGTGTTTAATTCTGCTTTAGGTATGTTTTCCCCAGTCCGGTCATTAACGTTGTGTGGCGTCGTTTCATGTCTCTGAGTGTGTTCAACCCGAATAAATCCCACATTACAGACTCCACGGCTCCCTGCTCTTGTTTCCCCATTCTGTCACGCAACGCGCAGGGAGCCGTGGAATCAGGTAATGTGGGATTGTCCAAATTTTTCTTCGCTCGTTTGGTGTACAATAGGCATCTCAAACTCTGGACCTGGGGGGCCCGAGCCCCATGTAGCTTAGATCTTTCCTCCTTCCACCACAAATGATTCAGATCAAGAGCTGTGTGGTAATTAGCACAAGGAGTTGAATCCGGTGTGTTAAATGAGGGGAAATTCAAAAATGTGTAGGGCTCCAGGCCCCCCAGGACTGCAGTTTGAGACCCCCGGTGTAGAAGCAGTCTTGATTAAAACAGCACCATCTAGTGTTAAAATATAGAAGTATATCAGTCAATTTTCACGTGTGGGCCATATTCCAATATGTTTTTGGAATTTGAAGTAGGCCAATGAGAAATAGGCAGCGGGCTGTAGTTTAGACACCCCTGGTCTATAGTGAAGCTCAGTTTGTGGAACCAAATGCCAGCTTACATGTGGTTGCCCAGGTTGACAACAGGCAGCCGAGCATCGCATCATAAGCAAAGTCAAGAATGTCTTTCTGGGCAAATTTTTCACATGGACACTTCTTCAGTCTATGCTGGACAAGCAAATTTAAATGTTCATATGTGTCTCAAATAAATCAGTGTGATTTTACTGTGGCTATTGTCTATTGGCTTTTTATTCTTAACCCAGAGGGATTTTAATATTTATTATTGTCTATTTATTATTGTTTGTCTGGTGTGTGTGTGTGTGTGTGTGTGTTTGTGTGTACAGTAACGTGGTTTATGAAAACACTTAAAGAGCCAATCATAACGCATTCTTCAGTTACATTTGTGTATAAAACCTAACTATGTATGGTCCAACCTCCAGTATAGTTAACAGGAGTCCGATGTTCAGTAAAAGAACGGAAATACTGGAAAGCATCTGACTGGGGATCTCTGATTATATGCATTACCAGTGTTGTATGGTGTTCTTTCCACAAAATAGTGGAACCACCTCTTCCTTCTTGTTTTTGGAATTTACACTCTGCTTCAGGAAAAGGTTAAACTGTAGCTGTATGCCTTTCCATCCATCTTCTAAACCTGCATGCCCTCTATTAAAGGTCAGCAAATGGCCAGATCCAGCCCATCTAGAAACTTATTTGGCCCCCAGAACAAGGTTTCCCTTTTTACTTTTCATTACAAAAAGTTTTGGTATCTCACAAAAGGTCCTATTCAGGAGAGGGGGGGGAGCCTATCCCAGAGGCCATGGGCACCCATACTTGGATATTTTGACTTTAGTTCACTTTGGTATGTTTTTTGACTGGGGGGGAGACCAGAAGAAACACCATGATGACACAGGAAGAACACAGGACCTCCACACAAGTGGAGCTGAGGAAGAGGCTCAAACCCTGGACCCGCACCACCGCACCGCCCTCGATGCCGTATACAGGATCTCGGTGAGAAATGAATGCAAATCTGGATGAAAATAAAAGGTGAGATGTTGCATAAGCCTGTGGAAACAATGCCATGATAAATATGCACCATAATCACAGCTAAAGGAGGTCCAATGAAAAATTCAAATGGCAACTTTTTTTTTGGCCGGGCAGAGTCACTCTATTCTTTGAGGTTCTCGCTGATGCGGTTGATGTTCTTCCTGTGGTTGTCTTTGGGGCTGAGTGTGCCGTAGGCCTGCTTACGGGCAAAGCTGCGCATGGTGCACACCAGGGGTACGTGTGCTGCCTGGAGTTCTTGTCCACCTCTGTGGTGACTGGTCCATCACCCTTTTCCTCTTCCTCCTCCCCTTGGAAGCCCTGTTAGAGGAGGACATGAGTTTATGTCTCAACATTAACCTCGATAATGGCCAGCATGAGGCTGGTGTTGTGCTGTTTGGACAGCAGATGGGACCATCCTGACTGTGGGGACCCTCAGCATGAGACCACATCCCACCTGCTGAAACCTAAGGTGATGGAATAGAGCTATCCTGAGGTAGAGCGGCTCAGACCATTTATGGTGGCAGTGAAAGCCGTGCTCCATTATCACGGGCGAGTTTGACTGCCAAGCCACAGTCTGCGGAGGGACTCATCTGCAAGCCTCACATTAACATGCATGCCCGCCGAGGACAAAGCTCTTCATAGTGCCCTCCACAGACTCAATCCTGCTAGTACACTTAGACATGGATAATGATTAATGACCTTTCACATGCTCATACCCGCCCCAACATCCAGGCTTTTTCAAATATACCCCCCACACATAAACAGACCCCATTTAAGCCTGACAGACTGCTATTAACTCAGACACTAACCCCTCTAGGTGATTAAAGTTTACTTCCAAAACCAGACGACTTAAATTTGATTCAGAAACATCAGGCAGCTTGGAGGGTGGTCAGGGAAGCCACTGACCAAGAGATTTACTTGCCAGGGGTGAAGGTTACAATTGGTCATGTCTGTGGGGGGAAATAGAAATCAAAATGTTATTACAGCCTCCCCCCACACACAGGAAACACAAGCAGGTGGCAGGACATCGGAGCTGTGGGTCAGAATGCCGGAATACACTGACGGCAGTCAGTCCATTACAGCTCTGCTAGTATTGGCTATGCTGACATCATCAGCGTAGCCTGGATTTCTGCTTTGCTGTTTTTGGAAGTCGCCAGTTCAAGCGCTTCAGTGATACAACTCCAGACTAGAGTCAGACACACACGGGGCTTTCAGATGTTAATAAAGTGCAGATTCAGGCTAAAAGGGGACAGTGATGTCTCTCAGGAGCCCCAAAACCTGGACACATACAGCAGATGGGAGGGCCCTCTGCATCTACTCTGCATCTACCAGGGAACCATCTTCTGGACAAGAGGTAATGTCACCTCTGCAGCTCTTGTCTTGTGACCCCCAACCCCCCAATCTCACTACATGCCACTGCAGCTGATTGGCTGGAATCCTGCAGTAGGGTCTGGAAGGGAGCATAAGGGCTGATTTATACTTTGCTCTCACAACACATACGCCTATGCATCATGGCTGCCACATGTTTTCTGTGTTCATTCCACATGTCATAGATGCATGTACACGAGATGCAATCCCACCAAAAACTGGGGTGGCATTACGGTCACCTTTTGTCACGGGATTATCTGTTTATATGCGGCAGTTAGTATTAAAGTAACATCTGATTGTTTAAGAATGAATGGCCGGTAGAGCTGTATATTTTCAGAGGCAAGAGAAAATTGAGAGTACTATTGTGTCCCTCTGTGTACAGCGTCTTCAAAATTTAATGGCAGGTTAAGATTGTAAGAAAGCGGCATTATGTGTATGAGGTACAATGAAATTCTAACTTGAAATTCTGACTTGCCTGCTTTCATAAGCAATGTTATTTTTCAAAACAGTTCCGCTATTTATAAATCTTGGTTACAAAATTCACCTAGAGCGTGGGGTTTACGTTTCGCTAGAACATTTATATTGTTATAAGAAACAAAACTTAGCAAGCCGTGCAACTTTAATGACGCTCCTTTTTGGGATTATCTGGCATGTTTAACATTAGTTCACCGCCACGACTTTTGCATGAGCTCTGCATGGCTCTTCAGGCCATTCCTCATCATTTTCATCCTTGCTTGTTAAATCACTCATGAATAGACATGTTTGTGGGAAATTGCTTTATTTAGAACTTTTTTCATTATAAATACTGCAATTCTTATTGCAGAAATTGATATTTTCAAGTGTCATGCAGCCGAATTACAAATTACTATGACGAAATATCTGGCCCCCTGGTGGACATGACCTTTAACCCTGCAGGTGGCAGGCACAGCAGAAAGCGTTTTCATGCTTGTAGCAGGTACCACCATTGCTGCAGGTGGTGGCTTTTACCTGCGAGGGGGAGGAAGTCAGACGGAGCAAAAACACGCAGGCGACTGATCGGGGGGGCAGGCAGAGTCAAACCGAGACAGAAACATGCAGGCCACATATTGGGCGGGGGGTGTTTGGGGTTTGGCAATCAGGGGGAAAACACGCAGACCACAGATCGGGAGGGGACAGGCAAACCATGGCAAAAACACGCAGTCTGGCCAGATCTTGAATTTAATCCATGCCGCAGAAAGACATCCACAGTCCAATCAATCAGGAGAAACTCATTTCTGTTACTGCCAGAGAAGATCATGGCACCCCAGTGGTTCTCAGCCCATGGACTCGCATGAGAGTACCACAGCCCTCACAGGTGGATTCAGCATATTAATTTGGGCAGGAAGTTAAACAGAACCTCGTCATCATCACCATGGGGTCCAATGGTTTCAAACCTCACTTCTGAAACATGGGTCACATGACCCAAGTGGAGCCATCAAGACATTAAGTTGATCATAATCATCATAGCACTGCTCCAGCACGAGACCAGAAGCATCTTCATATCTGTGAAAGAACCCAATGTTGGGTCTGGATCCAGAAGCACAAAAGTACGATGACTGAAAGGTCCTTGAGTGAATCCAAGACAGAACGGCCAGCTAAATGCCAGTTTGGCACTTTCAAAAAAATCTCATGCCTTAGCAAACATCAAATCAGGTGTTGAGACAGGCCTGGTCCTCAGGGTTTTGCAATCTTGACACAGATCTATAAACATGCTGAAACATATGAGGTCTTTGAGAAAAGTATTACCATCAAGAGGGCATCATCACCTAAATACACTTTGCTAGGAAAACACCACAGGTGCAAACCCTGAGGAGCAGACCCCGTGTGAATGGTCAGCACCACAGTCCCTGTCCTTCTGAGCAGCCCACGCCTCTCTGCACACCAGGTCTACAGCCATGGTGCCCCTGTGGTTTCCGAGACCTTCACTGAAGCATGAGCAGCGACCCCCACCTACTTCACTGCTGAACTACACAACCCCAGAAGTGAAGAGACTTCCGTCCCTCTCTTGGACATGGTAACCACATGGTTGCTGGTTCATAGATTTGGAAAGATCAGATACATGCCTTAAGCTTATCGCATCATTTCCATTGCTTTTCACAGTTTTCAGTGCATCCAGATAGTACTCACAGGGTTTCACTATTTCCACATTTTGTTATAGCCTTTTCCCAAAATGGGTTAGATTCAATTTTTACCTCAAAATTCTACACACAATACCCCATAATGACAAAGTGAAAAACGTTTGCTTGGCTGTTGGCCATGTGTGATGAGTAGATGAACTTTTATTAAATGATTAGTTGGAACATCTTTCCAAGTATGGAAAATATGATACGTGATGGGGGGTTGGGGTATTAGAAAAATCTGTGCACTAAACCCCTAGAGTCCCGACTGCATCCCCCAGTGAGAGCAGTGGAAAGTGAGAGCCAGGAAACAGGAATTATTAGCAGCTCCAGATTATATTAGGAAGTGGCCTCCTAACCTGTGGGGGCTGATCCTTCCTGACGGGCTTTCACTGCCCCTCCAGATACAGATGTTTTATACACCCCCATTCTGATTGGGTAATGTGAGGAAATCAGCCTGCCAGCACAGTGACACTCCACATCACTTTTGGCTTGTTTTCCCTCCTTTTGTCCATTTACGCTGTACAGGAAGTGCATTGCATGTTTTTCCACGATGTCCCATGAAGTTATGGTCTCGACGTTCTCACATCGTAACCCCCCACCCCCAATCAATAACAAACAAATACAGAAAGAGTATTTACTGTTGGAGTCTGACTTACTTTTTATCTTGCTAATGTGTGGGGTTTAAATCTTAAAAGCTTAAAGTTTCCAAGCTTAAAGTTTTAGTATGGATGCTGCAGCGTCCCGTCACAATGAGACCGTTCCTCTAACACGGATCTAGGTGTGCTGGGAGCCATGGCTCTCTGTCCTCCCCCAGCATCCACCCACCCACCCCCCCCCCCCCTGACCAGACGACATGGCCCTCTGTGAGTTTGAGATTGATAGCCATGATACGATACGATTTTCTCCCGATTTTTTAACAAAATGAGCTGCAGACAAATTTATTTAAAAATATTCCTTTATTTTTCTTTCTAAACTGTGCAAAACGTGTCCTCTTCTTAACAGTGCAACTGAAATTGAATAAAATACTTTTTTTTTAAAAAAATCAAAATAATAATAATAAAAAAATCTTCAAATAAATAAACAGTAACGCTTTACATTAATTGCACCTTCATAATTATTTTATATTGCATTCATAGAACGTTCAGTACACCTTCATAATGTATTCATTAAGTATTTTGAAATCATTCATAAACATCATGCATGTATACATCCTTTACATCCTAACATCCCGTAACAGCTTTAATATACATTAATAACAAACATTACATGATTATACAATTATAATGTTTGTTATTATTATATAATGTTTGTTATTAATGTATATTATAGCTGTTATGGGATGTTAGGATGTTGAAGTGTACCATGCTGCTTATGAATGTTCCATGAATGCATTATGAAGGTGCCCTGAATGTTCTATGAATGCATTATGAAGGAGCACTTAATATAAAGCGTTACCAAGTAAATTAAGGCTTGCATGTGCAGCTTTTTAGCGTAGTTTACCCTTTTAATAACCTTCGCTCTTGCGGTGGTGAATTGGTGGTGCCGTTGTTCTGTCATAAAATCCTACCTATCGAGACGTGCTATCGAGCCTTTCTGCGCATATGCAGTTCCACCGTCTTGGGATTAGGGTTAGGTTTTAGGGGTTAGGGTTAAGGTAAGGGTTTTAGGGGTTTTGGGGGGTTAGGGTTAGGGTAATAGTTAGGGTTATGGCTATCTATTAGCACTACGGTAGCATTTTTCGACAAGGCAGCATAAATCGACAGAACACTGGTAGACATGCTGAAGCATGTTTGCTGTGCTGTTTGTGTACTGTATGTTATCAATCTTTTACAATGTTTGCACGCAGTTTTTATCTTGTCTGTGCTTTTTTCACCGTTTCATTTGTAATTACCGGAAAGCTAAAATACTGCCACACCACCGATTTAAAATGGGGGGGATTTCCTCAGTTTCGAATTCACTCGCCATCTTGCGTTCGGTCAAAACCACAAACTAACATACGACGTCAACGTGAATACGCAGTGACATCTGATGTCGAACTGACGTCACGAAATCAAATGTAATATTACACCAGTTTTTCCTGTTAAGTTAACTACCATGAAGTACTCCTAAAGAAGCGATTCAATTTCCATATCAGCCGATTTAAATCATACATTTACCTCGATTTTCAACCAATTCGCGATTCATCGTTAGATTGCCTACATTTCATGGATGAAACTGATTCTGTGGAATCATGAAATGCATTTCTTCTTTTGCTGAATCACGAAAGATACCACAAAATGCCTGTCCTCTTTTGCTGAGTCATGAGACACATGTAATAGGCGCACAGCTGTGGGGGGAGCAGTACCTTCCAATGACTAGAAGGTGGAGCGCCGGCTTTGATTTTGCAGACACCGTGTATTTAAATTTAACTTGCATATAAATGGGTTAAAAATAGAAATAACAAGAATAATAAGATCTCATTGAATAATAAGATCTCATTGATTCCCTCCTGTTGTAGGCTATGCCACTTTCCCCTGAATAATACTGTCCCCGATATTTCAGATACAACACACTAGGGAGCCTGTGTGTAAAATATAACAATAAAATGACGAGTATGAATGGATTAATACAAGGAGTAACAGACTCTCTGCGGATCCTCATAGAATCATTGGTGTCAGAAATTGCAGATGGAGCTACAGTTACTCAACCCGGTCCGCAGAGTGTTCAGGGGGACAGTCAGGACAGGACAGTCACTGGTCAGCTGCCTATTGTAAGGAAGGTTCCTTACAGTAGCCAAGTGCACTTTCTATTTTGTCATCACTGCCACTGCTGCCTGGTGATTTATCATCAAACTTCTCTGCAGTTTGTGTCTCTTCTGGAACTTCTTCTGCCTTCATCTGTTGTTCATTCCTGCTATTTTCAGCAGGGTTTAACCCATCCATCACTTTACTAATTAACTCCCTCATATATACAGTTAAAAAAAGCACAAGGACAGAAGGCAGGGAATAACCCAGGATGAGGCGCCAACCTATAACACTGGTATTGTCTGAGTGTCTGTTTTTGTGTCGTACTTCTGTGTGCTCTGCATTCCCTTTGGGTCTGTGTGTAATTATACAATTTCCAAAGGGAAATATGCCAGTAGATGTGTAAATACTGTTTTATTAAATAAAGCCCTGTAAATATGCAGCTAACAGAAATGGCTCTGAGTGCTTAATCTTTCCATGCTGAGTCCCACATGGCTGCCCTGGTTCCTGTCTCAGGTGCCTGATTCAAGTGTGATAAACAGCAGACTGAGCCTGTGATCAAACCACCGGCTGCTAATCAGCTCATCATACTGTCATTATGTTGTGTTACAAGTGAGTAGAAGTCATTCCTCAAAGCATAACTGGAGCTGTGTGTGGCTCAGTGGGCTAAGCCTGTATGTCTTGCATCACAAGGTCGCTGGTTCAAACCCTTAACCTCAAGGCCCTTAAACCTCAGCTCCTGAGGTACTGCTATGGGTGGCTGCCCTTTGTGGACAACTTAATTTACAAAGTGCAAGTTGAGGGTAACATAAAGACAATTTCCCCACAGGGATCAATAAAGTATTTATTATTATCCATTTATATGGCCATTGTAGGCTCTGTCGACAGTGGACTGAGGTTAGAATGGACCCTCTGAATGGGGTTAGAATGGACCCTCTGAATGGGGTTAGCATGGACACTGATTTATGTGTCTGTTTTCCATGCATACATTTACATTATTCATTCTTACATTGTATATTTCTCTTACTGTTTTTTTCAATATGCTCCCCAACCAAGAATGTTATTTTTTGCAAATTAAACGATTTAAATAAAAATCCTAAACCATAACATTTCAATAGTCTTTATTTAGTAACAAGCTTGCAATACAGTATATGTGCAACTCAAATTTAACTACTGGCTAAATAAAACTATTTTTTTGCCTAAATAAAACTATTAATAGATATTAAACAATAATATGCAGTTAAAATGTATACGATTTGGAAGATAGGAAATAAAGTTACAGGAGAATTAGGCTACTGTTTTAAAAAATAACAAATTAAAGATACTGACATATATTATGCAGCAAAAGATGACAGGAAAAAATATTATAGGAGAATAAAAAAGTGGCTGAAATGTAATTTCATAAAATTGTTCTTCATATTTTTCCAGGCAGGAAGGAGGCATTACTGAAAGAGGCGCTGGTCCAGCCTTTTCTTCACCACCTGAACCCAGTGATCACTGGGATCGACACACATTTCATTGCCCTTTTTGGTGTTAAGTCTGAAAATGAAAAATAAAATGACATGAGTCTGTTTGTCACTTGTTAAAATCCTTCTCCATATACATCTGATCCCGAACTACAAGTCAGTTCTATTATAGACATTTTGCACACAACAAACATTAAATTCCAAAGCAGTAATAGTTCAAAACAATACATGAATAGAGTAAATATTTACATAATTCCAGGTTTACTGCAGTCTGCTCTGGTCTCCTCATATCCAGCTATCAGCTCCATCCTCAGTCTTCCAGGAAAGTATGTAAAACAGCACACCCCTGGTCCACTGCCATCTGGAGAGATATGAAGAACAGAAAATGTATAACAGGCTACATACAAAATTTATACAGCCGCTCTGAATATATACATAAAAAATAATGCACACCAAAAAAACTCACAATTTGGCCTGTAACCTGGTTCTTATATAAAATAAATTTAATGAATCTTAAGTCCTGATAAAAGCTGTGAGATGCTGCAGACTTACTTTGAGCCAGAGTGGAGGACAGCAGCACTGTCATCAGGAGGAAGAAGGCAGAGATCTGATGGGACTTCATGATTCCACTGGACGTTTGTCAAGATCAGCGTCACTTCTACAGCTAAACTGAGGCCAGCAGAGTTGAACCACGACCTTTTATAAGGGTTGTGTGACTGCAGGTGGCTAGAAGGGGTGGATGGAAGATTAAAGAAGAAACATTTAGCATTTAAAGCACCAAAAATGGACTGACTACAAACAAGACGATGGGGCAGAATTTTCTGGGACTGACATCACATGCATTCTGGGTGTTTCCTATACAGAACAGCAGGTATTAACATTGGCCGCATTGCATGTTTGCTATTGGCTGTTTTTCAAAGCATATGAAGCCACCTGACTGAATCAGGGGTAATTAACCTTCTAACTAAGCTATACTTGGCAGATTCTACCGTAGTCTGTGTTGAAGCCAAA
The DNA here is from genome assembly GCF_048594095.1 of Paramormyrops kingsleyae. NCBI lineage: Eukaryota > Metazoa > Chordata > Actinopteri > Osteoglossiformes > Mormyridae > Paramormyrops > Paramormyrops kingsleyae. Next base: position 1,063,877 of record NC_132808.1, on the reverse strand, counting down.
CTGAGCCTTAGTAAATCTGCACTTCATTCTGGTTCAACCCATCCAGTCATACCCTAATCTGCCTTTCAGTGACTTATCAGATTCCTCCATGTACCAAAGAAAAACTGATTATATAAACCTCTACATGCTTATCCCAGTCAGGGTCACAGGGTGGCATAGGGAACGTGGCTGGGATACACCCTGGAGGGCTGCCTGTCCGTCACGTGGCCGGGGTACACCCTGGAGGGCTGCCTGTCCATCACGTGGCCGGGGTACACCCTGGAGGGCTGCCTGTCCATCACCTGGCAGGGGTACTCCCTGGAGGGCTGCCTGCCCGTCACGTGGCCGGGGTACACCCTGGAGGGCTGCCTGTCCATCACCTGGCAGGGGTACACCCTGGAGGGCTGCCTGTCCATCACGTGGCCGGGGTACACCCTGGAAGGATGCCTGTCCATCACCTGGCAGGGGTACACCCTGGAGGGCTGCCTGTCCATCACCTGGCAGGGGTACACCCTGGAAGGATGCCTGTCCATCACGTGACTGGGGTACACCCTGGAAGGATGCCTGTCCATTACGTGACTGGGGTACACCCTGGAGGGCTGCCTGTCCATTACGTGGCTGGGGTACACCCTGGAGGGCTGCCTGTCCATCACGTGGCCGGGGTACACCCTGGAGGGCTGCCTGTCCGTCACGTGGCTGGGGTACACCCTGGAAGGCTGCCTGTCCGTCACGTGGCTGGGGTACACCCTGGAGGGCTGCCTGTCCATCACCAATAAAAAAACAAATCCTACTGCCAGTGATATTTTTGATCATCTTGGAGCCCCCAACACAAACTGAGATGATCCAGTGACTTTGGCCTGGAGGACACTGCTGCACCTAAATAAAATGGTGCTTGAAAGTTTGTGAACCCCATAGAATTGTCTACATTTCTGCATAAATGTGACGTGAAACATCATCAGATTTTCACACAAGCCCTCAAAGTAGATGAAGAGAACCCAATTCTAAATGAGTTCTAAATAAATGAGAAACATATTTCAGTGTATGCTACAGTGTGACCTAAAGTCCAGCCCTCCACTCCTGGGCCTGAACTCCTTCCTTTGTGTTTACAGGTGGTTGTTGTCCCACTAGCAACTTAAATCCAATAGAAAATCGGTGGGGTGACCTGAAGAGGGCTGTGCACAAGAGATGCCCTCACAATCTGACAGATTTGGAGCACTTTTGCAAGGAAGAGAGGGCAAATATTGGCAAGTGAAGATGTGTCATGCTGATAGACTCCTGCCCAATAAGACTGTATTTAAATCAAAAGGTGCTTCAAAAAAGTATCAGTTTAAGGATGTGCACACTTATGCAACCAGCTTATTGTATCTTTTTTTTTTTCATATATTTTTCCCCAAAACAGATTTGTTTGTTTTTCAGTTGAATTGTTCAGGTTATCAGGTTACATTAAAGGTGGGAAAGTTTTGAAATTATTTATCATAATGTCATTTTTTACATCACAAAAACCTGGAATTTTAAGGGGTGTGTAAGAACATAAGAACATAAGAACATAAGAAATTTACAAACGAGAGGAGGCCATTCGGCCCATCAAGCTCGTTTGGGGAGAACTTAGCTAATAGCTCAGAGTTGTTAAAATCTTATCCAGCTCTGATTTAAAGGAACCCATGGTTTTAGCTTCCACTACAATAGCAGGAAGACTATTCCATACTCTGACTACACGCTGTGTAAAGAAGTGCTTCCTCAAATTTGTTTTAAAATGTTCTCCCGCTAATTTCCACTTATGGCCACGAGTTCTAGTATTTAGACTAATATTGAAATAGTCATTTGGCTGAACAGCATCCAGACCCGTTAGAATCTTATAGACCTGAATCATATCCCCCCTTAGTCTCCTTTGCTCAAGGCTGAACAGATTCAGTTCCGCTAACCTCTCCTCGTAAGACATTCCTCTAAGACCAGGAATCATTCTCGTAGCTCTTCGTTGCACCTTTTCTAAGGCAGCAATGTCCTTCTTGAGGTGTGGTGACCAAACCTGCACACAGTATTCTAGGTGGGGTCTTACCAAGGAATTATATAAGTGTAACATCACCTCCCTTGACTTAAACTCCACACACCTAGAGATATAACCCAACATTCTGTTCGCCTTTTTTATTGCTTCCCCACATTGGCGAGAGTGGGACATGGAAGCATCAACATACATACCGAGATCTTTCTCGTAATCAGCTACCTTTATTTCAGTGGAACCCATAAAATATCTGTACTGTATATTTCTGCTCCCTGCATGGATTACCTTACATTTATCTGTGTTAAATTTCATCTGCCAAGTATCAGCCCATTCGCTAATTAAATCCAGATCCCGTTGAAGCCTCTCTGCTGCTAGATTAGTATCTGCTACCCCGCCCACCTTAGTGTCGTCTGCAAATTTAACCAGTTTACTGTATGTATTCGTGTCAATATCATTAATGTAAATTAGGAACAATAGTGGTCCTAAAATTGAACCCTGCGGTACCCCACTATAAACGGAGGCCCACTGTGACATAGTGCCTCTAATAACTACTCGCTGCTTCCTATCAGTTAGCCAGTTTTTGATCCAAGCTGCCACAGTTCCTAAAATTCCTGCAGCTTTAAGCTTTAACAAGAGCCGTTTGTGGGGGACAACATCAAAGGCTTTCTGGAAATCTAAATAAATCACATCATAGGCCTTTTTGTGATCAATTTCACTTGTAGCTTCCTCAAAGAACTCAAGCAGATTCGTTAAGCAGGATCTACCTCTCCTAAATCCATGTTGGCTATCCTTTATAATGTTATTTGCATCTAGGTAATCTACCATTTTCACTTGAATTATAGCTTCCATTATTTTTCCAGTAATGCTAGTTAAACTGATTGGCCTATAGTTTGCTGGATTACTTCTATCCCCTTTTTTGAATATGGGTGTTATATTAGCATGCTTCCAATCTGATGGTACCACACCGGCAGATAACGATTTCTGGAATATTAAAGTCAAAGGTTGGCTAATAATATCCCTCATCTCTTTCAAGACTATAGGTAAGATGCCATCAGGCCCCTGCGATTTATTTATTTTGAGTTTAGCTAGGCTTAGTATCACATCAACCTCAGTTATACATATATTGGTCATAGACGATGCTGTATTTGTATTAATTGGTGGCAAGTTACTTGTGTTCTCTATTGTGCACACCCTTGAAAAATAATCATTAAACTCGTTTACCATATCAATTTCGTTATCAATTATAAGGCCCTTACTATCCTGCAAATTAGTGATTTCAGCTTTTAGTGCTCTCTTGGAGTTAAAATATTGGAAGAAACCTTTACTGTCATGCTTAGCCTCCAATGCAATTTTTCTTTCTACATCCCTCTTTGATAGCCTAATGTCATTTTTTAACTCTGCCTGTAGACTTAGATACTCCTGCTTGATTTTGAAATCATTAGTTATTTTCCAGTTGTGGAACAGAGCCCTTTTCCTCCTGACTTTATTCTTAATTTCCTTAGTAAACCACCTTGGTTGTCGTTTCCTAGATTTTGTTTTGCTGGAAACAGGTATGAAGTCCTCTTGCACTTGCAACAATGTGCTTTTGAAAAATTCCCATGCCTCTTCAACTGTTTTGCTATTTAACTCTGTCCAGTTTACAGTTTCTAATTTCCGTCTCATACCATTAAAGTTAGCCTTCCTAACATTGTATACTTTTAATTTAGACTTTGCTCTTCGTACACTAAAATTAACCTCGAATTTAACCATGTTATGATCACTACCGTACAATGGGTCTAAAACCTCTAATTTTCCAATCCTATCCTGGTTATTACAAAAAACGAGATCAAGAAGGGCTTCTCCCCTGGTAGGAGTATTAACAAACTGAGTAAAAAAACAATCCTGTACTAATTCCACCATCTCAAGTTCATTTACAGAAGAGCCAGAGACTGTGTCCCACTGTATCCCAGGTAAATTAAAATCACCCATAACCACCACATCATTTTTACACTTTTTATATCCACTGTATAAAGACACGCGAGGATTGGACAGGATTCACATATCACATAGACAAGGGCACATACGACAACAAATGGCTATTTATACATCTCCTGACATGCTCTGTGCTGATAATTGTCACACGTCACACGGGTGATCTCAGTTACTTTGCACGCGCCTTCAGGGGAATCCCGGTCTGCTTAAACAGGCTGATTGCATAAGCCCGTCCAGTCTAATGCTCTTCACGCAGGTGGTTCTTAGTTCTTCTAATTTACTTGGCTATTTCTGCACGTTCCAGTGTTCCTGTATCTGTCTGCCTGCTTGCCGATATTTTGACCCAATTTCTGTCCATAGACCACGAGATCCGTTCTGCCCCCATGCTTACTATCGCCTGATTAGCGCCTGTCCACTGACTACCGATACCCGTCCTGCTCCTCCCATCGTCTCCGATCATCGCCCGACCTTCGTCTGCCCCTTGACTATGACTTTGCCCTCCGTCTTGGCTCTCTGGCTCGGATCTGAACTGTTTGACTATGAGATTGCCTTGCGCCCCAATAAAGTCGCAATCTGTAAATCTCACATCCCGATAACAACACCAATCACGAAATAGCACATTATCTGTAAACTGAAGTTCAGAGCCCTACACACATATATCAGTGCTACAGCTATTGTTGAACCGTGTGGCTGAGAGCATGTGCTCAGCTTAGATGTGCTTATCAGCATTAATCACTGGAAATCAGTGGAATATAATACTTTTGAAGATTTTATTTTAAACTATTATTTCATGTTTTAAATGTGACCAGATTGGAAAATACAACATTATCATGCCCGAACTTTTATATTTAACAAAATATATGTACAGTAGACACAAACATCTGTGTCTTCTCCGTCTGGCAGTCTGATGGACGAGTCAGGGTTCTTCAGTTGCCAGGAGAATATTACCTGCCTGACTGCATTGTGCCAAGTGTAAAATTAGGTGGAGGAGGAATATGGTGTGTGGTTGTTTATCATGGGTTGGACTGGACCTCAGTTCCAGTGAAAGGAACTCTTACTGCTCCAGCATACCAAGACATTTTGGGCAATTCTATGCTTCCAAATTTGTTGGAACAGTTTTTGACAGGCCCTTTTCTGTTCCAGCTTGACTCTGCCCCTGTGTACAAACAAGATCTATAAAGACATGGTTGTGTGAGTTTCGTGTGGAAGTACTTGAGTGGCCTGTACAGAACACTGACCTCAAACCCATTAAACACCTTTGAGATGAACGAGAAGCGCAGTGGGAGAAAAAGGTTACATTGAAAATTGGGCTTAAGTTTGTGTGCCGGTCATAGAAAAATACACATAACTGATGTATGCGTGTTTGGGAATTTCCCTCCTTGTTTACTAACATTCTACAGTTACATCAGCTTCAGTGGGTGATTCTATGGAACAAGTTCCCTTTCACTTTTGAAAATCTTATTTTTTCATTTTTTTGTTTTTTGATACTTTCTTTTTTATTTTAGAAAAAAAAGACAATAGTAAAAGACAATATTTTCCATCTCAGGTGGTACCTTTTACTGCCCCCCCACAATATTTTAAACCTTGGTATGGGCTACCTGTCACCCTGTTACAGACAGATACAATAAAACTGTAAATGGTTATTGATAAAAAAAAAAACCTGGTAAATTTGACTAAATTTTAATAGTACATAGGTCACTGTATACATTTATCGAATTTAGAGATTATAGAAGATATTAAGACTGATTGATATGATTCATAAATTTGTGCATGGTAACTCTGCATGGTGGTGCACAGGTTAGCATTGTTGCTACACTAACACTAAGAATCGAATTACATATCCAATGCATATTTTACAGACATCTTCAAAGGCAAGGCCAAGTAAAGACAATAAATACTTTCAGATTATTATATTTCAATGTAGAGTTGAAACAACAATGTTTATTGGAGGCATCATAGCATGTAAGGTCTTAAAGTTACTCTTCAATTCATCTGAACCTTAAATGTACATGAGACAACAGGCATCTTACTTCTGTTGAAAAACTGAACATGAATTGAAAATGCTTAATGACACAGTATATTTGGAGAGCCTATTGAATTAACCAATGAGTTCCGACTATATGACTCTTTGGATTCAGACATGATGGCCAGTAACTGGTGAAGGCCCAGAGGAAAATTGTGCTGTTCATAAACATCTTTTGTCTCATCAGAAATAAAACATCTTATTGTTTGGAGATTACTGAATTCTGACCTGTCTCTATTAACCCCCCCCCCCCACCCAAGAGAAGCAACGAGCAAAATAATAAATCAATCTAAGAGAAATCATCCTATTCAGTTTGAGAATAATAGGACCCAGATAGCAGGCGGACGTGGCCTACTTCTGGCAAAGGTATGGCACTGCTGGACTGGTGATTGCTCTGGCAAATGGATATGAGCCAAAAGTAGCCCACTTTGAAAAACATAACGTGAGCCAAATGTTCACATATGGACAGCCCTGGTAGCAAAATCATTCTGGGCCAGATCCGGCCCACTTACCACATGGAATGATGTCACTTGAGCAGATCACTCCTGGTTACCGCATCAGGGCCACATGTCAGCCAGAAGAGACCAGGCTGTGGTTCAGATCTGGCTGTAAATGTGGCCCGAAAGCAGTTTCTGAATCTCACACAGAAGTAATGCTTGTTAGGGCCACTTCACAGTCAGACCTCTCTGCAGTTAATTCTCAGCCCTGATCAGGCTTCATTCATTCATTAAATCACATACAACGAATCTCCCAAATGTCTTTAAGGAAATTTATTTTTCAAAGACACAGAGCTTAAGCAAAATGTAAATTCACACACAGATTTTTTTCCACCTAAGGCATGTCTTCTGCTGTGCTTAGTGAGACACTGAAGTTCCTGTGTAGATATTAGAAATGAGACCTGGGGGGGGTCACCCCACTCTGAGAGCAGATAAAATATACAGAGCTAAGACTTGGATTTGATCGATGAGACAAGTTTCTGACATTGTGCAGCTCATTTATTTGCCAATCAAGTTTTCTTTTGGATCTAACAGTTATCTCTCAGGTAAGGAGCATGTGGTGATTACAGTGTGTTGCTGCACCCACCACAGGGATGAGAAGCTGAGAACATCCATGCAGCAGGTGATATCCCAGCACTACACTAGTCTGAATGAACCAGTATGAGTTTTTTCCAGTGGCTGGAGTGCCGATCCTGCCACCAACTCCCAAGTTATTCCCTGTAAGTTGGAGGACCTCCTTATAGGACTGGATGTAGATTAACATCATACCCAGGATGAAGCACCTGCAGGTTAAGGGCCTTGCTCAAGGGCCCAACGGAGTTGAATCACTCCAGGCATTTGATTTGATTTCCTTTTTGAAGGATGGTAGGAGATGTCTCATTAATATTTATGAGAGAAGTGCTACATGATTGGCCAGTGCACGTCTTACAAAATCGTGTGGCACTGCTGGCCCCGGCGATAGACAAAACTATATCGGAATTCAGTCTATAACTGATATAGTTTCATTAGTGCCAGTAGTGAAACAACTAGCCGGCTTATTAGTGGAATAACTTTCTATTGTAAATGAAAACCATGCCGCAGGTCCAATAAATAAAATATTGTAGCTCTCGAGTGGTGAAGAAATCATCAGGTGGATAGTAAATTTCAGTTATTAGCATACTGTTTTATTGCGCGATTCTTAAAAGGACACCGTTAACATGCTCCCGAAGGGATAAAGTACTTTCCCTTACAATACATTTAGCTTAGTGCATTGCAGTTACAAAACATTTATGTAGTTTTACACGACGCGTCAACACTAAAATTCCACGTTGATGCATTTTTATAATCGACATTGTCGATTACATCAAATAATCGTTCCAGCCCTAGTTATAACACCTGCCTTTCATTTAAAAAAAAAATTTTTTAAATACTTTTTTGGTCAATGCATAAGTCCATATAGGTTATTTTATAGTTTTGATGTCTTTATAACTATTTTAAATGTATAGAATAGTACAAATAAACCTTTCTATAGGTAGGTGTGTCCAAAATTTTGACTGGTACTGAATATAAAATGAAAATGCATATACCGTCATGGCCGAAATTATCGGCACCCCTGGAATTTTTCCAGAAAATGCACCATTTCTCCCAGAAAATTGTTACAGTTACAAATGTTTTGGTATACACATTTATTTCCCTTAAGTGCATTGGAAAAACAACAAAGAAAAAAAGCCAAATTTGACATCATTTCACACTAAACTCAAAAACTGGGCCGGATAAAATTATCGGCACCTTTTCAAAATTGCGGGTAAATCGTTTTATTTCAAGTATATGATGCTCGTTTGAACTCACCTGCGGCAAGAAACAGGTGCTGGCAATATAGCAAACACACTTGAAGCCAGTTAAAAAGCCTTTCTGTTGTGTGTGTTTGTGCGCGACAGACTTCTTATTGTCAGTGAGTTTTACATCAATGTCTGTTGTGAATCTAAACCATCAGTCAATGAATTTCTCAGTCTTGTTGATTCATTTAACCTAACTCAATCAGTGAATGTCCTGACACATGTAAAGGGGCACACATTAGACCTTGTTCTGTCATATCGTTTAGATCTGTCAGACGTCGATATATACAACACATGTATATCGGACCATTTTGCTGTTTTGTTTACATTCATGCTGCCATCCTCCCACGTTAAACCCCGCGCTCCAGCTGTACCTGTGTGCACCATTAACCCTTCAACTGCTGCTCGATTCTCCATTGCCTTTAATGACTCTGTGCTCTGTACCAGTGCAAACTGTGGTGATCTCAACACGGATGAACTGTATGATCTGTTCAACTCCGCATGTTCTGATATTCTGGACTCAGTAGCTCCTACGAGGATTAAACGCGACTGAAACCAGCGACTGAACCGTGGTTCGAATGAGACCACACGCGCTCTCAGATGCGTGTGCAGGCGTGCTGAGAGAAAGTGGAAGGAGGACAATCTTCAAGTCTCCCTGAACATCTTCAAAAACAGCCTTCAGGAGCATGAGAGCAGTTAAAGCAGCGAAATCACAACATTTCTCAGAGATTGTGTCAAACAATAGTCAAAAACCTCATGTTCTTTTTAATACCCTGGACAGTCTGATTAATCCTTCTGATTCTGCTGTCGTTTAACCTTCACCTGCACTTTGTGAACAATTTCTTAACCTTTTCAAAGATAAAATTGCAAATATCAGATGTTTATCCATCTATCCCTGCCTTAGACCACCTCTCCAACATGCCAAGCTGTTTTTCATCAGTTTGAACCAGTTTCTCTCTCCACCTTAAATGAAATAATTAAGCATCTGCAGCCATATTTTTGTCCCCTTGACACCATTCCACCACTCCTTTGCAAGGATGTATTGAATGCCATCAGGCCACATATTGCTGGCTTAATTAATTCATCTCTGATGTCCAGCTCTGTTTCGGCTGCCTTCAAACTAGCTGTAGTACAACCACTGATCAAAAGGAGCAACTTGGATCACTCTGTTCTCTCCAACTTCAGGCCCATAAATTATATTCAAAAACAGCACGATCTATAAAAATCTGTTCATTCTACTTACTATTTTAAGGTAACTATACCAAGTAATTTCAGTATTTTAATTTTGCATAAGTTTTTAATGTGTCGTCTGGTTGTGCATGCAGGAACCGGAGAATGAAGGTCGGGAAGCGGGAGTCCAAAATGCGGGATTTAGTGGGAAAAACACAAGCCGCTAGCACACGACACAGTATACACGTTAATGGCAGACCACTCAGACATGGACTTAAATACACAGGATCGCTAAGAAATAACACAGGACAGCTGAATACAATCAGGAATTCACATGAGGTAACGAGGGGGGCGTGGCACACGGAAGGATCGTACGAGCAGGTCATGACATTTAATTATTGTATTGCACATGGTATTTAAAATGGTATTTTAAATATTAAAATCTTAATCTATCATTTCAATAAATAACTTTAATAAAATTTAGACAATATCTCAACAATATTGGTAGGAACATATGGTTTATTTTTTAACACAATGTAGTAGTTGCATTTTAGCAGGTTTTATATTCATTAAATAAATTGCATGCATTATTACAATGTACAAAAATAAAATGTTGTTTCTGAATCTGCTTTATAAAAATCTACCAAACAAATATACACATTTTCAAAATGTAAAACCATTACAAAATAAAAAACTTAAATGGTCATACTACTGCCCCACATTTCTCCATACTATACTGATGGCCTGCACCTGAACTGCATAAATTATGACAAAACGCAAACTGTGGTCTAAAGAACCAGCACAAAACTGCATTTTAGGATATAACTTTTACTCTTTACTGTTAGTATTTCACAGAACTTAACTCGTACATTTGGGGTATTCAACCTGATAGCACAAAGACCACAGTGTCTGAAGGTTTCTGTCCCAAGAGAAGCAACCTGATTTCAGTGTTGGTACGGACCTATAGTAAGTTGAGTATCCCTGTGGTTACTTAAGCAAGCAATTTATTCGGTAACACTTTATAACTGTTCCGTAGATAACAGGTAAATATGCAGGAAGTAAGCAGCAACAAAGGAGTAGTGCTTCATTAACACCTAAATTGGTACTATTAACTACTAAGGAGTTATGCTTAATTACTCAATAGCTAATAGTGAACTAATTATTATAGTTCGCTAATTCTTCATTAGGAACTATTGAGTATTGCTGGTCTCATTGAGAATTATGTACTAACTATGGATTATTTCTAATAACTACTAGTTCATTACTCATCAAATGAACAGTGCTTTTTTTTGGACTAACAGGAACTTACAGGCTACTGTTCTCAATGGTTTTTGCCATTTTTTTCCTTTTGGAATAACAGGCTTGTTTCTTCCTACTTGTTTGTATGACATACAACTTATTCTACAAAATATTACTGCCTAAAATATGTATACAGTACCTACATTTTAATTATTTACCTCACTTCAGTCCGTGTGCCAGTGTTCTTTGGTAAGATGGGACACTCGTGCAGTGTGAAAGGCTGCGAATATCAACTTTAGAAGACAAAAAATGCATATTCAGTAAATTTTCTTAAACAAAAAACATCTTAGTTGCCTTTATGAAAATGCCGAGAGCAAACACGCATGAAGGGATATATCGCGTTGAAAGTGATCTTCCGTCTCACCGCTGCGACCCAGGCCACGCGACGCCTCTTTGTTACCTCCATTATCTGCTGTCCCTATCCTCCTTTCCAAGTGGGAAACCGAAAAAATTCCTGTTAGTCCAAAAAAAAGCACTGTTCATTTGATGAGTAATGAAGTAGTAGTTATTAGAAATAATCCATAGTTAGTACATAATTCCCAATGAGACCAGCAATACTCAATAGTTCCTAATGAAGTAATAGCGAACTACTATAATAATTAGTTCACTATTACCTATTGAGTAATTAAGCATAACTCCTTAGTAGTTAATAGTACCAATTTAGGTGTTAATGAAGCACTACTCCTTTGTTGCTGCTTACTTCCTGCATATTTACCTGTTAACTACGGAACAGTATTATAAATTGTTACCATTTATTCTAAAGGGACATCATTTTGGGTGAAAACTTACAAGCATCCAACTCCAAGCTTCTGAAAAGCCTCAAATGCATATCTGAGAGATTTAGGGTAAGTAAGATTTAGTGCATAGATAAGGCCAAGAAAAATTGCACAAGCCATAGCCACATTTCCTTGGCCATTCATTCCTAGGAACCCTCCAAGACAGTGCTGATGTCCTCCTGCTCAGCTCTCTTAAAGACAAAGATTTTTATTGTGTGCTGGACGAGATCCTGTTGAACATCTTCTGTTTCGGCACGCTACATAACACAGAGGAGAGAACATATGAAAGATTTCAAAAATATTCTTCAGTCATATGTCCGACTGTAACCTGTATCATTTAGACCACAGGTGTCAGACTCCAGTCCTGGAGGGCCGGAGCCCTGCACATTTTTGGGTTTCCCCTCGTTTAACACACCTGATTCAACTTGTTGTGCTAATTACCACATAGCTGTTGAGCTGAATTATTTGTGGTAGAACAGGGAAAAAACTAAGCTACACAGGGCTCCGGCGCCCCAGGACTGCAGTTTGACACCCCTGATTTAGACAATGATAGACAGTAACAGTAATTATTATTATATAATAAAACACATTTAAAAATAATGATTTCTTATGAATTATTTTTATATTAATAATAAACCTTTAATACATTTCATTATAATAATATTGTCGTGTTGAGCGGGACGGAACGGAATGGAGACAAAGGCGCAGACGTCAGGGTATCGGGGAATACAGGGTTTAATTACAGGTAATACAATGACCGGACTGGAGAAACAAACTGAAACGCGGACTAAATACAGAGGACTAATGACAACAACCAGAAACAGTTGATCAGAGGGGGATTCCACACGGGGTTAACGAGGGGGCGTGGCACACGGAAGGTGCGGACGATTGGGGCATGACACATTCTATTTTTTTAACTTTACACATTGTTTGGATGCATTTATTTTCTTACTTTACAAACTACTGTTTTGATAAATGTGTTTAGTACAGTATATGCTCTTCTTGTTTTATCCGGTTCATTTTGTGTTTAAATGCTTAAAAAAAAAAAGATATTTAGGTGTAATTTTTTGGGGCCGGGAACCAATTAATTGGTTTTCCATTATTTCTTATGGGGGAAAATTCGATCACAACTCGAACTTCTTAGGATTCGATCTAGAGTTCTGAACGGATTAAATTCCAGTTCTGAGGTACCACTGTATTATTTTTATCTTATCTTATTGATTTGTGTCCTGTGGTATTTTATTGTATTAATACTCGCTGTATATTAACTATAAACACTGTATAGTACCTACTGACTTGTTTCCTATACTTGTACCGCACTTTGGTCAACGGAAGTTGTTTTAAATGTGCTTTATAAATAAATTGATTGATTGATATACCAAAACATTTCTAATTGCAACAATTTTCTGGGAGAAATGGTGCATTTCCTGGAAAAAGTCCAGGGATGCCGTTAATTTCGGCCATGACTGTATTTGTATCATTCATTCAACATATGTTAGCTGTAACTGTCTTTTTCATATGCCCACCAACCAAAGAATTGTTGTTTTGTAAATTAAACGGTTTAAATGAAAAACCCGAGTCAGCCACCATTAACTTGCAATACTCTTTAATCAGTTACATGCATGCAAAGCAATATAAGTGCAACTGAAATTTGACTACTGTTTTAAAAACATATAAGCTGAAGATAATGAAGTATAAAATGTAGCAGAACCTTAAATGATTTGGATGATGACACAAAATAATGTTATATGAGAATTACAGCAGAAGGTGAAATGCAATAAAATTCATTCTTTTTTCGATTTGCCAGGCAGAGAGGAGGCGTTACTGCTGATCCAGCTTCTTCTTGACCTGCTAAATGCAGTAACTGCTGGGATTGACACAAATTTCACTGCCAATAATGATGTACTGTGCAGTCAAAAAATTGAAAAAAAAAACACATGGATCTGCTTCTCACTTGTATCGATCCCTGAAGTAAAAAACATATTATAGACATTATGCACACAAGACTTTAAGTCTCAAAACAGTAATAGGTCAAAACAATATATGAAAAGAGTAAATATTTACATAATTCCAGGTATAGGGCATTTCACAATGGCCTCTTCATATCCAGGTATCAGGGCCATCCCGGAAAGTATGTAAGACAGCACTCATCTGGACAGACATGAAGAACAGAAAATGTATATACAGTCTATATACAAAATATATACAGCCACTCTGAATACGTACATTAGAAACGCAGTGAACAACTAGTCAGACCTGGACTCATGTCACAATTGGGTTCATAATCTTAATGAATCATTAAAATTTTAGATGCCAACTAAGTCCTGATAAAAGCTGTGAGATGCTGCAGATTACTATGAGCCAGCGGCACTGTCATCAGGAGGAAGAAGGCAGAGATCTGATGGGACTTCATGATTCCACTGGACGTTTGTGAAGATCAGCGTCACTTCTGCAGCTAAACTGAGGCCAGCAGAGTCTAACCACGTCCTTTTAGAGGGGTTGTGTGTCGAGGTGGAGAGGATGGGGTGGATGAAAAAAGTATTTACCACTTAATGCACCTAAAATAGACTGACCACAGATGAGAAGGTGGGGCTGAATTTTCTGGGACTGATGTCACATGCATTCTGAGCATTTCCTGTACAGAACAGCAGATATTAACATTGGCTGCATTGCATGTTTGCTATTGACTGTTTTCCAAACCACATAGAGCCACCTGGCTGAGTGTGTGGTAATTACCCTTCTAACTAAGGTGTTGGAAGATGAATGGATGTAGGCCTACATATGGTATATGTAAGAAAAGCAATGGCCCCCTCTCCTGGTAAGTCCTGATATAAACACACAAGTGGCTACTCAAATTATTTTTGCATATGAAAAATAGTGCTCAAATTTCACATATGCTCTGGGCTATAAGAAATGGAAGATATAGTGAATATAGTATAGTGAATTGTTCTGTAGACAGGGAAATCCACTTGTATAACCTTGTTCTCAAATGAAAGCGTTCTGAAGGGGGAAAAGGCCATATTCCATATTTTATTCATCAAATAAATAATAGTATAAGTTGTATATAGTATAATGTACATAAAACTGTATTAAATATATACTATTGTGTAAAGATTTATGTAGCCACCTTAACTCCTCATCATCAGACATCATGTTTTATCGCTGTGGTTATAAACATGTTAGCTAAGCAATGCTCATCTTTTTTGTTCAAGTGATTCTCTTTAAGGGGTGTGTGTGACAAGCAGAAAAATGTTACATGTGTCCCTCCGCTTTGTGATTTTGTTGATTACGAGAAAGATCTCGGTGTGTATGTTGATGAAAAAAAAGGCCAATCGGATGTTGGGTTACATCTCTAGGTCTGTGGAGTTTAAGTCAAGGGAAGTGATGCTACGATTATACAATTCCTTGGTAAGATCCCACCTAGAATATCGTGTGCAGATTTGGTCACCATACCTTAAAAAGGACATTGCTGCCTTGGAAAGGGTGTAACGAAGGGCTACAAGAATGATTCCTGGTCTTAGAGGAATGTCTTATGAGGAGAGGTTAGCTGAGCTGAATTTGTTTAACCTGGAGAAAAGAGACTAAGGGGGGACATGATCCAGGTCTAGATTGTAACGGGTCTGGATGCTGTTCAGCCAAATGGCTATTTCAATATTAATTTAAATATTAGAGCTCGTGGCCATAAGTGGAAATTAGCGGGAGAACATTTTAAAATAGATTTGAGAAAACACTTCTTTACACAGTATGTAGTTAGAGTATGGAATAGTCTTCCTGTTAGTTAGCGACGGGATGGCAGGAGACCAGGCAGGAGCTCTCAGCTCCGCAGATGCGATGAATGCCAAGGGGTCACCAGGCAAGCAGGGCATGGCTGGGGCACCTGGAGGCAGGTCGGATGCAGCTGGGGCACCTTGTGGTTAGCAGGATACAGCAAGGGCCCTTGCAGGCGAGCAGGACGCGGTCGGGGACATGCTGTAATGCTTTATTAATTCTTATACCAACCAGAAAACAAGACGACAATTCATAAGGTCAATTGTCGTCTATAGCCGCCCCATCCATTCTTTGATGCCACCTAGTGCTGCTGTTTCAATTTTGGGCCAATTTGTCTCAAAATGAAACCAGGTCAAGATCTTTTCTGTGAGGCAGCACCCAGGAAAAGCACTGGCACACCCTGCCCTGGAAGGAGCAATCCAGGATGGGGCTCCAACCTATCACCAAGGACACACAGTCACTCACTATGGGCTCAGTATATACCTCGCGAACGTTTTGCCCAGGGGCCCACACAACCCATAATCCGTCCCTGGTTGGGAGAAGTATGTACTATAAAGATACCGTAGATAATTAAGTTGCAATTTGTCTTGTAGAGTAGAGGTCTGCAACGGGGCGGGACGCCCGCAGAACTCGCGGGACGCGGCGCAGGTCTACATTTGAGAGTTTCTTGTACCGGAGCGGGATGAAAAATCAGTCCTGCGCAGACCTCTAGTTGGAATAAACGCAGAGCCGCGCCACAAATTTCAATGTTTCCCTATATTTCTCTCATTTTGACTGTGAAATGTTTCTATTGAGACTGTTTAGATATTTTTTAATTCAGGTCTGTAGCCTAGTTAGATAAATACATTTGGTGCCTTATTTAATTTTTATAAGCCAAGATATTATAGCATTTAAAACGTGTCCGGTATTTTTGGCACACCCTATGCTCCAGCAGCCTTGCTTGCGGGATTCAGCAGGTGGGAGCTGGACAAACCATAACAGATGCGGGCGGGAGCGGGTCGAAATATTACACATTTCTGCGGGATCAGGATGAAAAATCAGTCCCGCGCTGACCTCTACTGTACTTGTGTTTTTAGGGAGGTTTTGCCCAATGCTTCAAAATGATGGACATTTTCACTGGAGAGATATTTGCAGTGAAGGTGATTCCGATAAAGCACTCTGATGGAATAAAAGAGGTATGTGGTCTGAATCTTGCTTGAAGTCAGCCCCCTCCATAGTTAAATTGCATTTCCCTTATGCTCATTGTGGTAACACGTCTGACATTTCAGAGTCTCCGAGAAGTGGTGATGCTAAAGACGCTGCAACACCAGCAAGTGGTAAACTTCTCCCATCATGTAGAAGATGATAAATTCTTGTATATCTTCATGGAGCTGTGCAGTAGGGGGGTGAGCCCAGCTGTTTCTGGCCTTTGCAGACAGTTTGTTAAGGTTAAGACTCTATGTCGACTCACGCCATCCTTTCTTTTCCCATTCCAGTCGATGCTAGACCTCCTTCAAGAACGTGAAATCCTGAGCAAGCCAGAAGTGCGGTATTACATGAGGCAGCTCATTGGGGCATTACGACACATCCATGGCAAAGGCATTGTCCACAGGGACCTCAAATTAGGTATGTGTGCATGCACACGTGATTTGTTTAATTCTTCACATGTTAGTGTTGGCATTTTACATGGCATTTCCTGTGTGGTTTATATGATTGCTGCCTGCTGTTGTATTCTGCAACTGTTTAATGTCTGGTGTTATTAGGTGAAATATTTGAGTCATTGGTCTTTCAGAGAACTTATTATTAACGGAGGCCTTGGAATTAAAAGTGGCCGACTTTGGACTGGCCACCAAGCTGGAGCCACTGGAAAGGAGGCAGAAGTGGGTTCTTTTTCTTAGATTCTCCAGCAAATCTTTCAAATTGCTCATGCAACAGGCTGAAGCACATGTATACTGTTTTCCTTTTGTGTGTGTTGTAGACGCTTTTGTGGGACGAGAGAATATGCGGCTCCTGAAGTGTGGAAGATGGAGGGACAAGGGCCAGAGTCAGATGTCTGGGCGCTGGGGTGTATCATGTATGTATACCTTCTCAATCGTCCTCACAGTCAGAGCCAGAGTCAAGAATGATATCTGAAATGCACCAATGCAGAATGTTGTTATATGCAAATGAAACTCAAATGCCGTTGCTGACTTTCTCAATACAGGTATACGATGCTTGTTGGTGCATACCCCTTTGATGGTGATGCTGAAGAAATCAAGCTGCGTGTCACTCAAGCAGAGTACACTCTACCCAAGTCCCTCTCCTCATCAGCCAAGAAATTGATTTCTTGGATCCTACAAAAGAATCCACAGGATCGGCCCACATTGGAGCAAATCCTGAACCATAAGTTCTTCACTAAGGTACATGCAAACTGCTGGTCTGCTGAGTTCAATAGTATTCATGCGTCCTGAGGAATTGCTTTGCTCAACCGAAACATCTTAAACTACAACCCTAGGGCTTCACGCCGGAGGAAATTCCATCAAACAGCTACCACAAGGTGCCAAGATTCAGAGCAGTTAAACGCGTAAAGCACTTTTTCGTCAGGCTGTTCCGCCGCATATTTGGTCAAAGGAGACCCAAAGGTAAGTAAGCTCCTTCAACACAAACCTTGCTAGTCCAGTATCTCTCAGTTCATCAGGCTCAGATACCTGGTTTTCCCATGTGTTCTTGCAGATATGCCCCACTGTGAATTGAACATGAAAACCAGCAGAGAGAACAGTGGCCCTTTCGTCTACAGCAGGGGTGTCCTAACTTTTTTTAGTGAGGGCCACATACGGAAAAATATTCCGAGGGCTGGGCCAACTTACTAGATATCAGCTATGTATGGGCTCATCTCTTTTGTATTTAAGTTCAATCAATCAAATCTGGTCAATAAATTATAATTATGCTTAATAATTTAATCTGTTTATATCATGCCCCGCTCCCCAATCAAATGTAAATGTTCATTTGTCCTGGCTGTCATATGTGTCTTAAATAAATCAGTGTGATTTTTTTACTGTGATTACTGTCTATTGGCTTTTTATTCTTAACCCAGAGGGATTTTAATATTTATTATTGTCTATTTATTATTGTTTGTCTGGTGTGTGTGTGTACGTGTGTGTGTGTACAGTAACGTGGTTTATGAAAGCACTTATAGAGCCAATCATAACGCATTCTTCAGTTACATATGTGTATAAAACCTAACTATGTATGGTCCAACCTCCAGTAGAGTTAACAGGAGTCCCATGTTCAGTAAAAGAACGGGAATACTGGAAAGCATCTGACTGGGGATCTCTGATTATATGCATTACCAGTGTTGTATGGTGTTCTTTCCACAAAATACTGGAACCACCTCTTCCTTCTTGTTTTTGGAATTTATACTCTGCTTCAGGAAAAGGTTAAACTGTAGCTGTATGCCTTTCCATCCATCTTCTAAACCTGCATGCCCTCTATTAAAGGTCAGCAAATGGCCAGATCCAGTCCATCTAGAAACTTATTTGGTCCCCAGAACAAGGTTTCCCTTTTTACTTTTCATTACAAAAAGTTTTGGTATCTCACAAAAGGTCCTATTCGGGGGGGGCGGAGCCTATCCCAGAGGCCATGGGCACCCATACTTGGATATTTTGGCTTTAGTTCACTTTGGTATGTGTTTTGACTGGGGCAGAGACCAGAAGAAACACCATGATGACACAGGAAGAACACAGGACCTCCACACAAGTGGAGCTGAGGAAGAGGCTCAAACCCTGGACCCGCAACACCGCACCTCCCCCGATGCCGTATACAGGCTATCGGTGAGAAATGAATGCAAATCTGGATGAAAATAAAAGGGTGAGATGTTGCATAAGCTTGTGGAAACAATGCCATGATAAATGTGCACCAGAATCACAGCTAAAGGAGGTCCAATGAAAAATTGAAATGGCAACTTTTTTTTTGGCCGGGCAGAGTCACTCTATTCTTTGAGGTTCTCACTGATGCGGTTGATGTTCTTCCTGTGGTTGTCTTTGGGGCTGAGTGTCCCGGAGGGCTGCTTACGGGCAAAGCTGCGCATGGTGCATACCAGGGGTACAGTCAAACGGTACACGTGCTACTCGGAGTACTTGTTCACCTCTACAGTGACTGGTCCATCGCCCTTTTCCTCCTCCTCCTCCCTGTTGCATATCCTATAAGGGGAGAACATGAGCTTCTTGCACTCCTGCGGCACCTCCTTGTTGTGCTTGGCCTGCTGCTACACTATGGGCCACAGCGCCTCCCACTGGTTGGTGACGTTCTTGTCTAGCCCTGCTGGCTGCTGCCAATCCCACTCTTTTATCCATTTGTTCGTCCACCAGACGCAGATCACCAGGCAGGAGAACGACAGCATGTAAAAGAATGTGCACAGGGCCGGTACCAGGTAGTCTTCCCAGGAGGATAGCCAATCAGAACACACTATAGCCCGTGCTGCACAGCTCATTGGCTGAAGTGGCTCACAAGAATTCCAGTTACAGTCTACAGGGAAGCAGGCTCGCACTCATATAGGCAGACGAGTAAGAGTATTTTGAAACGGAATTCTCTACGGCAGACGGCTACAGGCAGAACTGCTCAATTTGTTTACAAAGGTAAACAATACTACTGGACCTACACAGACATAAACAATGATCACACATTTGTTCTCCCAGTGTGTCAGTCTACTACAGGGGTCATCAACTCTGGTCCTGGAGAGCTACTATCCAGTAGGCTTTCTGTCCCACTTGGCTTCTGATGAGCCACACCTGCTCCTGGTATTTACCTGAGAACTAGTGTGGCTCATCAGAAGCCAGTTAGGATAGAAAACCTACTGGATAGTAGCCTTCCAGGACCGGAGTTGCTGATCCCTGGTCTACTACATACATATCAAAATATTGGATCACTTATTTAACAAAGGCAGCTACAGACCATGATTCTGCCAAAGGAGAAGGCTGAATTGTGCATGAAGTCACAACTAGCTGACGCTGTGCCTCCCACAGATCCAATTCACCTGCTAATTTGGGGAACACCTGCGTCTCAACATTGACCTCGATAACGGCCAGCATGAGGCTGCTGTTGTGCTGTTTGGACAGCAGATGGGGCCATCCTGACTGTGGGGACCCTCAGCCTGAGACCACATCCCACCTGCTGAAACCTAAGGTGATGGAATGGGGCTATCCTGAGGCTGAGAGGCTCAGACCAGTTATGGTGGCAGTGAAAGCCGTGCTCCATTATCACGGGCGAGTTTGACAGCCAAGCCACAGTCTGCGGAGGGACTCATCTGCAAGCCTCACATTACCATGCATGCCCGCTGAAGGACAAAGCTCTTTATAGTGCCCTCCACAGACTCAATCCTGCTAGTACACTTAGACATGGATAATGATTAATGACCTTTCACATGCTCATACCCGCCCCAACATCCAGACTTTTTCAAAAATACCCCCACTCATAAACAGACCCCATTAAAGCCTGACAGACTCCTATTAACTTAGGCACTACCCCCCCAAGTGATTAAAGTTTACTTTGAAATATCAAAGAGAGAAATATTCAGAAATATCAGGCAGCTTGTGGTCACCATCCCACCAAAAGGAAAGGCTACTATGGGGAGGGTGGTCAGAGACGCCACTGATGAGAGCTTTACTTACTAGGAATGAGGGTTTGTGTTTGTGGGGGGAAATGGAAAACAAGATGTTACTACACCCTCCCCCGTACACAGGAAACACAAGCAGGTGGCAGGACATCCGAGCTGTGGGTCAGAATGCCGGAATACACTGACGGCAGTCAGTCCATTACAGCTCTGCTAGTGTGGGCTATGCTGACATCATCAGCGTAGCCTGGATTTCTACTTTGCTGTTTTTGGAAGTCGCCGGTTCAAGCGCTTCAGTGATACAACTCCAGACTAGAGTCAGACATACATGGGGCTTTCAGATGTTAATAAAGTGCAGATTCAGGCTAAAAGGGGACAGTGATGTCTCTCAGGAGCCCCAAAACCTGGACACATACAGCAGTTGGGAGGACCCTCTGCATCTACCAGGGAACCATCTTCTGGACAAGAAGTAATGTCACCTCTGCAGCTCTTGTCTTGTGACCCCCAACCCCGCAATCTCACTAAATGCCGCTGCAGCTGATTGGCTGGAATCCTGCAGTAGGGTCTGGAAGGGAGCATAAGGGCTTATTTATACTTTGCTCTCACAACACATACGCCTGTGCATCATGGCTGCCACGTGTTTTCTGTGTTCATTCCACACGTCATAGATGCATGTACACGAGATGCAATCCCACCAAAAACTGGGGTGGCATTACGGTCACCTTTTGTCACGGGATTATCTGTTTATATACGGCAGTTAGTATTAAAGTAACATTTGATTGTTTACGAATGAATGGCCGGTAGAGCTGTATATTTTCAGAGGCAAGAGAAAATTGAGAGTACTATTGTGTCCCTCTGTGTACAGCGTCTTCAAAATTTAATGGCAGGTTAAGATTGTAAGAAAGCGGCATTATGTGTATGAGGTACAATGAAATTCTAACTTGAAATTCTGACTTGCCTGCTTTCATAAGCAATGTTATTTTTCAAAACAGTTCCGCTATTTATAAATCTTGGTTACAAAATTCACCCTAGAGCGTGGGGTTTACGTTTCGCTAGAATATTTATATTGTTATAAGAAACAAAACTTAGCAAGCCGTGCAACTTTAATGACGCTCCTTTTCGGGATTATCTACTACAGGTTTAACATTAGTGTAAAGTACACTGCCGCTACTTTTGCATGAGCTCTGCATGCGCTCTTCAGGCCATTCCTCATTATTTTCATCCTTGCTTGTTAAATCACTCATGAACAGACATGTTTGTGGGAAATTGCTTTATTTACAACTTTTTTCATTATAAATACTGCAATTCTTATTGCAGAAATTGATATTTTCAAGTGTCATGCAGCCGAATTACAAAATACTATGATGAAATATCTGGCCCCCTGGTGGACATGACCTTTAACCCTGCAGGTGGCAGGTGCAGCAGAAAGCGTTTTCATGCTTGTAGCAGGTACCACCATTGCTGCAGGTGGTGGCTTTTACCTGCGAGGGGGAGGAAGTCAGACGGAGCAAAAACACGCAGGCGACTGATCGGGGGGGGGGGGGGGGGCAGGCAGAGTCAAACCAAGACAAAAACATGCAGGCCACATATTGGGCGGGGGGTGTTTGGGGTTTGGCAATCAGGGGGAAAACACGCAGGTCACGGAACGGGGGGGACAGGCAGACCATGGCAAAAAAACACAGGCCACAGATCGGGAGGGGGGGGGCAGGCAGACCATGGCAAAAACACGCAGGCCACAGAAAGGGGGGGGCAGGCAGACCATGGCAAAAAAACACAGGCCACAGATCGGGGGGGGGGGGGCAGGCAGACCATGGCAAAAACACACAGGCCACAGATCGGGGGGGGGGGGGGGGGGGCAGGCAGACCATGGCAAAAAAACACAGGCCACAGATCGGGGGGGGCAGGCAGACCATGGCAAAAACACGCAGGCCACAGAAAGGGGGGGGGCAGGCAGACCATGGCAAAAACACGCAGTCTGGCCAGATCTTGAATTTAATCCATGCCGCAGAAAGACATCCACAGTCCAATGTCAGGAGAAACTCATTTCTGTTACTGCCAGAGAAGATCACGGCGCCCCAGTGGTTCTCAGCCCATGGACTCGCATGAGAGTACCACAGCCCTCACAGGTGGATTCAGCATATTAATTTGGGCAGGAAGTTAAACAGAACCTCGTCATCATCACCATGGGGTCCAATGGTTTCAAACCTCACTTCTGAAACATGGGTCACATGAACCAAGTGGAGCCATCAAGACATTAAGTTGATCATAATTATCACTGCACTGCTCCAGCACGAGACCAGAAGCATCTTCACATCTGTGAAAGAACCCAATGTTGTGTCTGGATCCAGAAGCACAAAAGTACGATGACTGAAAGGGGCTTTAGTGAATCCAAGACAGAACGGCCAGCTAAATGCCAGTTTGGCACTTTCAAAAAAAGCTCATGCCTTAGCAAACATCAAATCAGGTGTTGAGGCAGGCCTGGTCCTCAGGGTTTTGCAATCTTGACACAGATCTATAAACCTGTTGAAACATATGAGCTCTTTGAGAAAAGTATTACCATCAAGAGGGCATCATCACCTAAATACACTTTGCTAGGAAAACACCACAGGTGCAAACCCTGAGGAGCAGACCCCGTATGAATGGTCAGCACCCCAGTCCCTGTCCTTCTGAGCAGCCCACGTCTCTCTACACACCAGGTCTACAGCCATGGTGCCCCTGTGGTTTCCGAGACCTTCACTGAAGCATGAGCAGCGACCCCCACCAACTTCACTGCTGAACTACACAACCCCAGAAGTGAAGAGACTTCGGTCCCTCTCTTGGACATGGTAACCACATGGTTGCTGGTTCATAGATTTGGAAAGATCAGATACATGCCTTAAGCTTATCGCATCATTTCCATTGCTTTTCACAGTTTTCAGTGCATCCAGATAGTACTCACAGGGTTTCACTATTTCCACATTTTGTTATAGCCTTTTCCCAAAATGGGTTTGATTCAATTTTTACCTCAAAATTCTACACACAATACCCCATAATGACAAAGTGAAAAACGTTTGCTTGGCTGTTGGCCATGTGTGATGAGTAGATGAACTTTTATTAAATGATTAGTTGGGACATCTGGCCAAGAATGGAAAATATGATACGTGATGGGGGGTTGGGGTATTAGAAAAATCTGTGCACTAAACCCCTAGAGTCCCGACTGCATCCCCCAGTGAGAGCAGTGGAAAGTGAGAGCCAGGAAACAGGAATTATTAGCAGCTCCAGATTATATTAGGAAGTGGCCTCCTAACCTGTGGGGGCTGATCCTTCCTGACGGGTTTTCACTGCCCCTCCAGTTACAGACGTTTTATACACCCCCCATTCTGATTGGGTAATGTAAGGAAATCAGCCTGCCAGCACAGTGACACTCCACATCACTTTTGGCTTGTTTTCCATCCTTTTGTCCATTTACGCTGTACAGGAAGTGCATAGCATGATAGTTTTTCCACGATGTCCCATGAAGTTATGGTCTCGACGTTCTCACATCGTATCAATAACAACCAAATACAGAAAGACTATTTACTGTTGAAGTCTGGCTTACTTTTTATCTTGCTAATGTGTTGGGTTTAAATCTTTAAAGCTTAAAGTTTCAAAGCTAAAAGTTTTAGTACGGATGCTGCAGCGCCCCGTCACAATGAGACCGTTCCTCTAACACGGATCTAAGTGTGCTGGGAGCCATGGCTCTCTGTCCTCCCCCAGCATCCACCCACCCACCCCCTGACCAGACGACATGGCCCTCTGTGAGTTTGAGACTGATAGCCATGATACGATACGATTTTCTCTTGATTTTTTAACAAAATGAGCTGCAGACAAATTTATTTAAAAATATTCCTTTATTTTTCTTTCTAAACTGTACAAAACGTGTCCTTTTCTTAACAGTGCAACTGAAATTGAATAAAATACTTAAAAAAAACCCTGAAATAATAATAATAAAAAAGATTTCAAATAAATAAACAGTAACGCTTTACATTAATTGCACCTTCATAATTATTTTATATTACATTCATAGAACGTTCAGTACACCTTCATAATGTATTCATTAAGTATTTAGAAATCATTCATAAACATCATGCATGTATACATGCTTTACATCCTAACATCCCTTAACAGCTTTAATATACATTAATAACAAACATTACATGATTATACAATTATAATGTTTGTTATTATTATATAATGTTTGTTATTTATGTATATTATAGCTGTTAAGGGATGTTAGGATGTTGAAGTGTACTTGCATGCTGCTTATGAATGTTCCATGAATGCATTATAAAGGTGCACTGAATATTCTATAAATGCATAATGAATGCATTATGAAGGTGCACTTAATGTTCTATGAATGCATTATGAAGGTGCACTTAATGTTCTATGAATGCATTATGAAGGCGCCCTGAATGTTCTATGAATGCATTATGAAGGTGCCCTGAATGTTCTATGAATGCATTATGAAGAAGCACTTAATATAAAGCGTTACCAAGTAAACTAAGGCTTGCATGTGCAGCTTTTTAGCGTAGTTTGCCCTTTTAATAACCTTCGCTCTTGCAGTGGTGAATTGAGCTCACTGTGGTGCCGGTGTTTTGTCATAAAATCCTACCTATCGAGACGTGCTATCGAGCCTTTCCGCGTATATGCAGTTCCACCGTCTTGGGATTAGGGTTAGGTTTTAGGGGTTAGGGTAAGAGTTAGGGTTAGGGCTATCGATTAGCACTACGGTAGCATTTTTCGACAAGGCAGCATAAATCGACAGAAGACTGGTAGACATGCTGAAGCATGTTCGCTGTGCTGTTTTGTGTGTTTTATCAATCTTTTACAATGTTTGCACAAGTTTTATCTTGTCTGTGCTTTTCTCACCGTTTTCGTTTGTGATTACCGGAAAGCTAAAATGCTGCCACACCGCCGATTTAAGATGGGGGGGATGTCCTCAGTTTCGAATTCACTCACCATCTCGCGTTCGGTCAAAACCACAAACTAACATACGACGTCAACATGAATACGCAGTGACATCTGATGTTGAACTGACGTCACAAAATCAAATGTAATATTACACCAGTTTTTCCTGTTAAGTAAACTACCATGAAGTACTCCTAAAGAAGCGATTCAATTTCCATATCAGCCGGTTTAAATCATACATTTACCTTGATTTTTAACCAATTTGCGATTCATCGTTACATGCCTACATTTCATGGATGAAACTGATTCTGTGGAATCATGAAATGCATTTCGTCTTTTGCTGAATCACGAAAGATACCACAAAATGCCTTTCCTCTTTTGCTGAGTCACGAGACATATGTAAAAGGCGCACACCTGTGGGGGGAGCAGTACCTTCCAATGACTAGAAGGTGGAGCGCCGGCTTTGATTTTGCAGACACCGTGTATTTAAATTAAACTTGCATATTAATGGTTAAAAATAGAAATAACTCTGATAGATCTCATTGATTCCCTCCTGTTGTAGGCTATGCCACTTTCCCCTGAATAATACTGTCCCCGATAGTTCAGATACAACACACTGGGGAGCCTGTGTGTAAAATATAACAATAAAATGACGAGTATGAATGGATTAATACAAGGAGTAACAGACTCTCTGCGAATCCTCATAGAATCATTGGTGTCAGAAATAGCAGATGGAGCTACAGTTACTCAACCCGGTCCGCAGAGTGTTCAGGGGGACAGTCAGGACAGGACAGTCACTGGTCAGCTGCCTATTGTAAGGAAGGTTCCTTACAGTAGCCAAGTGCACTTTCTATTTTGTCATCACTGCCACTGCTGCCTGGTGATTTATCATCAAACTTCTCTGCAGTTTGTGTCTCTTCTGGACCTTCTTCTGCCTTCATCTGTTGTTCATTCCTGCTATTTTCAGCAGGGTTTAACCCATCCATCACTTTACTAATTAACTCCCTCATATATACAGTTAAAAAAAGCACAAGGAAAGAAGGCAGGGAATAACCCAGGATGAGGTGCCAACCTATAACACTGGTATTGTCTGAGTGTCTGTTTTTGTGTCGTACTTCTGTGTGCTCTGCATTCCCCTTGGGTCTGTGTGTAATTATACTATTTCCAAAGGGAAATATGCCGGTAGATGTGTAAATACTGTTTTATTAAATAAAGCCCTGTAAATATACAGCTAACTGAAGTGGCTCTGAGTGCTTAATCTTTCCATGCTGAGTCCCACATGGCTGCCCTGGTTCCTGTCTCAGGTGCCTGATTCAGGTGTGATAAACAGCAGACTGAGCCTGTGATCAAACCACTGGCTGCGGTTATACAGTAGATGATGGATGGATGGATCGGAAAATGACATAAGGATGATAGAAACTTTTATATTTTTCTAATGAAATATTTTTAAAACTATTCTTTATTATTGTGAAATAATGTTTTAAGTTTTGTTTTTATGTTTATGACCAACTTCCAGAACCGCGGACAGGCCCTAGAATGCTCAGATTTAAAAAACAGCAATATACCTAATAACTGCCTAACAACAAAGCTTATTTATGTAGCACTAAAATGGTATAATACCGCATATAATGGTGTTGAGCATGGATGTTGTTAGGTCCGATAACTCGGGGCTACAGACACAAATATTTTAAGCCTAGGCCTGAGTATTTTAGCCTCGATGCCAATCTTCCTTCAAAAAGACAAACAGGTAAGCCCCAGGTAAACTTGACTTAGCAATAAGAACATAAGAACTTAAGAAATTTACAAACGAGAGGAGGCCATTCGGCCCATCAAGCTCGTTTGGGGAGAACTTAACTAATAGCTCAGAGTTGTTAAAATCTTATCTAGCTCTGATTTAAAGGAACCCATGGTTTTAGCTTCCGCTACACTAGGAGGAAGACTATTCCATGCTCTAACTACACGCTGTGTAAAGAAGTGCTTCCTCAAATTTGTTTTAAAATGTTCTCCCGCTAATTTCCACTTATGGCCACGAGTTCTAGTATTTAGACTAATATTGACTAATAGCTAGAAACACCCCTGGTATTGAGCCACCCTAAATTCCTTCACAGCCCTACCTACACAGCCCATTTCCATTGTCAAGAAAATAAGTAAAAAAAAATTTTTTAGTGAATACATAGCAATCTATAAGCAGTTTAGTTCATTTATGAACAGAGATGGATACAAATACATCAAAAAGTATTTTGTTACGTCTCATGAGCAAGGATTTGTAATTTGTAACAAAATACAATACAAAATACTGGTGTGAGAAAATGTATTTAACTAAAATGCAAGTAATTTGTAATTTTAAAATACAAATATACATGTAAAATAGTAACGTATATGACGAATACATGTACCATTACAGCCCTAGTAATGTGCAGTAATTACAACACTTACCGCCTTCCTTAGGTTTATGCAGAATAATAATTTGGTGATTTACATTTGTTATAGCATTAACTGTGAAATGAAAAAGGACTTTAGTAACATTCATAACTTAATGTGAGCTCAACAGGCTGCTTCTGCAGCAGTGGCTTGGGGTGGGGAGGTTCTGAGAGACAAGCCCGCGATACAAATATTCACGATATTGTATCATGGTTTCAGTCTTGGATTCAGAACTTTTAATCCCTTAATTCATACCCAATGTTTCCCACAATTATCTTAATGCGTATCAATTTGCTTTGTCTTACAGTAGGGTGTTCAATATGCTCAAACTCAAAGAATACACTTTTAGACACATGCTCAAAAAAATCTTGGTGGATATAAAAACTCATACATTTAGCTGATACAAATTAATTTAGGAATAAAAGTAGCTGATTTATCGCCAAAGGAGGTTTCCATATATGACAAACCACAAGATGGCACTGCCTGACCATACCTGTTGAATTGAACTAGAATGCCACTAGCAGGCTAGCAAGTTAATTCATATGTTCTTGAGCACAGCACTACTATTTGCTAATCGCTCAAATTTCCTGTCCTACAATGACTTTCAGTGAGCAGTATCAGATAGTATATCTTACTACATATTTGACCTTAATGTAATTTGCACTGAACAAAGCAACTCATTTCCTTGGATTACTGGTCATGGGACAACTAAGCTCACAACGAGCAAGCTGGGCCCAACAGGATGTGTCACATGATTTACTTGCATCTAGCCAAAGACGGTGATAGACTGTATTTAAAAATCTGTAAGCCTGCTGAAGAAGGTTCTTAAAATAGAAAATAACTAAATAAAATTGCATATTTTATAAAGTATTTCAAATACAAAAATACAATCAATATATTTTGCTACAAAATTCATCAGATTTATTTCCATCCAGCAAAATACAAAATACTTAAAAGTAGTGAATGCAATGCATTTTTATTCAAGCATTATTAAATGCAATGCATTTTATTCAATTAGTGTAATTCAACATGCTTTTTGCATCAAATTACTTTTGTCATTAATTTACTTCCATATGCACTTCATTTACTAAAGTGTGCCCACACTATTGAAAGGAAGGACAGTATATAAACACGCACCTATGTGACTAAAATGTGATGACTTAGCTAACAACTTCCTTCCTTTTACTCTGCTTGAGTTTTACATTGGATTTCATGTTACCTGTCACTCCACTACGGTCTGCTAACGTCTAAAATTCTATAATTGGTCACCAGGGGGCGCTGTCTCTGCTTATATAAAATACATCTTTATTTCATCACAGTGTGTTTAATTATCTCCCTGTTCTTGCAGGTAATCCAGAAAAGCAGATGCTCATTTTGAGTGAACAAAATCAAACTTGTAGGATCATACACAGACTCACAGTGTCAATAAAATAATATTTTAGGAAAAACATATCAAATTATAAATAACTATGAGTTCATTTATGAAGGAAATTTATTCACCATAAAGTGAATCACCACAGTATAAATTAAATACTAAGTATCAGCCTCAAATCACTAAAGTATGAAACTTCACTTTTGTAGCAAGTCACTAATTTATATAATTAATCCCCAGCAGGTTGCTGTTTATTTCTTACTGCTTGCACAACAAACACAATAGAATCTGTCTCTTTGTGAAGCTTCTTTAACCCAAAATCAATGGGCTCACCTTCAGTTACACCCCACAGGATGAATGCAGCGGAAACCATGATCTGTGGAACTGTGACATGTGAACAGTGACTCAACAGAGCCTGTTTGCTTTTATCTATGGACAGAAAGCAGAACCAAATTTAACCACATGCTCTGTAACATTAGATGACGATTACTGCAAAGTTATCTACAGTGATTGGGCAAGTTTTTCAGAAGTCATTGTAGTAATATTGCTAAACTCAATAGAGCACAAGAAGAGAACATAATTTCCACTATTGCAAGCCTGTCATCTAAAAATCCTGATAACTTATCTGTGGAAGAAAGTAACAGTCTTATTAAATGTCAGTACAAATTGGATGAACTTTATAAACTAAAAGCTGAGGGTGCTTTTGTAAGGTCCAGAAGACGCTGGCTTGAAGAAGGAGAACAAAATTCGGCTTACTTTTTTAGATTGGAAAAATCTCTAACTAAAAATAATATATCTCAGTTGAAAATAGATAATTCTATCTCTGAGGACCCAAAAGAAATTGCCAAACACTGTTCTGAATTTTACAAGAATCTTTATAGCAGTCAATTCTCTTACGACAGCACTATGTCCTTTATGGACTCTCTAGATAATGTTAATTATATTAGTGCTCCTGATAAAGATTTTTGTGATCATCCCATCACATTAGTTGAGGTCCTTGAATCAATTAAGTCTTTAAAGGTTAATAAATCGCCAGGCATAGACGGCCTTACTTCTGAATTTTACCAAAAATTTGCAAAAGATTTGGCCCCTTTTTTATTGGAAGTTATATATGAAAGCATTAGGGTGGAATCTCTTCCACCTACCCTAACTCAAAGTTTAATAACTCTCATCCCCAAGCCTAAAAAAGACTTATTACTAATAGACAATTGGCGTCCAATCAGTCTTTTAAATTGTGATTATAAAATTATTGCTACAATCTTTGCAAAACGTTTAAAAATTATTTTACAGGACATAATAGATGAAACGCAATCAGGCTTTTTAAAAAACAGACACATCTCAAACAATATTCGGTTGGTTTTAGATTTGTTAGATTATTCAGAGTTAGTGAAGGATGACAGCTATATGCTTTTCCTGGACTTTTACAAAGCCTTTGATTCTATAGAACATGGTTTTATATTTAAAACTTTAGAAAAATTTGGTTTCGGAGACCTATTCATTAAAACTGTTAAAACTCTGTATGCTCATGGCAATTCTTCAATTAAGCTTAAATATGGTACCTCTCCGAGATTTGATCTGCAACGGGGAATACGCCAGGGCTGCCCCATTTCACCATATTTATTTATTTTGACTACTCAACTGTTAGCCAGTCACATTAAGAATAGTACTCTGCAAGGGATTAGTGTCATGGGAAGGGAGATCATCATCAGCCAACTGGCCGATGACACTACCCTTTTTCTTAAAAATTCAGATCAGGTTCCCTTAGCTCTTAATACTATTAAATTGTTCTCCAATGCTTCTGGGCTTCTTCTTAATATGCACAAATGTGAATTATTGCCAGTTAAACAACTCTCTCTTTCCAGTGTATGTAATATCCAAGTCAAAGAGACAATAACCTACCTTGGAATAGTAATATCCAAAAATCCAAAACTTAGATGCAATTTAAACTTCTTGCCTATCTTAGAGAAAACTAAAAGAAAATTCAACCAGTGGCTTCAGAGAGATTTATCTCTAAAAGGAAGGATTCTCCTTTCAAAGGCAGAAGGCATTTCACGTCTAACATACGCAGCCATCTCTTTAGAACCCGATAAAGCAATATGTAAAAAGATTGATCAACAATTATATAACTTTGTATGGAAAAATAAGACTCATTACGTTAAGAAATCTGTTTTATCCAACAGCTACATTAATGGCGGTCTTAATTTTGTTGATTTTGCAACGTTAAACAATACCTTTAAGATTAACTGGTTGAGGAACTACTTGAAAAAACCATCCAGTATGTGGAATATTATACCAGAATATGTATTTTCACAATTGGGAGGCTTGAATTTTCTATTGTTATGTAACTACAGTATTGAGAAGATCCCTATTGCTCTTTCTAATTTCCACAAACAAGCACTCTTAGCATGGTCTATGATTTTCAAACACAATTTTTCTCCAACCAGTTACTTCATTTGGAATAATAAGAATATATGTTATAAACATAAATCCCTATTTTTTGAGAACTGGTTTAAGAATGGTCTCAATCGGGTTAGTCAGTTATTTCATCGGAATGGTTACTTATTTACTTATCAAGAATTTCTTTCTCACTATAATTTTCCTGTTACTCCAAAACAGTTTGCCACTGTGTTTGGTGCTATTCCGAATGGTGTAACTATGTTATTTAAGGGCTATAACAGTGCTTTGATAAGTTCTGGAATGCCTCTCCCAGACCCAGTTGACACATACGTAGGTGGGATATGTTTTAAATCTACTTTGAAAAATAACAGAAATATTCGCTGTCTTTTTCTTAATGATTTGGTGTCCATTCCTTCAGCTATTTCAAAATGGAACAGATCAGTGGAAAATATTTCGTGGGAAAAGGTTTGGACGCTTCCTAACAGATATTTATTGGTGAATAAGGTTAAAGAGATCTCTTTTAAGCTTATTCATCAGTACTATCCTGTTAAAACCTTTATTATGTCAAAATTCAATTTAAGCATAGATGTGAACTGTACTTTTTGTGACTCGCAACCAGAGACTGTCTTGCATCTTTTCTGGCATTGTGTTTATGCAAGAAAACTTTGGCAAGAAATTTGCCAGTTCATTGTAAATTTTATACACAATGACTTTGAGCTTTTCTTTAAGGATGTTCTGTTTGGGATTTTCACTTTTGAGAAGAAATATGGGGATATTTACTTTCTCTGCAATTTAATTATTTTGCTTGCGAAATTTTTTATCCACAAATGTAAAGTTATGAAAGTTACCCCGAACTTTTCTTATTTTCAAGAAGATATTAAAATCTATATTAAATCTTTGTCTACCTCCTATAACAAAAAGGCAATTAAAACCTTAAATGTATGCTCACGTTTTGATGTTTTTCTATAATTTGTATTTGATTATTTATGTTGTGAGGAAAGTTTGTTAGTTATGTGATTTATTTATTGCTGTATACTGTTTGGCTACCCTTGAACCCCTGGATCTTTGCCTTATTGTATGTTTTGTTGCATTTGTATTTCTGAGCAAATCTTCAATAAAAAAAAAAAAAAAAAAAAAAAAAAAAAAAAAAAGTTATCTACAGTGTTACGTGCCGTAAGTGCTTCCGGAGTTGTGCCTGGTTCCTGCCTCCGATCTCCCCTCGCTGGCTGCGTCGTCGGCTCCGCCCTCAGGATTCCGGACACGCCTCTTCCGTTGTCTGCGCTGTTCCTGGCGTCCGGTTCCTGCGAAAATAAAGAGCCGCTGTTCGTTACTTCTGGAGTATGGAGGGCTAAGAGTGCCAAAATTAAATAAATAAATACACCAATAATTAATTAATTAAATGTGTCATGAATTGTTTAAAATGGGAAATATAAAGATAAATTATTACTTAAATGTGTCATGAATTATTTAAAATGGGAAATAAAAATATCGTTAATTAAATGTGCCATGAATTATATCTACCATTAGAAATAAAATCATTATTAATTAATTACATGTGTCATTTACAATTATTTCACTATTTATTTAATTTTGGCACTTTCACCACATCATGAATTAATTTTATCTGTCAGTGTGACCCATCAAAGTCAGTAGGCGGGACAAACAATGATCTATCTGGATCTTGTGCAGCCGATTGTTTTGGTCTGAAGCTGTGTCATTTCCAACATGGCGCTACCAATCATGGACCAGGCCCAATACTGCGCATGTATTCACATTTTGCGGCAGACCGTGATTCAGGGCATGAATGTCGTGTATCATCATTCATTGGTCACGTATTGTGAGATGGGTCATTGATGTTTATATTTATAGTTCAGCCGTCACTTTATTGTGGTATTTAAACCATATTGCTTTGCAGATTGTAATATTTGCATCTGTGTGCGCGTTGCTTAGTGCCGGTGTTCTGAAAAAACATCCTACCTATCGAGACGTGCTATCGAGCCTTTCTGCGCATGTGCAGTTCCACCGTCTTGGGATTAGGGTTAGGTTTTAGGGGTTAGGGTTAGGGTTAAGGTAAGAGTTTTAGGGGGTTTTGGGGGGTTAGGGTTAGGGTAAGAGTTAGGGTTAGGGCTATCGATTAGCACTACGGTAGGATGTTTTGATAAAGTAGGACGTTTTGTCAGAACACCGGACAGTAATCTTACACTTTCCCAATTGGTATTGCTGAATAGATGCCTTTTCTTTAGAAATCGTAATAAAATTGGGGTGTATATCAATCTTGTGTACCCATATTGCTTATCAAGGGGCTGTGATATATGTACAGCATTTTCAAAAAAAAAAAAAATCACTCCAAAATAATAGTTAAGAACTTTTATTTGCACAACATAAACAATGTTTATGTTGTGCGGTTTGGCCCAAGATAAAACAATCGGTCGTCTGTCAGAAACAAATATAATTTGCTTCATTTAGCACCACAGAACACAGCTGCCATAACTGACAGGAGTGTGTGGTAATTACACTGATACAATTAAGAAAAAAAATGACTAAGGAGCAAAAAGCAGGCTTAGTTTAAGTAACTTCACAGCACATCGAACTGGGAGTAGTACATAATGGTAACATTAAAGTAATGTCACCTTTGACTAAAATTGATGGCCATACCCTGTATTTTACGTCGCTCCTTCTGAAGCACATTAGGCATTATAAGGCCTATGCGAAATAAAATCTTTTAAAGTCGAAGGACTCCATCATTATCCGGTTAATTGTCTTTCCTCTCGCTGTCGACATTATCATAAAAAATCAACAGACGATGAAATGTGACGCGATGCCATAAAAATAGCACGCCTTCTTCCAGAAGTCGCAAGCGTGCGCATGCGTAGTAGCGGAAGTTACATTTACGGTAGTGACACCCCTACCTATATCGCTTAATTAAGGCCGTTGCGAAATTCTTCTTCTTCTTGATTATTATAGGTAGCAATGTAAAAACAAATACTGCCATCTATTGTCTCGGAGTATGTTGACGGGTCCCGTACCGATCCATTATCTGGGATCTATTTGTTTTGACTTGCTGTACAGGGTAACCAATCAGATGTTACTCTTGGTTGACGACCTGCAGTGACCCGCCTACTGACTTTGATGGGTCACACTGACAGATAAAATTAATTCATGATGTGGTGAAAGTGCCAAAATTAAATAAATAGTGAAATAATTGTAAATGTCACATGTAATTAATTAATAATGATTTTATTTCTAATGGTAGATATAATTCATGGCACATTTAATTAACGATATTTTTATTTCCCATTTTAAATAATCCATGACACATTTAAGTAATAATTTATCTTTATATTTCCCATTTTAAACAATTCATGACACATTTAATTAATTAATTATTGGTGTATTTATTTATTTAATTTTGGCACTGTTAGCCCTCCATACTGGAGCTCTGCTCTTTGATTTTTTTTGTTTTTTGGATTTGTGTAACAGTTTTTGGTTATTGGTTTCTGATTTTCGCCTCACCCTTCTTCGTACTTTCGGTTTTGGTTTGGCTTCGCGTTTGGTTCATTGTTTTAGTTTGCTGGGGTTATAGTAATAAAACTTTCTGAAATTATTCATATTCATCGTTACCAAAGAAACAGGATCAAAGTATGTTAATGACATCACAGTTAAGCCCTGCAATGGACAGGCACCCTGTCATTTTCTAAAATAGACTGTTTGTCATGCTGCACCCTAATCAACACATCCACACCATTTAGTCTCACAAAGTGGAGCAGGAATTCACAATTAAATATTTGTCCATAAGTGTGTAAGTTCAAACTATGTTCCAGCTTGAAAACAGATTTAATATATATGATTTGGATATATTTACACAATATGTCACAAGGGGCTTTTTAACTGTATTACCCAGTCGTACAATGTTATGTACAATTAAGAAAAATACTGTGTTATTACTGCATTATTTCCCAGTGACACTCTCATGGTCTCTGCAGCTCCTAAATGAATATTAATAATAAAATCATAATTACTCATTACACTGCATCAGTCTAATAAAATACCTGTTATGACAGAGATGAAAACTGTGCTAAAGATGAAACCTGAAACAAATATGAATTCATTCAATTAACGCATTTTGTATTTTTAAAACTAAATTTCACCATTTCTATTGTTGCACTGAGCAGATTAAACCTCATGACATTTGCATAAAGATCAGTGTGTAACAGAACCACTGAGGCTTAGTGGAATGAAAATGTGATTTAATCACACAGAACTATGCTGAGATGCATGTTAAAACCAGTCCTTCTAGTGACTCACCCAGTCCTGCTATCTAGGCAGTTGTATTGGCAGAATCAGTATCTAATGGCGCTTTTCCACTGCATAGTACGGCACAGCACGGTTCAGTACAGCTCACCTTGGTTTGGCTCAGTTCGGCTCGGTTTGCGTTTCGACTGCAGTTTAGTGCCGCTTTAGAGTGGGCGGGATTATTCACGTGTCGTTATAGTTGCGCCGCCTCTACTGCCGTGACAGTAGACTGTTTGTAAGTCCGATGGTAGCCGTGGGCGCCCAAGAGCTTAGCGACCTCCTGAAAAACTTTTTCATTCCGCGTCGCCCCATCCAGCTCTCGCTGGATCCGCTCCTCGGCTACCAACGAGAGGAACGTCTGCACTTCCTCAATAGACCACGAAACAGCCATTTTTGGTTAAAACAAAATGGTGCGTCCGAACCTTCGCTGGCTGTGCTAAAAATCTAGCGGGTCTGTTGTGTCTCGTGTCACAAGTTCAGTGACGCAGTAATGACGATTTTCTCCGGCCAATCAGTGACCAGTAGAGTTTACACGTCACGTTTTGGTAACGGTTCGGCGCGCTTGGAACCTCGGCTGAGGTGGTACTAAAAAAAGGACCAGGTACCAGGTACTGTTCCCAGTGGAAAACCCCCCAAAAGTGAGCTGAACTGAACCGTGTCGTGCCGTACTATGCAGTGGAAAAGCGCCATAAGTGGACTTCACACCTGAACTCTCCTTTGTCTTCCATCCTGACTTTCCACAGTTTCATTGAGAAGTTTCCTTTGGGAATTTCCACAGTGAAGAATTCAGCTCTTCCAGAGTATCTCTCATCCTGTGACTCTGGTCTGTTCTCTCCATCATCGTACAGAAGCACCAAGATGTCACCATCATCATCTGTCTTTCTCCATTCCACCTGAAGCTCTGTCACATTAACATGGGTGTCCACAGAGCAGCTGAGAGTCACATCCTCTCCAGCATGTGCATAGACAGGCTCATCTGCACCCGTCACCACCAGTCACTCTGGAACAAGAACAGGAAGATTCATACAACCTGGCAACCTGACCTCTGTGTGTTTCCCCCTCCTATTTAAAGGGGAACCTTATACTGTATATTTGGATTTTTTTTTCATTTCTCCATAGTTTTAAAATTTTGACACTTTTGACATGTATGACCCATGAGAAGAATCCAGCACCACACTAAGCTTGGAGGAGTTTTACTTACACAAAAATGTTCTGTGGCCAAAATGAAAAGTGATTGGTTCAGAGAGATAACAGATACATCAGATTGTAGAGGAGGTGGATCCAAGACATCTGAGTGGTTGGTCCCACCTCTAGTTCAGTGGACTCACCTCCTCTACAATCTGAGTGACAATGAGTGACAATCACTGCATAACAAGAAACACAGAGTTCCATCGTGTGTCATTTGGTAATACAAAGCCGATCCCAATTTTTCCCCTCACAAAAGCAGATGGTTCCGGGCTTTGTTTAACTTCACAGAGCAGACACCTTTGCAAAACAGCCCTTCACAGTGTTTTGAATTGTCCTTCAGTTACCTACTGTTAGATTACACACCTAATTTAATGACTGAAAGTGATTCATTTGGATTAATTAGACATAAAAAATTAGTGAGATTAATTCAACTACATTCAGTTCTCAGAACACAAAGTCAATGCATCAACTTAAAAAGAGTGTTTCATTTTAAAAATACTCATTCTATGTGGGTGTAACCACTGTACATAATTCAACTGAGCTCATTCAAAGTAACTTTTTTCAGTGTGGTTGGTTGAAACAAAACTTTGGTCTGGATTTGTACTTTCTGGACCTGAACTTCCCACTTCTGTCTGTAATGTATTACTTTTATGTGTAACTTCCCCGATACTGCGTAGACAGTTAGGCAAATGGGAATTGGCTGCTATTTATTGGCATTGTCTATATACAGAATTGTAGTAATTAGATGTTGAATTCACTGTAAGAAATTAAGGCATCAAAAAAATGTTACATTATAAACAACCTTTGATGGTAATTTGCAGAAAAATTCAGTTAAATGACAGTCACATAATGAGGATTTTGCTACCATATAATGACAGTGGTGGTCTAATGAGTAAGGCTGTGTGCTTGTGATTGGAAGGTTGCTGGTTTCAATCCCCAACCAGCATGTTACTGTTCTCATGCACAGCTTGCTGGCTGCTAAGTAGTGGCTCACCACTGTGTTAAATGCTGAGGACACATTTCATGGAAGTGTGCCAACAATGACAATTATGAACTTCACTAATATTGTTTATTTAGCATTTTTCAGTTAATCTGAATGGGATTCGATGGACAATAAGTGATAATTAGATATAAGCCTTACTGAAAGACTGACCGGTTTATAGAATAATTGTCATGCTAAGTCAGCAGGAATTAACTGGTTGAATTTACTGGTTTAAACTGTAATTTTATACTTTGCACATTTTTATACTGTTAAATTTACACAATGTTGCATAATGATGACTATGTTTTTGGCATATTTTTTACAGAATTATTCTGGCAACCCCAACTGCCAGTTTTTTTTCCAGAAAATAAAATGTTTTTTTACACTGCAACTGTCAGGGTCAGTCCCTGTTGTCTCACTCTGTGTCCCTTCCCCGTTTGGCCAGCAGGTGTTGCTGGTCATCCCGTTCTTTATGTTAGTCTTTGTTCTCCCCTGTTACCTGTCTGGTCATGTGGCTCAATGTGTTGAGCATGTGGTTGTTTGTGTACCCTTTTGTCCTGTGTTTGAATCCCCCCTCCTCTGTTTTTGTATTTTGCTCCCTAGTGTTTCATTTGAGTTTCTTTAGTTCTTGTGTCTGATTTTGTAGTTGGTTTTGGTTTTGTTCCTTGTGCCCCTGCTTGTGTCTTTACCTGTTTAATTCCCTAGTGTTGGTTTCTGTTTCCCTGTGTCCTTGGTTAGTTCTTAGTTTCCCTGTTTTTTAGTTCCTTTGAGTTTATTAGTTTCACCTGTGCCCTGTTTCCCTGGTCTTTGTTAATTAGTCTCACCTGTCCTGTGTTAGTCTCGTTACCCCTTAGTATTTTAGTTCCTGCTTCTGTTCAGTTCCCCAGTGGTTCATTGTTGTGTGGTTGTTCTTCGATGGTTCCTATGTTTGATGGTTTTGGTATTTTCAGTGTTTGATGTGTATTCGGTTTTGTGATTTAGTCTTAGTTTATTCCCTTTAGTTTTTGACCCCTCGTGGTCCTTTTGGTTTTGTGTTTGTAGTGTTTTCTGTTTTATTTAATAAACCTCTTTTTGTTCTTGGAGCCGCCAGTGGGTCGTCCGCCCTTTTTTGTGCACCATGCCTCGCTCTCATGCCCGAGCCGCCCGCATCCATGACAGCAACATGTACAATATTTTTACATATATATATATATATTAGTGCTGTCAAACGATTAAAATTTTTAATCAGATTAATCACAGGGTTGCTGTGGATTAATTTCGATTAATCATGATTAAATATCATTCATTTTTAATCTAAATTAATCGTATTTCATTTTGCATGAGCAAAGAGACTCAAGAAAAAAGGGAATATATATGTACTTAACATGTTTATTGAACATCTTGAACACGAGTTGGATGCATTCCATCTGCCACAGAAGTGCAATACCATGGACCCATATCAAAAAGCAAGATTTTTTTGCTTAGCTGGACAACTTGTCGGATTTAAGGTACCTCAGTTTAAATGGTCTTTATCTTCGTTCACTTATAATTAGCCCGAACTTCCGTAAATCTGACAAATAATCAGACTAATCATGAAATACAATTCTAGCCCGGTTAATTGCCATTGTTAGCAATATCACTTGATAACACATTACGCGTGGTGCTTTACGTATAAAACTCCATAGCAACACGTCCACAGATAAGTTGGACGGTATAGTGTGTGCGACCGATTTAATGAGCCACAAATGAGAAGTAGTTGCTAAACAGTATAAAACTACAACTTTCCCTTCTGTTGATAAAAGGCGCAGCCATCTTGGATTCTGAACTCAGGATCCTCTGTGCTGCTCCGAGATCTCAGAGAAATGGGAGCGCGCATGCCGTCATTTCCAGCTTCAAAACTGCGGAATCCGACTCGGAATACGAGTTCCCAGGGCAAATGGAACGCACCAAAACTGCCCGAAATGGGTTGACAGAGACATTTCAGGGATTTTGAGACATTTTGCGCTGCAGATGGGTTAATTGTGTTAAATAATTTTAATCAGATTAATCATGATGATGGATTAATCTGCGTTAACCCGTTAATTTTGACAGCCTTACTTAAAACTACTGGTTATTTCTAATGGGATATATATTTTTCTAAAGAAAAGA
Organism: Paramormyrops kingsleyae; assembly: GCF_048594095.1. Taxonomy (NCBI): domain Eukaryota; kingdom Metazoa; phylum Chordata; class Actinopteri; order Osteoglossiformes; family Mormyridae; genus Paramormyrops; species Paramormyrops kingsleyae. The sequence goes on along the minus strand of NC_132808.1, from coordinate 1,023,309 downwards.
ATAAAGGAGTGATTTTTGTTATAATATCAATAAATTTGTAATATTTTTGCTCAATTAAGCAAGCCATCTTGGATTCTGAACTCGGGATCCTCTGTGCTGCTCCAAGATCTCTGAGAAACGGGAGCGCGCATGCTGTCACTTCCGGCTTCAAAACTCTGGAATCCGACTAGGAATACGAGTTCCCAGGGCAAATGGAATGCACCAAAACTGCCCGAAATGGGTTGACAGAGACATTTCAGTGATTTTGAGTCATTTTGCGCTGCAGATGGGTTAATTGCATTAAAACATTTTAATCAGATTAATCATGATGATGGATTAATCTGCGTTAATCCGTTAATTTTGATAGCCCTAATATATATATATATATATATACACACACACACACACACACACACGCTCCTCTACTTACGAAGTTTCAGACATACGAACGCAGAGGACTGTAAGTCCAAATTGTGTTCACTTGGCTCCCGTTTCCTGTCCGCAACATCAATTTATTTTTTTCTGCGCTTCAGTTCTGCCTAGTACGACTTCTGGCCGCTACTCCCGCCGCGCAGCAGCATAGCGTGCGTACTCCCGGCATCCTAGTTCTTTGTACTTGCGTATACCCTTAAAATCATGTTGAGTAACAACTTACGAACGTATCTCGTTCGTGAGTAGAGGAGCGCCTGTGTGTATATATATATATATGTGAATCTTCATCATTGAGGCGATGCGATTTGCATCTCGATACGCTATCAACAATACAATACATTAACGATTAATATAAAACAACCACCGATACGATATGATTCGATTCTCCCACTTACCACGATGCAGTGCGATACAACACGGTTTGATTGAACACAGTGCGATACGATGCGAAAAGTGGCACAGATAGTTCATTTTCATTCTTTATTTCTACTGTTTGCTTTACAATTAACAGGTACAATGCGACAATTCCCCAAACTCAAGGCAGTGGTGGCCCTTCATAGGTGCTGAATGCAATTCAAATTTGTACAGACTGCTGTACAGATGAACAGATTACTTGTTATTTCTAGAGAGTGCTTCACACTTTGAACAGGAGCAACAACTAAAGAGTTGAGCCCTAAACTGCAGATCTTCTATAAGCTGTTACAAAAACACAAAAAACACAGGTACACATTACACCTTTCTCCAAATGCAAAATGATGAACTACTCAAATTAACAACAGTCCCTGTCTCATAATTAGTATTAAACCCAAGTGGTGTAGTTTCATGTTTTTTAAGGAATATCAACTGATCCACATGGTCAGGATGAAGGAGACTGCGCTGAGCAGTAACAATATCACCCGCAGTACTAAAAGCCCGTTCAGAGGAAACACTCATTGTTGGTACAGTACATGTATACATAAAAAGCTCTTAGCCAAGGCGAAAATCTGAGGTAGATCGATTTGCTTTTTCCACCACTGCAGCACTTCACCACCCAGACCTAAAGACTCCCTCTCTATATATTTTAAGATTTCATCCTTAGCTCTCTCCCTTATGGTCTTCTTTGGTGCTGCTGTTGTGGTGAGGAAATCCCCCAAAAAAATGTTTTTTCAAGGCTGTCTTCTTTTCAGGAGGGGCATCATCTACTGAGCAGAAAAAATGAGATGTGGGGGCTATCAGTTGTGTTAAAAAAAAAAAAAGCCGTTAACGCAACAAAAACTGACACACAGTGCTAAATAGTAACATATGTATCATAACTTCTGGCACTGTTCCTATCAAAACACACCTATCTCTTCCTCTATGTGGGGGCTCCTGCCATCTTCTGCTTTAGCTGCCTTTCCCTCACTCAGTGTGCCACTGTCCCCTGCCTGATAATCCGTATAACCATTGTTAGATTTCCTTCAATTAAAATGAATGCACAACTTGAGTGTGATACATGGAAATTTAAATACCTAATAGGAGAGAGAGAGAGATAATCATAAGCAGCATATATTACCTTTTCATTCATCTTCAATGTTTCTGTTACTATTTTGATGAAGATGAGGTCTCTGGTGTCAACATCATCCTCAAAAGTCAGGTCTTTAAAGCGGGGGTCGAGGGCTGACCACAATTGAGGTCTGTGAGCTGTGAGTTCCGGTCAGAAAAGTCCAATCTAAATGTCTTCTTCATCTCAGTAATGTCCACTCGTTATCGATGTGGTGTGCCATGACGGTGACATACTGGTCTGTGGCACGAGATGTCCAGCCATCAACACTAATAGCCACTATCTTAGCATTGCTGAAAGAGTCGAGTATTTCTCGTCTCATTTTCTCATATAACGCATGGATGTGCTTGTCAGTAAATACCTTCCTATCGGGTATCTGATACCTTGGCTCTTGGACTTGAAGTAGAATCTTCTGTTATGCTATATGGCTGAAGGTCTTTGCAAATAAAAAACGAGATGGCTTTGGTTATTGCTGTAGAATGGGCAGAATTATTCGCTAGTGGGGCATGAAAAAGAACTGAGATACTCTGCTTATCAGTAATTCTGTTAGCAGTATCACTGGTGCTAGTGAGAGCTGGATCCAAAGGGCAGGGGAAACTCTTGGTCACCTTCACTGCATGCTGCCGCTTCAGGTGAGAACCTAGATTTGTTGTGCTCCCCGTGTATTTAATTGCAGCATGACAAAGTTTACAGACTGCATTTGATCAGTCAAGCTTTCCATCATGTTTAAAAAACCTGAAACGTCGCCAAACAATACACTTGTAAGAAACCAGCGAGTGTATTTCTCTCTCCTCCATGCTCACCACCACTCACTCTGACCCAAAGCCCTCTCGTGAGAGTTGGATGCGCGGGTTTTATCTGAGCAGAAACCCGCGCATCCAGCTTTCACGAGATAAGATGACCAAATGGGTAAATGGCAGCCCACTGACCTAGAAAGCACACATATCAGTGTGGCGCAAAAGATAAAAAATTTAAATTAAAAAATGCGGCGAGGCTGAGAAGCTAGCAAATGTGTAATTGCGCTTATAGCCACAAATCAGTTTTTACAGATGTAGAGATTTTAAACACGATACATCTCAAGTTCGTTCAGATTTTTAACCGATACGCACTTTTCCCATCGATGCAACCGCATCGTTTATGTTCAGCTTCCCAAGCCTAATGTGTGTGTGTGTGTGTGTGTATATACACTCACCTAAAGGATTATTAGGAACACCATACTAATACGGTGTTTGACCCCCTTTCGCCTTCAGAACTGCCTTAATTCTACGTGGCATTGATTCAACAAGGTGCTGAAAACATTCTTTAGAAATGTTGGCCCATATTGATAGGATAGCATCTTGCAGTTGATGGAGATTTGTGGGATGCACATCCAGGGCACAAAGCTCCCGTTCCACCACATCCCAAAGATGCTCTACTGGGTTGAGATCTGGGGCCTCATGTATAACGACGTGCGTAGAATTCACACTAAAACATGGCGTACGGACAAAACTAGGAATGTGCGTAAGCAAGAAAAAATCCAGATGCATAAAACTGTGCGTACGCACAGATCTACGCACATTCCCTTTATAAATCCGAATGAGTGTGATATTTTACGTACGTGAACGAGCCCACAGCCACCCCCCCGACCCGCCCATAATTATGTATATTTGCATATGTAAATCTATATAAACGTCCGCTTTGTTCTATGTTGTTCTTAAGCAACAATGGATAAACCACGAGGGAAAAAGAAGTATTTCAGCGAGTGCGAAGTGGAGGTCATGTTAACAGAAATCGAGAAAAGAAAAGTGATATTATTTGGTGGTATAAGTGGCATCAGCAATAAACGAAAGTTTACGGAGTGGCACAGCGTGGCGGAGTCAGTTTAAAGTGTTGGTTCCGAAATTCGCACGGTGGCCGAAATTAAAAAGAAGTGGTAGGACATTAAAATCGACGGCGGGAAAAACGAGCGGCCGCTCACCTTAAGAGTCTTAACAGCACAGGCGGAGGTAGCGGAATTCCCGGTCTCATACCCTTTGACCAACTAGTTGCTGCGATGATTGGGGACACACTTTTATCAGGTGAGGGGGACGCTGATGTCATCGCGGGTGATTTTTTCTCGTACCATACTTGTTTGAATTAATTGCATGTTTATGAATAACGCGTAGGGCGCAGATGCGGTGTTACTTTCGTTTATTCTGTTTGTTTATTCTTAGAGACAACAGTACAAGAGGTGCCCCCAATACATTAATAGAGTACATTAATAGAGTGAAAGTGCTTTCATTTACATAAGCAAATTCGTTCACTGAAGGTTATAGCAATGTGCGCGCAGTCGATAGCTTCGACTACGTTGGGAAAACCGGACATCGCTGCAAATTGCGCTTTAATATTTGCCTGTTCAACCACAGTGTAAGGAAATTTTATATATCTGGGTGACAAGCGAATTATGCCGTCCCATACAGCCGGCATGGCGCGACTCAGAATTGACTGAGAAATACCCGATCGGTCCGCAAGTTCTCGCTGAAAAGCACCTGTGGCTAAGAACCCGCGAGTGGACAGAACTTGTAAAGGAACAGGTAGCCTATAGCGTAATTCCTCATCGTCTGCTTTTGTAATACTGTAATGTTTAGCACACAGCTCCAAAAGGATTGCTCTTGGAAATCTTAATCGACTTAGAAGCCAGTCATCATCATCATTATAAGCTATGTCTTCCAATAACGCAGGAGCTGCCATGGTAGTTGTAATAGTTCAGTCATTTTCTGCACTGTTTTATTGTTACAAATTGATAAAAAAAATCAGCTGCCGTACATTTGTAAACAACATACAATTAATGTCGGTGTATTTGATAAAGTCCGCGTCATGATTGTGAGTCTGACACAGTGAAACTGCAGTAGCACTCTTTTGCCAGTAGGTGCCTCCATTTTGCCAAATCGAGCAGAAACTTTTGTGTACGCCTTGTCTGGGGTTGCCGTGAGAAAGTTTAGTTTTTATACGTCTCGACCTGAGCGTGGAAAAGGGCGTGCACAACATTTTTGTGCGTAAGCACCGTTTATACATGAGGCCCCTAGTGACTGTGGGGGCCATTTTAGTACAGTGAACTCATTGTCATGTTCAAGAAACCAATTTGAAATTATTCGAGCTTTGTGACATGGTGCATTTTCCTGCTGGAAGTAGCCATCAGAGGATGGGTACATGGTGGTCATAAAGGGATGGACATGGTCAGAAACCATGCTCAGGTAGGCCGTGGCATTTAAACGATGCCCAATTGGCACTAAGGGGCCTAAAGTGTGCCAAGAAAACATCCCCCACACCATTACACCACCACCACCAGCCTGCACAGTGGTAACAAGGCATGATGGATCCATGTTCTCATTCTGTTTACGCCAAATTCTGACTACCATTTGAATGTCTCAACAGAAATCGAGACTCATCAGACCAGGCAACATTTTTCCAGTCTTCAACTGTCCAATTTTGGTGAGCTCATGCAAATTGTAGCCTCTTTTTCCTATTTGTAGAAGAGATGAGTGGTACCCGGTGGGGTCTTCTGCTGTTGTAGCCCATCCGCCTCAAGGTTGTGCGTGTTGTGGCTTCACAAATGCTTTGCTGCATACCTCGGTTGTAACAAGTGGTTATTTCAGTCAAAGTTGCTCTTCTATCAGCTTGAATCAGTCGGCCCTTTCTCCTCTGACCTCTAGCATCAACAAGGCATTTTCGCCCACAGGACTGCCGCATACTGGATGTTTTTCCCTTTGCACACCATTCTTTGTAAACCCTAGCAATGGTTGTGCATGAAAATCCCAGTAACTGAGCAGATTGTGAAATACTCAGACCGGCCCGTCTGGCACCAACAACCATGCCACGCTCAAAATTGCTTAAATCACCTTTCTTTCCCATTCTGACATTCAGTTTGGAGTTCAGGAGATTGTCTTGACCAGGACCACACCCCTAAATGCATTGAAGCAACTGCCATGTGATTGGTTGATTAGATAATTGCATTAATGAGAAATTTAACAGGTGTTCCTAATAATCCTTTAGGTGAGTGTATATATATATATATATATATATATATATATATATATATATATATATATATATATATATTATTGTTATGTCATGATCCGAGCTGTGTAGTTATCCTAAAGTTAGGAGAGTTTATTCAAGATTTTGGAAGTTAGGAAGCTTGTGTAATACACAGTTCTTGTACTAGGTTAGGATAGGAACAATAACTTAGGAACTGTTCATCTGTAATGGCTTTTTCCTAAATTAGGTTCTAACCCGAGTTACCCTGACCTAATACAGATGAATGGCAAGAAGTTTTCTATACCCTCTAAATCGCTGATGATATGCCTCTGGGACTAGCTCATAGGCCTGCAAAATCGCTCCTTTCGCCACCCATATTCAAGGCCACCTTCCACCGACAATGCAGCACACACCACTTGAGCTTTGCTGGTAGGCCTGCACTACAACGTCAATGACCACATCTCGTTTGGCCAACCTAAAGATAAAGCTATCCTTTCAAAAGCTGTAAAATAAGCATCTACCTCGGATTCGCAGAATTGAGGTAGCAAGGAAATAACTTTTGTTATATCACAATCAGCTTTAGGGGAAAGAGGATGAAAAAAAGTTTTACCGGCACCTGGGACCCCCGAGTGAGCAGACTCGGGTTGGCGAAGGCAGACCTCTTTGTCGGCCTCAATCTCTAGCCTTCGCATTTCCAGGCAGAACTCGCAGTCTTGCTGCTGCACTCGTTCCCTGGATTATGCCTCAATACATGCTAATAAAAAAAAAACCTCCTCAAACACAAACTTCTCATAAACAGCCGATTTAATAATCATCTTTTTATTAGATCTCAATACTGCGACTCCGAAATGCACTGCCAACAGCAACAGGTCATCCTTCCTGCACCTGTCTAGCGAAGTAAAGGTAGGATTCTCCAAAAAACCCTTAACCGTGAACTGTGCCATTATCTGTAATGATTTTGATGTTTTTGTTTCCTTTTCCCAATACAACAAAATCAATACCGACAAACCCCTCCAATCACTACCAAACGAAGGCAACGCCACACACCCTAACACACTAATGAAATAAACAAATGCACAAGAATAATGCGAAAGTGTTTTCTTATATATCCTGGATGAGCCCCCATTTGTTACGTCTAGGTGTTGACTTGCCACGGGACAGCCATTGATAGTGGTGAATAATGACAAAAATACCCAAACGGATTCTTACGGTTCTTTATCTCAAAAGTGTGTGCCCTGTAGGTTCCACAGGAACAGGACAAGCGGGATTGCACAATGAGGTAAACAGGAAAGGTGCAGGTTGGGCTTAAGATGACACCAAAGAAAAGAACAGAACAAAACAACCCTATTACTTTGTTTTATAATTTAATCTATCCCTTTGATTGAAAACAAAAAAATAAATAAAATCCAACTATCTGCTCTATGGCTGTATAACAAAAACCTACAGGAGGTGGTGTCCACCTCTAATCTAGTGTGTCTAATGTCAACAAGTTCTGCGTACTGCATAATGTAACTGTATGAGAAACAAACAGGAATAAAATGGAGAAAATAGTATATACAGTAACTTAACCACAGACCGCGAATGAGTAAATCAAACGGTAATGAAAAAAAACCTAATATGAATCTATGCTGACCCAACCTGACCAAAATAAACAGGGTAAGCTGTATATATCTGGGGCCCATACTATGAAGCGGGGTTACTGGCTTATCGGGGTAACTTGTTGGATTTAAGGTACAGTACTACAGTTTAAATGGACTTCATATTCGTTCACTTACATTTCGCCCAGACTACCTTAAATCCGACAAGTTACACTGATAAGCCAGTAACCCCGCTTCGTAGTACAGGCCACAGATGAGCTACAACCAGTAGATGAAAAAGAAGCACAACAACAACAACAAACAAACAAACACTCAACGACCCAGAGAGAATCTAGTGAGACACACAGCAGCCAGGTTTTTTAAAGCCTCGGTGGCGGGAATTCTGGGAGCGGCCGGGCATTCAATCAACCACGCTAGCAGGTAGGCGGGACAGGCAGCTGTGTTATCAAGCTGGAGGTCGGATGTCAGAATGCTAGCTCATTGGCTGGCAAAGTCCATCTTGAATCTACATAGAGCAGTAAAGGAGGAAGCAGAAAAAACAAAACCTGACGCGCCACTGCACATAACAGTTACCAAATAGCTAAGTGCTGGGGAGCATCAAACTCACTGATACTGAACAAACTCATTAGGGAGGCTGAGTCTGCTGTCGGCTCCAAGCTTGTCAGTGTGGGGGAGGGGGACAGGGGCAGAATACTGGCGAAGCTGCGGGCAGTTATGGGCAATGCCTCTCACCCCCCCATAAAACACTACAGAAACTCATGAGTAGCTTCACCAACCGACTCATTCAAACCTGCTGCATTAAGGAACAATACAGGAAATCATTCCTGCCCAGTGCTACTGTATTAGACTCTGTAACTCAACTGCCCATGACACACCTGTGGTGACCAAACTGGACTAGTTATGTCTACTGGCTGTACCTTGCAACTCAGATTCCTGCATATCCTAATTGCATCTTTGCACCTTGTCTATTGTAGTATCCCATTTCAGTAATTTACTGTATCCTATTTTATTTTAATCTCATTTTATTCTTTTATCGTATTGTATTGTCTTTCAATTTTATTGTTTAATTTAAATATACCTGCCTGCCATGACAACTTAATTTCCCTCTGGGAATTAATAAAGTTATCTATCCATCCATCCATCCATCTATCTGTCTAAGGCAGGATCTGCAGGTTAGTAAGTTTCTGTAATGCAACCCTTGGACGGAACAGACAAAACGCAGTTATAAATGACAATTCAATCAAGTACGCAAGATTGATCTTTTGTGACTTTGTTTTCAATGCAACCAATTAGATGTTAGGTATTATTTTGAGCCCGCCCACTGAGTTTGATGGGTGACATTGATAGATCATTTTAATGGTTGCTGGTATCATTTAATTAATTTAAACAAGTATTTAAATATTCATTTTAACGATTATTTACATAATCATTTAAAGCCAATTTAAATACTTAATCATTTACATGACAATTTAAATCAGGCCTATAATTCAATAACCATTTTAATGACATGCTGTTAAATAATCACATAAATGACATATTTATTTATAGAATATTGTCACAAAACACCCTCCATGCCGACTAGCAGACTTTTCCAGACCTGTGAGCAAAGACGAGGCTGAAGTTGGCTCCTCATTCGCAACTCCTTATTGGGGTTTTCCGGTCCACCTTAAATGCTGCGCAGCCGAATGCAATGGCGCGATTGCGCCTGTAGGGGACCTCATTTAGCGAGACTTACCTTCAGAACTTCATTTGGCTTTCGATTTGTATTACAGTTTTTTCTGATTGCTTAAACCCTAACTGTGATTCTTATAGCACAATTTATAAAACTATTAATACTTATAGCAAAACCACTCACTGAGTTTGCAAAACTAAAAGCACAAACACTGCTTTGCACTCAGTTTGCAATTTTGTAACACACACTTTGCAAAACTGTAGGCACAACTCACTGCTTACACTCAATTACCAAATTTCCAACACACTCCTAGCAAAATTATACACATGTATGGCTATCATTAACACTATTTTGCCAACTGTCTGGCACACTTTCACATGTGAAAACTGTTTTAGAGAATTAGTTCACTTTGCAATCAGCCTAAGCACTATACAGTAAATAAGCCACAGGTAAGCTGTCTATGTGGAGTACAATGGAAGGAGCAGTAAGAGTGAGAAGAGTGAGAATCAGAGGAGGCTGAGGAGGCCGAGGGAGAGGAGTTCTTCTCTGCCTGGCGCTGGAAAGTGTACGACCGTCATCCTCATCAACAGGTAGCCCTTTTACAGGCAATGGAGGAGGCATGTGGAGATATTGACCAGGCATCATGTCAGGCCTGGATACGGCATTCAAGGAGATATTTCCCCCGGTGCCTTGGACTGGAGGATATCGCATGCGATGTGGACGAAATTTTGTGGCCGGACCCAGAAAGACGACATGATGTAGGCTGATTGTCTTTTTTTTCCTTTTTTTTTGTGAAATTACTATTTTGTGTTCTGACTTTGTCTTGGTTTTGATGAGTGTGAATAAACACCAATACTTGAAGTTTGGATCCTTGTATGTTTACATGACACTATGACAAAAGTATGACCTCAAATTGACATCTGTACACAGAGAAAGCAAAAGTCAGATGTGTTTTGTATTCATACCATCAGTGTGTAGTTGTCGCATTGTGTGCTTAGTAGATGATGGCTTGTGTGTACTGTTTGATACGAAAACACCATTTTTACAAAGGTGTGAAGAGTTCATCTAGCTGTGTTCGCTTTTGCAAGAGAACTACAATGTTTTGATAATTGGGTGAAAGGTTTTCTTATTTGTGTGTAGAGTTTTGCAAAAATAGCCAATAGTTACAAAAAATGTGCTTAAGCAATCAGAAAAAACTGTAACTGAACACGATTCGGCTGACTTGCTACCACTTTGAAGAAAGTACATATCTGGGCAGTTTCAATAATAGTACAGTATGTGTATGTTTTATCAGAAAATGAGACAAACACAAACGTTGTTCCACTCCCAATCAGGCCTGGACCCAGACTGCTCAGGTTGGATTAGGTAAGCAATTAGAAATTTTGGCTGGGCAACATTTCACACAATGGACTATACTACAGTGCAGTTTCAATTTTCAATTTCAATTTCAATTTCAGTAGGGGCTTATGACCAGAGAAATAGGTGGGGTACATAGATATTTTCATAATTTATGTTTGGACTATTTATGAACTTCTACCATATGCTCTCATGGTCTTATCTACTGGCATATTAGAGGCAAAGTTGGAACTCAAACTCATGAACTGGTATAAGAACATAAGAGCAGAACATGTAACATGAACAGTAATATAGTGGAAGGAAGCTCCTTAAAGAGAAAAAGCATTAAAAGATAATTAGGGGCAGTGTGTGGCTCAGTGGGCTAAGTCTGTGTGTCTGTAATCAGAAGGTCCCTGTTTCAAACTGGTTCAGCACATCTGCGGGTCCTTGAACAAGACCCTTAACCCCCAGCTCCCTGGGCACCCCAACAGGTGGCTGCCCTTCGCAGACAGCTTACTAAGAGCAAGTTGAGGGAGGCGTAAAGATAATTTCCCCACGGGGATCAATAAAGTATCAATTATGATTAACGAACTGCCTTTGCAAACAAAGGTGAAGCGACCTGCACTGTGCTGGTGTGAAGCAGAGCATGTGAGCGGAGCGGAGCGTGAGCGAGGAGCGGAGCGGGCGGAATTTGGTCAGAGCGCGGAGCGGGTTTTCTAATTAAGGCTGGAGCGGTGGCTTTGTCTCGCTCCAATTTCGCTCCGATACCGCTCACACTACAATTCTGAGGCGTGCCCAAATCTACCCAGAATTCATCTGTACAATTATCAAGACTGTTACACAAATTGGCCGAGATGGAATTCGCAAAGTATTTCACAAAGGAAACTGATAAATCATACAAGTGTACTATTCTTATCAAACGTATAGATGACAAGAATGTACAGCAAGAACAACAATGTGGTGAAACTGTTTCAGTGAGTAAAGATTCACTTTGGAATCACTTTTCTCAGAAACATGAGTGTGCTACGCGAACAAGCGGAAGCCAGAGCAAAACGCGTGCAAGTTTTATATGGTTGTAGCATATCAAGTCTATAAAGTAAATTAAAGTAAAAAAGCCTATTAAGTAAATATTGGTAATCAAATAAATTTGTTTTGTCATTCAAAGTAGGTCTAATAAGATTTTTTTTTAATTTCACGTAACGTAAAATATTATTTTAGAGACGTGCTGCATCAACAGAAAAAAATTGAGGAATTTAAAACGTGTCTGTATATTCTTTAGGCTATTAAACCCACTGATTCCTTTATTTTTAAGCCTATTTTTGTGTGGAATGCCATTGCCAAACCTGTCCGTTGTTGCCTATAAGTTGCTTAAAAATAAATATTTTCTATTCTGAATGGCAATGTTGCCGTTGCTCATATTTCTTTATGACATAAGGCTTCGGTTTAAGGTGACATTTGTTAGGCATGCAGATTATTTGTTCCTCTTTTAAATTGGAGCGAGCGTGGAGCGATTTGACTGGAGCGGGAGGACATTTTAGTGGAGCGAGGAGCGGTGTTGAGCGGAGCGGCTTATGCTACGTTCACACTGCGAGCGGCGAGAGCGTCAAAGCGACCGGAAGTCATTCATTCTCTATGGGAGGGAGCGTCGGGAGGCGTCGAGGAGCGGCGCGGCGCGGTGCATCGCGATCTGGGCGGCGGGAGCGTCAGACAGAAGTTGAATCCCAGGCCCAATCCCAAACTATACCCTCGACACTCCGCCTTCATTTCGAGTCACACTCCCGCCGAGTCACCCTCACAACACGCCATATGCACTTAAACTGAAGGAAACTGTCACAGGAAAGATTTGAGACAGACTTGCCCTCGCAGCGCCTTTTTGCAGTCTTCTTTACCGGAAAGAGGAAATGCATTACGTAGTGATTTAACGAAATGGATCCATCAAGAAGCTGTATTGTATTTTCTTTAATGACATATCAGTTATTTTAAAAAAGCACAAAGTTTATCTAATGCGAGAAGACGACGGCTACGTCGTCTTATTGCACTGAGCAATTTTAAGTATGTACACATGTCATATTGACGATTGTACAATTTCTACCATGCGTGTAAACTTAATTAGTTTACACGCATAAAACATTACGCATTACTTCTGTACCAAATACCAGATCCAGATCAGTAGAGGAAAAAACAGGCAAATATGAAACATAAATTGTTATTGCTGGTGTGATGTTGATCGAGTTTGCGTACGAATGTTTCTTCGCGTGGTTTCTAGTTTGAAAAGTACACAAAATCTCTCGTAATCGGATCACGATAAAATCAATCTGTACTGACCACCTATAAATAACTGCTTTCCTAATTTTTTTTCTGCAGCGATGAATTATAACATGTAACATAGACTTTCTATATGTATTTCCCAGTGCTGTTAGAATCCAATTATTAAATTATCGCGCTGTTCTGTTTCCTGTGCGCTAGGAATTGTGGGATATGGAAGTGGTAGTGGAATCGCGCGAGCCACCATCGTTGCTGACTCGCTAAAGGAGGGCATAATCGACCACTCCCCCTTAGCCCTTACTGCTTTGAGACACACTTCAACATGGCGACGGGTCTCGGGAACGCGCAAACGAAGGCGGAGTGGTGAGGCGGAGTGTGTAGGGACCAGTTTGGGATTGGGCCCCAGTCAACTTTATGGTAATGAGTTGTGACGCGGATGGGCGGCAACCAATGGGAATGTAGAGATGCTCCGCTAAAGAGAGCGCCGCAGAACATAAGCGTGTAAACTTTTGTTCCGACACAACCGTTCCTAGGCACAATGGAGGAGAGACTTAGCCTATTATTGCTGTGGCTGGGTACCCAGTTATATATGATGTGTCTGTTTGCATACAGGGACATAAAAAAAAAAAAAATGAGGCATGGACCAGAGTGTCCGAAACAATCGGCGTTTCAGGTGAGATGGTGAAGTGCATAATATATTTTTTTGATCAATTTAGGCGCCATAGCAGAGAAAACAGTGCAAATTGTTGGTAATGTTATACCTATTTATAGCATTAGTGTTTGTCAAAACATAATTATGTGTTTTAGTAGAACTGTCGTGATACATTTTAAGTACTATTTATGTTAACTAAAGAAACATAAAGCACAAGTAACTACTTGGCGATCATCCATTGAGAGAAGGTAAATTTGAAAAGAAGCGCTACAATATTTATAGGTAACATTTTCCCTTCAGAACGCTTGATTTTACGCGGGAATGCAAATAACTGGCTCACAACAATATTTATTTGTCAAATTATGTCCTATCAGGAGTCGGCGCAAAGATATAAGCTACACGTTTGTTTGTTTTGCGGCCCTTTTAAAAAGTTCTCAGAGCCTGGCATTCTGAGCGGCCTTGTCTCCGCCCACTCTATGACGTCAGAGAGCGTCTCCGGCGTTGGCTAGCGTCGCGTTCAGGGCGGCGGGAGCGACGGCTGGCGTTTTTGACGCTCGCGGTGTGAACGTAGCATTAGTGCGAATTAGAGCGGAGGAGCGGGCGGAGCCAACAGCCTCGTGAGCGAGGAGCGGAAATTCTCACCGCTCCGCTCGGCTCACATGCTCTGGTGTGAAGTGGGCAGGGAAGGTGTAACATTACTGCCTGAACTGCCTGCAGTAGCTGCCCTCTTGGTTCGAAGGCACTGGTCCTGAAGCTTGGTTATTCAAGCTAAGAGCAGCTGTAACTGAACTGCTGTTAACGAGCTTTGATTTGGGAACCAAAAACTGTTGCATGTTGTTTATGGTTGTGTGTGACTAATTTAAGTGAACTATTGCAAATAATCTATTTATAGGTAACTTTATCTATACTGAGTGCTGACAGGGTTGTCAACTCACGCATCTAGTGTGACGCGCTTTCAGGTTCTCACGCAAGAAGTCTTACGGCAAATCTATATTATTCCATTATAAACCTAATATTATCAATATCAAACCTTTGCGGTATAGTTCCGAAACTGTGGATAGTAGCGAACACTATAAATTACTTGTTTTTCGTGCACTTAAATACCTATGATGAGGTTTAATTTATAAATTACACTAAGATCGCAGTTACCAAATCAGCAGATATGGGGGTTCCACTGTACTATTCTAGTGAGCTTCCTAGCAAAGCTAGCTAGCTAGCTAGCTAGCTAACTATCTAAGAGTGAACTAAACCCCTGATAGCAAAGATCCTTATTCAACGTGACATTACAGCAAACTACAGCAACAACCCACTAAACATTGGATGTCGGATAGACGTGCAGATCATGTCTATATTGGGTCCGTCAGTCCATGACTAATTCTGGATATCTATACAACGTCCAAAATAGGTCCACAATTTGAACGTCCATCCATGACCCAACATGTACGTCAATATGACATTCAACATTTCAACGTAATTTTTTTGGACGTCGTGGACGACTATGACAGGTGCAGGAAATATAGTTTTATTTACAAATATCAACGTTGTTGTTATCAACATAATAAATGTGAATACAGATTATTTATAAACAAACATGATTTATTATGTTTTAGCCTATTGATTTATTCAGTACGGGGTTTTTTTGTTCCTGTTTTTTTTAACTGGTTTATTTATTTAAATGAATCAACTTATTTGTTTATGCATATATGTATTTATCCATATACTTGATTATTTATTAGGAAATGCAATTTGTGGGAAATTATAGAGTTCCGAAAATAATTTCATGATAGCCGATATCCACCCTAAAAAGTGACGCCATGACAGTCAAGGACCAACCAAAGGATTCAAGCAGTCAACGCCACTCTGATTGGCTGAAACAACAAGCCAGACATTTTGGCGCGATTCAAGGCAATGCTAACGGCCGCACACTACCTACTGTAAATCAATCCCTAAGGTGAGTCCACACATCGTTTTATTGTAAACTGAAGGTAAGTTTGGTGAGCCTATATAGTAAATTCTATGTCCATTTGTACGTATAGTGTTAGTTAGTTTAGCGTTATTATCTTAAATTCCCAAAGTTAACATGTCTTATTCAATTCAATTCAATTTTATTTATATAGCGCATTATCACAACATTACATTGTCTCAATGCGCTTTACATTTCTGCCTCGTAAGGACCCCCAATTGAGTAAGCCAAAGGCAACGGTGGCAAGGAAAAACTCCCTAAGAGGAAGAAACCTTGGGAGGAACCAGACCCAAAGGGGGAGCCCATCCTCCAGGGGCCGGCAGATGAGTCAAACAAACAAGATGAAATGACTAAGCTAATACAGACAAGATGAAATGACTAAGCTAATACAGGGGTTGAAATATATGTCTCAATGCAGCGGCCGACCGGTGCAGGCACGTGGTGCTTGATGCACGATGACAGGATTAATAGACACACAGCCGCAGGATGGATGGCGAGGCATCGTGTTGAGCCAAGGGCAGGCAGGTTGGAGGGTAGTTGCCGGAGGTGGAGGTAGTTGTCTTGCAGGCCGCAGAGGCATAAACTCTTCAACGACATTGTGCTCCATGGAGCACACCCCAGAATGGGTGAGGGAGGAAGTAAGAATAATTGTGTATTAGCCAGAGTTGAGGAAACCAGAGGCAGTGCAAGCAAAATGATCGAGTGCAATATTCGTCTAGGCTCCGGCAGATCTGAGTATAGCAGCATGAGAAAGAGGGAGAGACAGGCGGGAACACAGGCATGGGGACTCCCTGAACATCAGCACTCTAGTGTAAAGCTAGAGTGACAGCACTGATGCCTCAGTTTATCCAAAGCCAATGACACCGATCCCCACCCAGCTCATCACCTCATACTGTTAGTCTGACTGGGAGTGAGGGACTAGCTGGAACCAGAACTAGGTTTCCTATACGCTAAGCTATACAAGTGCGTTTTTAATCTAGACTTGAAAAGCGAGAGTGTGCCTGAATCCCGCACATCCGCCGGGAGACCATTCCACAGCTGCGGAGCTCTGTAAGAGAATGCTCTGCAGCCTGCCGTAGCCCTGTCTACTTTAGGAACTAATAGATATCCTGCTCCTTGTGAACGAAGCAGGCGAGAAGGGTTGTAAGGGACCAGAAGATCATTGAGATATTGTGGTGCAAGGCCATTCAGAGTTTTGTAAGTCAATAGTAATAATTTGTAGTCAATCCTAAACTTGACCGGTAGCCAGTGCAGGGAAGACAGGATAGGGCTAATGTGATCAAATTTTTTAGTTTTTGTTAGAACTCTGGCAGCTGCATTTTGTACTAACTGAAGTTTATGTAGGGATCCAGATGGACAACCTGAAAGGAGGGCATTGCAGTAGTCCAATCTAGAAGTTATAAAGGCATGTATTAGTTTTTCTGCATCTTGAAAGGACAGCAACTTCCGAAGCTTGGCTATGTTCCGTAGATGATAAAATGCCGTACTGGTAATGCTATTTATGTGAGCACTGAAGCAGAGGTCGGAGTCTACCAGGACACCAAGATTTCTGACCACTGTTTTAAATTGAGTAGGGAGGCCGCTAGGGTTGGGGTTTACAAACTTATTGCGGGCCTCCTTAGGACCGATTAAAAGAACCTCAGTTTTTTCAGTATTTAACATGAGGAAATTCCTTGCCATCCAACAACGGATGTCTAGCAGACAGTCGGCTAAAGAAGAGAGCTGGGATGCGTCACTAGGTTTAACAGATATATACAATTGTGTATCATCAGCATAACAATGAAAATTAACACTGTAATTTCTAATTATGTTACCAAGCGGTAGCATATATAGATTGAACAGTAGGGGGCCCAGCACTGATCCCTGCGGGACACCATATCTTACTTTAGTGGCTATGGATGACTCATTGTTTACATGGACAAACTGGTAACGATCAGTTAAATACGAACGAAACCACAGTAGTGCTGTCCCTTTAATGCCAATCAATGTTTCCAACCGGTCCAAAAGAATATTATGGTCTACAGTATCGAATGCTGCAGTTAGATCCAGTAAGAATAATAGCGATATACAGCCACGGTCGGAAGCCATAAGCAAGTCGTTTATCACTTTGACTAAGGCCGTTTCTGTGCTATGATTGGGTCTGAAACCAGACTGATATAGCTCGTTAGCATTATTATCTTGAAGAAAGGAGGACAGCTGGTGAGCAACAACTTTCTCAAGAATTTTAGAAATGAAGGGAAGATTTGAGATGGGTCAATAGTTTCCTAAGTCACTAGGTTCAAGATTTGGTTTCTTTAGGATAGGTCTAATAACAGCCATTTTAAAAGATTTAGGAACATATCCAAGACTAAGAGATGAGTTTAACAAGTTTAACAATGTAGTGCTAATCAGTGGTGCAATTTCCTTAAGTAGATTGGTGGGTATTGGGTCAACAAGGCTAGTAGTGGGTTTGCAAGAGGAAATTAACTGAAGGAGTTCTGTCTGCACTACAGGAGTGAAACATTCAAAGATGTTATCATTAGTACTAATAACACTAGCACTAGCAGGGGTTACTAGCAGAGTCTTAACGGCACAGATTTTTTTGTTTTGCTTTTATGTACACTTTTGGTTCAGTTTCAATGGTATTTTGATTGTCCACGAGAGAGCATGTCGTTTAATGTAAATGTATAGGGAAATCCCGGACATTTTTCAAAAGGCATTGCAAATTGCATTTGCAATTGCGTTTTCCATATGTGGACGCATAAAGTGTGACATAATTCAAATGCAATTGCAAATTTTGAATTACCGTTTGCTTTTTCGCTTTCGCGAACGAACACTTCCACATTTCAAATGAAAAAGCAAAGTCCATTTGCAATTGCATTTCTCATATCTTACAAGGGTCAGGGGTGGGTCTATACTGTGGGGCGTGATTGTATGGGGGGTGACGTCACTCGCAGTCGACGACCAAGAGGGGTGTGGAAGTAAATTAATGACAAAAGTCGTTGATGAAAAAAACACGTTGAATTACACTTATCGAATAATCCAAAATTAAGTTCCAAAACATACGTATTTTAAAGTGCATGTTTATAATTCAACCACATGAATTCAGTTCATTTAATTTCACCTCAAAATAAATTTCAAAAGAACAAATTCAGTTGAAAATATTCCATGTGTTTTATTAGCATTTTTATTATTCAAACAGTAGCATTCAGTCCTCTTATTTCTGCTTTACAATATTCAGTCCCGTTATTTTCGCTGTTTCAAATACGCTGCCACAATTTCAGTGGTTTAAAATACGGTCCGAAATTCAACCCTCTAGATCGGGGACTAGCAGAATGAGCGAAAGACTGCCGATAGAGTTCTCTTCGATATAGTTATCTACGATAACTTATTGCGCCCCCCAACTAATAGGTTTTTATGTAAGTAATTCGCTAGCTGTATTAATTATCACCAAACTTATCTTGCTAACGTAAGATGCCTGCGGGCAACTACAAGCTGCAAGCTGGCCAGCTAGGTAGTTGGGATGGGATAGTAGTCGATTTGGGGACTGACAGGTCCGCGATGTCGGCGATGAAACCAGAAGGGACCTTAATAGCACTTTGCTAGCTTCCAATTAAGGGGGGCAGGGGGATAGTAGTCGACTTTGGGACTGACAGGTCCGTGATGTCGGCGATGATACCAGAAGGGACCTTAATGCACTTTGAAAGTATGATATGCCTAATTAATTAAGGAAAAGACTGTGAATTAAGATGAAACCGCGTCCTGTTTATGAACATTCATATCGTCATCAGTGTATAATATCGTGCTAAACATTTGTTTTCTTACATAATTAATAGTTATAATGCACTATTTATACAAATTACATCAAGTCATGAGTCAGTTGCTGGTGCCCTTATCATTATACCTGTTGCCAGCAGCTTTCATAACCGACTGTCGTTATCATAAATTCATCACGCTGATTTAAACTTTTGGTGTGTAAACCTTGTAGTTGCCCGCAGGCATCTTACATTAGCAAGATAATGCAATTTGCAATTCCTTTTGAAAAATGTCTGGGATTTCCCTCCATATAAATGTAAACTGTTTGTAGCTTGCAAATTGTGAATTCGTATGACTATTAGGCCATGGGAATGAAAGTTATAGATTTGCGTCCACCACCCGCATGTCTTGACAGCCGCCGCAAAAAATTTCATTATTGGCAAAAATTTTCATTATTTCCACAAAAAAAATCAAACTGTTACACAAAATGTCTTTCCCATTAAAAATGATGCTGTATGAGGCTTTTCACGACATGTCTACTCTTGTCGCTGATTTAGGCTTAATGCAGTGGATGGATTAATTAATTAGCTTAATTGCGATGGATGCAGTGCCCTAGACCTACCTTACGTTAGGAAGAGGGCTTAAGTGCCAATATTTATTCAAGAGACCAAATAAATAATACTTTAATTGAATATCTGTGGTTCATAGTTCTTTATTTTTTTTCTATTTTACATAGGATTTTATGATACCAGTACACAAGGGGGCAAAACTTGAGGTAAAATCTAAATTCTAAGTAAAATAATGAAAACTCTAAAATAATGAATAATGGAAAAAAAGCCGCATCACTTTTTCGGATTGCCTGGACACAAATCTATAACTTTCGTTCCCATGGCCTTAGGGTTCACAACAGGATAGGTCGAAAGCTAGCTAGCAGCATGACAAGGAGTTCTGGCTCGTGGTTAACCAGCTAGCATCCGTAGACGATGTTCACGGAGGATGCAAGGTTGATTGATGTTATCCTAAGTGACGTATCATTCATTAAATGAACATAAGTTTTATTGTAAACCATGAGAGGTGTTTTGTCTCTAATCACACCCCACTGATACAACAAGCGAACACATGAAGGTTGCACGTTGTTAGCTCGTTTTGGATGTTCTAGGAGCTTTTTCCAACGCATTCACTATGAATACTGTCAGAAAATATGAAAAAAGTGTACATTATGTCAGGACTCAGGGCACAAGCTTTTCCCAAGGGCAGCAACTCTTAGTTTATTCTTGTCGATTTTTTACTGTGCCACTGAAGGTCAGGTTACATTGACATTAATTCTACAGGGTATCCGCGCAGGAGTAAAGGGTAGTAAATGAAATCAGACAAAATTAAGACCCTTGAAAGGTATTAAAAGGTAGTAAATGAAATTTGACTTAGTAGTAAATTTTTCATCTTCCACCTTAATGAGTTTTCCATTTATCTACATGTTTTAACTTCATCTAATTAAAAAAATACATAATATACGTGCTAACAGGACCTGAGTCAGAATTAATAGCCTATCAGAGTGACTCTGAAGCAATTTCTCCGCCTTTTACCTCAGTTGTGCCAGGGTGATCTAACGTGTTGATATTAGGAAAGCCTCTTAAGTTAGCTAGTAGCCACTTGGCGGTGAAATGAGGAAATGTAAGTTTTCTAAAAGTTGGCTTGATAACCCGTCACTTAAAGACTAGCTTAAGCCGGTCATGGGGAATGACCGGAAAGCATTCTGCAGTATATGCAAATAAACTCTAAATCAAACCTGGAACGGCGTTACTGCGATCAAATCTCATTGAGAATCCGCCAGTCATCAGCAGCGGATTCGCGTGTGGGGGGAGTAGTTCCCTATTTCGTTGTTTGGTGATGCTACACAGACCGGGGCAAATGCAAACATAAGGTCAGCTATGAGCACAAACATTGCCATCACACCACCTCAGCAGCAAACTAGTGCGACTAGCACCACAGCGGCTGCAGCAGACAGACAGCAGACCTTACTGTCACCGACATCGGCTCAGAGCTAAAGTTCTCTGGTGCCTGAACACCGAAGCTAGCCATCATTCATACAATTCGAATGAGGGTATTGGGGAACTATTCAGAAGCATGTTCACTGACTCTGATACAGCTAAAAGTTTCGCGTGTGGCAAGGATAAGACTGCATACATGATTCGGTTCGGCATTGCGCCACATTTTAAAGAAATTACTTATAAACAATACAGGTATTGTATATACAGGTAAAATTGTTAAACTTTTCTCTTAAGATTTATTTTGGGACATGTTCAAACTTTTATCTCACGTTGCATCAACCAATAAATACCAATGGTTACCACTATTACCATTCCATGGACTCTTTGGAGTTTTTCAATCCACAGTGTAAGTTATTGTTACAAGTTACCTCGTGATGAAATAATTCACTACTTTAGTCTTTGTGTATGAGAATGTGTGTCTGTCTTAGTGTGTGTGTCACATGACACACTTATAAAATTGTATTAATGTTAATGTCATTTGTTTTAAGAAGTGTCAAGTTGACTTTATTAGGTGGGATTAAGGGTTATGGTTAGGATAACCCAAGGACTAGAGTTAAGGAAAGGACAAACAAAACTCAACTTGACACTACAATACAACAAATAATATTTGATGACAATCAGGCCGCTGCCCGATTGGTGGTAGTAAAAAATATTGTGGAGGTAGAAAAAAAGGTAGTAAATTCAACTCTAGGATTCCTGCATAAACCCTGTTCTAGGTGGTGCAAGCAGAGGATATGTTTTTGTTGAACAATACATACGAGCATATGACAGCATCTACAAACTCATAGTGGGTAATGTGCTTGTAGGCTCTAGGCCAGAGGTTACTCTTTTTGGCGGGCCACATACATGATGTACATTATTTTGTATGTCTTACAACTATAATCCATAGTTCAATGTCGCTTGTTCAAGAGAACATATCTGCTCTTTATGGCAAACACTGTTGTGTGATGGAGTATTGGGTATTGTAAAGCTGGGTTTTTCTAAACCAGTTTTGTCTTTGTCAGGCGGTGTGTACTCTACATTTTGGACGTTGAGTGAGGTGTCCTTCCCATTTAGGAGCTAGACCACCTAAACAAGGTACATGTTGTGATCTCATCCTCTTTCCCCTTTTACAATAAACAGTAAAGCTAAACTAATTTGGATCAACGCCTGTGTTTACAGATGACTTTGAGAGTAAGACAGTGGCAAAAACGCCAAAGAGAACTGGATCAACTGCTACGTCTTTCTGACAGTGATGATGAACAAGAGGGCACTGAAAATAATGTCAGTGCGCCTCGGTCTCTGAGTAGTTATAGCAGTGACAATGTGCCTGGGACCCCAGATAATTTAGTGAATGACAGTGCTGTTGGGACAGATGGTTTTAACTTTGGCACTGATGTGGAATATTGGTCTACTGACTCAGAACAGGAACCAAATGAAGCTGAAGTGACCAGCTTTGAGGACGAACTGAGACAGTGGGCTTTAGAGCACAAATTGACACACAGAGCGCTTAATGGTTTATTGTCCATATTAAGAAAGCAAGGACACTTATTGCCTGTGGATTGCCGGACACTCCTTGCTACACCACAGCATAACACAATGGAGGCTAAATGTGGTGGGCACTACAAGTACTACAGATTATAAAAGGGTATCTGTCGTTATTTAAGTCAGATGGAGAGTAATGATGTGCACCTCAGTGTAAACATTGACGGCATCCCACTTTTCAAAAGTAGTGGTGTCCAATTCTGGCCAATACTGGTGAAGTGTGGCCATTTTGATCCATTCATTGTAGCCATTTTTAGTGGACAAAGTAAGCCCATTCCTCTTGAGGAGTACTTAAAAGACTTTGTGACTGAATACAAACATATCAAGGACAATGGAATAGTTTATAAAGGCCAGACTTACACTGTCAGTATTGATGCTCTGATCTGTGACGCACCAGCAAGGGCATATCTGAAATGTATTAAAGGTCATACTGCATATGACAGTTGTGAAAGATGTTCAATCAGAGGTGATCGTGTTGAGGGAAGAATAGTTTTCAGTGAACAGGAATGCACTTCTCGAACAGATGAGGGTTTCTTCAGAGTGGAGTACAGTAAGCACCAAACTGGTATCAGCCCCTTCATTGCTGCAGGAATTCCTTGTGTTAGCTCATTTGTCTTAGATTATATGCATATCGTCTGCTTGGGAGTAGTTAGGCGCTTGTTAATTTACTTGACTCGTGGCCCAAAAGTCTGTCGTTTATCTGTGAGGCAAAAGGATGCAATTTCTCAAGAACTAATTGCACTAAGAGGGAAAATGCCAAGTGAATTTGCTCGACAACCGCGGGGTTTACATGAAATTGATAGGTGGAAAGCCACTGAACTACGGCAGTTTTTGCTATACACAGGGCCTGTGGTATTGAAAACTGTGTTGTCCCCTGAAAGATACAAACATTTCTTGTCCTTGACTGTATCCATATCGATAATGCTGGAGTCAGATGAGCGGATTCGAAATGCCTATCTCCAATATGCTCACGAACTAATCAAACATTTTGTCATGTGCTGTGCAGACCTGTATGGCAAGACCTTTCCTGTATACAATGTACATGGACTAATTCATCTCCATGAGGATGCCAGCCACTTCAACTGTTCCTTAAATGACATTTCCTGTTTCCCATTTGAAAACTATCTGCAACAAATAAAGAAACATGTGAGGAGTGGGAGAAGTCCCCTGGAGCAAGTAACCAGGCGTTTAACTGAAATCGAACATTCAGAAGTGGACAACAGCCAAATACACCCGAAAGTGTTTGTTTCTGTTAAAGAAAGGGACAGTTGTTTTCTTTTGAGAGACGACAGCTTTGCTTTTGTTCGACAGAAAAATGCAGATGGGACTTTTGCTTGTGAAATTCTGCGCCAGTGTCACACTTCACCATTATTTTACCAACCATGTAGCTCTGGACTTCTGAATATAGTGTATTTTTTGGTCATGTCAGGATGAAAAATGCACTACTGCGAGAAAGGGATCTGTTCTGGAAGGTCGCCTGCCTCCCACAAGAAGCTGGTGGTTTTGTCCTCATACCTCTTCGCCATGGTCTGGAACACACATATTAAGGTTGAATTATCTTATTCTTTTAGCTAGATTCCACCAGGGATCATCAAAGTAGAACACTTGTTTACATCTGTTTGTTTTCTGTATCTTTTGTGGTGACTCCTGCATGTCCTTTCTCACTACATTCGTAAATCTCCCCGGGCCCCTCTCTCTCTTTCCTCTTGCCACAATATCCTTCTCTCAATGTAACCCTCATTGCTCTTCTCTGCGTGTCCAAACCCTCTTAACCGCTCCTCTCTTGCTTTATCCGTTAACTTAACCTGGGCTGCCTCTCTAATGTAGTCATTAGTCACTCACTTATTCATTTGCTTATTCATTTCTGTCACCTCCAGCTCCGTGTTGTCTCTACAGTGGTACTCAAAATGGGTTCCAGGTCCTCTCATAATGCATTGGGTTCTAAATTGGATACTTACAGGTCTGTAACTTTGACAATTTACAGTACTAATGGTACCATAAGTGGTCCACTTGGTTCCAGTTGTACATTCGGAGTTATGAGAGTCTTTGAACTTAAAAAGTTTGAGAACCACTGGTCTAATCAATGCGCAAGCTAAACTAAAATGTTAAAAACCTAAAGTAACATGCATATTCTGTCCTTTCCAGGTCATGTACACGAGGGCTGTTTGGAGGGAGGGTGACCGAGAGGAAGATGTTGTAGTTCCTGACAATTGGATCGACCGGAAAAAGAAAACCGTCAGATGGCCACGTAAAATGAGCACCACAAAAACAGAAAAAGCTATAAAGGACAAAGAGAACCCCCAGGATGACTGGATGACATTCTCTTTAATCAAAATAAAAATTTCTTCAGGCAAGTTTTGCTTGGATGAACAACAAATTCACTGTATTTCTAAGTCAGAATATGACTGATTTTTTTTTTCTTTGTTTTGTTTGTTTTAAGCTGAATTGTCTAACTTCTAGATAAACGTCGTGAATGTGACACCTACAACCTGACCAGTCAGGCAGAGGAGGAGGACAATGAGGAGGTGATTAGATCGACGAGGAAACGCACTAAAAAAGGAATTCCGGAGGGTTTTGTTACAAATGGTATGTTTCTCATCGTCAAATATTTTATAAACATCAATGTCTAAAATTATCGTGAACCGATTTTATATTTCAAATGTATAAATGTTTTTTGCAGAATTAACAGATGAGGATGAGGAGGGTGTCAGGGGTAATGGGTTTTTTCTACTAAGTTTATAATTCCAGTCTCAAAATAAATCAAATTCTTTAAGATTATGATAATTTTTTTGAAGCTGGATATACTTATTTTTACTGTATTACCTCTGTATAGGTGTCAAGCTACCCACCTTCCCTACTGCACCAAAGAAGCTGCAGCACATTGACAGCAACATGTTACACAATACTTGTGTGTACTGGTGACAACTTAAGAAGTATGGTAATGTGTTGTGTACTACATGAGTCACAGGCTGATTGATGTGTTTCAGCCTCTGAAAATGAAGCCATGTCTGTCCAAGCTGAGCATGTGGACAATCTCCAAGGTGGTGAAATGTCCACTCCTCGTGAGTATTTAATTCTCCCCTTACACCAACCATCCCACTACACAAAGTCATAGTTTGTTCAAGACAGGTAGTTTCTCACTGGTTGTGAAATAAGCATAGTAATGACTCAAGTGTTTAATTATTTTAGTATATACCACATGACAGGAAATGTCCAGTGAGTATTCACTCTATCCATTGCACCAACAAGGTCAAAAGTCTATTCTAGACAAAGTGTTAGTCACTGCTTTTGAATCAAGTTTGGTAATGATCTCTTTTACACACAAGACAATAGTTACAGGCTCAATCAAATGTTTCAGACTTGTCTGTCTTAAGGCCCTTCCACATAGGACGCAGTACGCACATCGCTGCGCTCTGTAACCCATTCATTTCAATTGCATGCACCGCGCAATAAGTTTCCGGCCGAGCCAAGCAAAGTGTTGTGGAAATGACACACACTTCATTAGTCGGGATAGTTGCAAAGCGTTCTTCTTTATGAATGAGTGATACATTTTTTTATTAAACATTTGAACATAATACAACACACTCGTAGAGAATACAAAGTCAGAGAGATGCATGTTTTGAAATGACAAGGAGCAGGAGCATCTAGTACACGTAGAGCGGCTGCAAAAAAAAAAAAGACGTACAAGCAGAGTGCAGCGGCCAGCGCAACACAAATTTTGGGTCCTTCGCTAGCTAGCGGTCAGCGCAGCACATGCCGTCCTATGTGAAAGGGCCTATAGAGTAGCAGAGTGTGCCAGTGCTTACCGTTTTGTTTAATTTCAACAATTGTACATCTGAATATTCTTTGTTTTTTCTTATCTCCAGATGCAAGCACATCACCTCAGCGCAGAGACCTATCAACACCCAGTGAGTATTCATCGCATCACACTTTAAACAGTCACTTTTGTATTTTATCAGGCCTTATGAAATGTAAGAACATTCTTTTTGTTTTTCAGGATCTCAACATGCAGCAAGAGGTCGTGTGAGGGATGACTATCGCTCCAGGTAAAGAAGGACAAGGCACAGCATCATTTGTGGCTGGATTCTACTGGTTGGTCTCTAGCCCTTATTTTTGGCCAACCAGTAGGGGTTAGACTGTTCCAGTGTTAAAATGGCATGTTGTCTGTCATAAAGGTATGGCCAAGTGATTAAATTTAAATGATACTAGGTCCAGCAGGGGATCCAGCATCAGGTCCAGACACAGTGATATCTCCAGAAACAGATCCAGGTCCAAGTCCTGCCACAGTGATGGTTCCAGCCACACCAATATCTCCAGAAACAGATCCAGGTCCAAATCCAAGTCCTGGCACAGTGATGGTTCCAGCCACACCATCGGGTCCAGACACAGTAATATCTACAGAAACAGGTCCAGGTCCAAATCCAAGTCCTGGCACAGTGATGGTTCCAGCCACACCATCAGGTCCAGACATGACGGGTCACGGCACAGAGAAGGTTTGAGGCACACAGTCATATCACTGCTGTATTACTTTGTATAACCGTATGTGACAAATATCTTGTATCTTGTACAGTCAGCCACTTACAACAGCACAGATATCGAGGAGTACACAGACAGTGATCTCCTACATTACTAAATGCATCGATGATGTGACCCACATGAAAAGCATCACCACTCGGGCTAACCAGAAGCCATGGCTGACAGGGGAAGTCCACCGGTTGCTGAGGACCAGAGACAACGCCTTCAGAACGGGGGATGAATCTGACCTGAGAACAGCAAGAGCAAACCTGTCTCGGGGCATCAGGAAAGCAAAAAAAGAGTACACACACCAGATAACCTCCCATTTCAGGAACAGCAGAGATACACAGAGCCTATGGCAGGGCATTCAGGCCATCACGGACTACAAGCCAGCGCCACGGAGCTGTGAGAGCGACACCTCTCTGCTAAATAACCTGAACAACTTCTTTGCACGCTTTGAAGCAAATAACAACACCCGACCACAGAAAACCCCACTGCCTCCGCATGACCAGACTCTGTACCTGTCTGCTGCCAGCGTGGGAAAGACTTTCTCCACCATCAACACCCGGAAAGCAGCAGGACCAGACAACATCCCTGGTAGAGTGCTGAAGGACTGTGCAGAGGAGCTGAAGGATGTCTTTACAAACATCTTTAACACCTCCCTGAAGCAAGCCATTGTACCATCATGTTTCAAAGCTGCCACCATCATACCTGTGCCAAAGAAATCATCACCATCCTGCTTCAATGACTACCGTCCTGTGGCACTGACGCCCATCATTATGAAGTGCTTCGAACGGCTAGTCATGTCACACATCAAATCCATCCTCTCCCCCACCCTGGACCCCTTCCAGTTCGCTTACAGAGCTAAACGATCCACAGAGGATGCAATCTGCTCTGTCCTCCACCCAGCTCTCACTCACCTGGACAGGAAAGATTCATATGTGAGAATGCTGTTCTTAGATTTCAGTTCAGCATTCAACACCATAATACCACAACAACTCATCTGCAAACTTGCCAAACTGGGCCTCAGCACCTCCCTCTGCAACTGGCTGCTAGACTTTCTCAGCCAAAGGTCACAGGCAGTACGCGTCGGCAACAACACCTCGAGCAGCATCACTCTGAGCACAGGAGTCCCACAAGGCTGTGTGCTCAGTCCTCTGCTCTTCAGCCTGCTGACACACGACTGCACACCAACCTACAGCTCCAATCACCTTGTGAAGTTTGCGGACGACACAACTCTGGTGGGGCTCATCACCAAGGGCAATGAGACTTGCTACAGGGAAGAGGTCGATCTTCTGACCACATGGTGCAAGAACAACAACCTCCTGCTGAATGTAAGCAAGACCAAGGAGATTGTTGTCAACTTCCAGAGAGACCACACCCAACATCTGCCACTGACCATCGACGGTGCTGCTGTGGAGAGAGTAAGGAGCACCAAATTCCTGGGGGTGCACATCAGTGAAGACCTCTCCTGGACAACCAACACTGCAACACTGGCAAAGAAAACCCAGCAGCGCCTCTACTTCCTGCGCAAACTCAAGAAGGCAAGAGCTCCACCACCCATCATGACCATCTTTTACAGAGGAACCATTGAGAGCGTCCTTTCCAGCTGCATCACTGTGTGGGGTGGGAGCTGCACTGAATACAACAGGAAAGCCCTACAGCGCATTGTGAGCACAGCTGAGAGGATCATTGGTGCACCACTCCCCTCCCTGAAAGATATATACACCACCCGCCTCACCCGAAAAGCCATCACAATTGTGAGCGATGCAAGCCACCCTGCACACGAACTGTTCAGCCCCCTGCCCTCTGGAAGGAGATATAGGAGCCTCCGCTCCCGCACTACCAGACTCAGCAACAGCTTCATCCACCAGGCTGTGAGACTACTAAACTCTCTCCCCCGACTGAAACTACCTCTGAACTACCTCTGAAGTATACAAATTGCACAATCGGCTACTACTATTATTATTATTATTATTATTATTATTATTATTATTATTATTATATTATTATTGTTGTATCATCATTATTATTACTATTACTATTACAGCTGCTATTACTATTACTAGCACTACTATTATTGAATTTCTCTGCACAGAAACACTTTTACAAAACTGGAAACACTTTATATATCTCTCTCAGTACCAACGGTATATGCCTTAAGCTGCCTGCACTTTATACTTTATACACTTTATATACTGTTACTCAGTACTTAGGATGTGTTTTTTGTTGTGCTTGTGCACTTCACTGTTTGTCCTATCCTGTCATGTCTTTTGTCTTGTCTGCGCATGGGACAGTGAGAAACGCAATTTCGATTCCTTTGCATGTCCAGTGCATGAGAAGGAATTGACAATAAAGCTGACTTTGACTTTGACTTTGACTTGACATGACAGGTCATGCCACAGTGATGCCTCTAGATGTGATGACCGATTCAGTAATGATGTCTCCGGGCCCCTGGCCAGATCCAGACATGGTGAAAGATCACGGTACAGTGATCTTAGCAGCCCCCCATATGACAGACCTTCGCATGGTGAGTTGTCGGCTGCGTTCACACTACAGTCAAACAGGATTATTTTGCTATTCAGGTGATAATATTAACTTGCCCTTTTCAATTCAGTGAATTTAACAGATGTATCTCTAATCGTTACAGTATTGCAGATTTATTATTTCTCTTCTAATAAATCTGTTGAAAGTTTTATCATTTGGTAACTTCTAAAACAGATTTTCTGTGGTGCAGATGCAGTGACTGAGAGTGGGAGATGGACTTTCCCATTACCTTGGGATGGTAAGTATTGATCTATTAGCAGTGTGAGATGACCGGACACTGAGCAAGAGAGAGACTTAATAGTACCACCTTCTTTTTTACTGCACTGTTCTCTCTGTCCACAGAAACTGCTTTTTAATTATAGCTGTGGCTTGGTTTTCATCATGTCTGACATTTGTTTGGACTTTTATGTTTCTTCCTGCAACACTACTGTACTAATAACAAACACTGAATCTGATTACAAAAACACTTGTGACCTAGCTAACCTTGCTATTCTAATTAGAGGTAACCATTGTAATCATCAACAAATGTGTTTATTTCAGTGTACCAAAAAAAGGTCCTGACTTTACTGGTAGACATTCGCCATCGCCTGAAGGAAACACAGCCTGCCTCTTCAGCTGTCCATATTCGGAGGATTGACACCATGGAGGATTTTGAATTACAGGAGCAACAACTCTCTGATGCACAGGCCTTCAATACCCTGGTATAGGTTTTACAAGTCTAAAAGTAATGGATAGCCTAGTATAAAACAATGCAGTGCACTCGCACACTGTTAAATTCCTCTGGGAATCCCAAAAAGTTGATTCACTTCATCTGACAAAAGGTTTCTCCCACTGAAATGCTACGTCCAGTCTGAGACTGAAGACTGAAGAAGTCTGATACTGAAGAAGTCACTTGGATGAGTGAGGACACATTTCTCCCACTGAAAACGCTATATCCAGATGAACAGAATCAACTTTTTGGGATTTCCTTACCTGAATGATTGAGCATGCATCAAGACATTCCTCTGGGAATTGTCAGTCAACTTTATTATGAACTTATTCCAACAGGTGCGGCAAATTTCAAAAATCGGTGGGCGGAACTCCAAGGACTGTGTCCAGAAAGTGTTGGACAGGTATCTACAACAATTTTTTTTTTCCTGGGTGTGGACTAGACTGCATGTTTTCATGTGCCTTCTTTCTGAACATGTGTTTTCACTTAGTTTTTACCTATTCTGACAAGTTCACAACCAAATGCATTGTGAGATTATAGACCAGCTGTGATTGACAAGGGGATTAGTAGAGGGATAAAAGGAGGACCACCCACTGATTAACTATTATAAAGGGTTTATTACATGTGTAATTTTATTCCTACATATATCCTTCACATTAATTGAAATTTGTTTTTCTATAGGCCGTTAGTGAAGACACTAACGGCCTGATGGCAAAGTTTAATATGAAGGGCAAAGGAAAAAGGGGCAAAAAGCCTTTGGAAGGAACAAAAGTTTATCGAGCTATACAAGGTCAGCCCAAGTTTCATGTTGACCAATCTGTAAATAATGACTTTACACAAAATATTGCCTTCCCTGCTGATATTTAAAAAAACTATGCCAACTGTCTACCATGGCTATCATCAGTTGCTGAGATGGTTTTGTATTAATTCATTAATGGTAGTTGATGAACAGGAAACATTTTCGCAAATGTTGGGTGTGTGTGAATGCAGATCGCCTTTGCATATATCTAAATCATTTGTCTTTTTCTGCTTGTGCAGAAGGAGTCATGACATTTGATGAGGCCGCCACTGAAGAATTCATTAAGATGAATGTTTCAGAACACCTCAAACATGCTCCTCAAAGACATGGAGGTGGAGGATTCAGTCAGGACTGATAAGCCCAACATATAGGACTTTGAACAAGAATTGTTTTTCCTCATGTTCTTTCTGAAATAAATATACATATACAACCAGCAGCCCTGTTTGTTTTATTATTATTAGTATTTTTTAATCGAGGTTTAAATGGGGGAATTGAGTTAGGTTTACAAATAAATCACGTGTATAACTTACCCATGTTTCAAGAGGGTGGAGGACATGTTTTCAGAACCAGTTAATTTTACTGTAGTTTAACAGGTAGTTTGAACTGGAAATGCACTACAACTTTGTATGCGTCTCCAGTTATCTGAGACAGTCAAATTAAGTTATTGGAATATGATCTAGTCCCATTTCAGAAGGTGGCATACTGTTCCAGATCATTTTCCAATAAGTTCATTTGATTGTCTCAGCCACAGATAACTGGAGACGCATACAAAGGTGTAAACAAAGCTAACAATTAACTGGTGGCCTATAGAAAATATGTCCTCCACCCTCTGGAAACATGGGACTACAGAGCCTATAGAAGCAGTATAAAAACGATGTCTAAAATGAGTCTAAGTTTGACGTTGAAAAAACGGCCACAGCGACCACATTTGGACTATAAATAGTCCATACACGGAGGTCCCATGGACGTCAACACTAGACGTTCATTAGACGTCAAAAAAAAGACATCGCCTGGCGTTACAAAACAACCCCTTCAGTGGACCAAAATTGGACGTCCAAAAACGACATATAAAAGACGTATTTCTGACGTCACTTTGCGCAGTGGGAAAAGATACATTTTAACAAGAAGCTTTAATAAGAATATGGTAACATTCCTCCTCCACTTTCATTGGCTACTACAAACGCTCTGCAGAAGAATATCTGATGGGAAGAATGAAATAAATGTGATTCAGATGGCGTAGGCTAAAGTTGACCAATTGGGTGGGCAGGGCAGAAATTTGGGTGGGCATTGCCCCCCCTCCCGTCCACTTCTAGATCCAGCCATGCTCCCAATTCTGAAGTATCTCTGTCCATCTCTATAGCATATTATTCTGTAGATGAACAAAAATATTCTTTAGCCTTACACATACTATAGAACATTGTATAGAAATATTTTGTTTTGTTATTTTTATTATATTGACGGAGGTCCCATGGACGTCAACACTAGACGTTCATTAGACGTCAAAAAAAAGACGTCGCCTGGCGTTACAAAACAGCCCCTTCAGTCAAAACAATCCCTCCTGGAGCCGACACCTTATCGTGGTGGAGGGGTTTGCGTGTTCCAGTGATCCCAGGAGCTAAGTTGCCTGGGGCTTTATGCCCCTGGTAGGTTCACCCAAGGCAAACAGGTCCGGGGTGAGGAACCAGACGAAGTTCGGCTCAAAAGACCCCATATGATGAAGAAAATATTGGAAACACGTTTTCCCTTGCCCGGACGCAGGTCACTGGGGCCCCCCCCTGGAGCCAGGCCTGGGGGTGGGGCTCGATGGCGAGCGCCTGGTGGCCAGGCCTATACCCATGGGGGTCCCCCTTCCAATGGGCTCACCACCCGTAGGAGGGGCCATAGGGGTCGGGTGCATTGTGAGCTGGGCAGTGGTCGAAGGCGGGGACCTTGGCGGTCTGATCCTCGGCTGCAGAAGCTAGCTCTTGGGACATGGAATGTCACCTCTCTGATGGGGAAGGAGCCTGAGCTGGTGCGCGAGGTTGAGAAATTCCGGCTAGACATAGTCGGGCTCACCTCGACGCACGGCTTGGGCTCTGGAACCAGTCTCCTTGAAGGTGGTTGGACCCTATTCCACTCTGGAGTTGCCTGCGGGGAGAGGCGCCGAGCGGGGGTGGCCATACTTATTGCCCCCTGGCTGGGCGCCTGTACATTGGGGTTTACCGCGGTGGACAAGAGGGTAGCCTCCCTTCGCCTTCGGGTGGGGGGACGGGTTCTGACTGTTGTTTGCGCATATGCGCCGAGCGGCAGTTCAGAGTACCCACCCTTTTTAGAGTCTCTGGAAGGGGTGTTGGAGAGCATTCCTTCCGGGGACTCTCTTGTTCTACTGGGGGACTTCAATGCTCACGTGGGCAATGACAGTGAGACCTGGAGTGGCGTGATTGGGAGGAACGGCCCCCCCGATCTGAACCCGAGTGGTGTTCTGTTGTTGGACTTCTGTGCTCGCCACGAATTGTCTATAATGAACACCATGTTCAGGCATAAGGGTGTTCATATGTGCACTTGGCACCAGGACACCCTAGGTCGCAGTTCGATGATCGACTTTGTAGTCGTGTCGTCGGACTTGCGGCCGCATGTCTTGGACACTCGGGTGAAGAGAGGGGCGGAGCTGTCAACTGATCACTACCTGGTGGTGGGTTGGCTCCGCTGGTGGGGGAGGAAGCCGGCCAGGCCTGGCAGGCCCAAACGTATAGTGAGGGTCTGCTGGGAACGTCTGGCTGAATCCCCTGTCAGGAGGAGTTTCAACTCCTACCTCCGGCAGAACTTTTCCCATGTCCCGGGGGAGGCGGGGGACATTGAGTCCGAATGGGCCATGTTCCGCGCCTCCATTGTGGAGGCGGCTGACCGGAGCTGTGGCCGTAAGGTAGTATCAAATTAATGTGATTTCTTTTGATTCATGACTCCAAATCCATGGAACAACGGATTTAAATGCTCTAATGCTCTAAGACGCCGGGTGTTGCTGTTGAGCCCTGTAGATGTCGTGGGCCCATCGATGAAACCCAGATGAAGCGTAGCGCCTGATGACCCCAATGAAGTGACAATCGCATCCTCATTCAACACATCAAGAAAGTGCTGGATATAGGGATTGTAACATCAAGTCCTATGAGCCCGACTGACTCATTTTCTAATAAAGTACACACATACTGTTACTGAAACTGCCCAGATATGTACTTTATCATGTTCAGTTAATACTAATTGAAATCCAAATGAAGTTCTGAAAGCCTCGCTAAATGAGTCCCCCGCATCATTGCATTTAGCTGCGCAGCGTTTAAGTTGGACCAGAAAATCTGAATAAGCAGATGCAAATGAGGAACCAATTTAAGCCTTGGCAGGCAAAGAGACAACATACAGAGCGGCGAGTGGAAACGCACTGAACAGCTTTGTCTGTACACTTAACTCATTGCAGACCTCATTTATCATAACCAATGGGTAATCACTAACAGATTATCTAAAATGGTGGAATGCAATAGAAAATGTTTTTTGTCTTTAACTTCTCTTGAATTAACATGGCCAATGAGGTATAGTTACCATTAACTCAGAATCATTCAGTTCATAAACAGTGCTGTCAAAAAGTCCCTTTAATTGCTAAGAGAGTCAATAAATCCCCTATATTTATTTATATGGGTCTCTAGGAGAAGATCTCCTAGTCGCTATTTTATGTGGTTTGTGGTTGTGCTAGTGATTCTTTCGGTTACGATGTGTTTATGAGAGAAGACAGGGTTCAGGAGAGGGACAGGGGCATCATAGTGGAGCCTGAGGTGAGGTCATTTTTCAATAGTAGGCTACATGGCCTGACATTCGTGGTGGAATCTCGCGATTTGTGCATGATTTTAATAATTCTCGAAAATTCAGCAAATATAATGCGGGACATTGCCGCACTTACAGTGTCATGTAGGTGAAGATGAATAAAAATAAAAATGGAAAAATAAATATCACTTTATATATTGTGACTGAAGCAGCAATACTTTACGAATAAAAAGACGAACGTAAATAGCACCACACAGTGACGTGACACATCTGACCCCGACATATACTGTATACTCGCCTCCCCCAATGTTAATAAGAAATCTACGCCCCTGGGTCCATGTGTCTTAAGCCATAAAACAGAAAGGCTCACTTGCCTGCTTCCTGTATTTCCAACCGTGTTTCACGTTGCTCCTGCTCTGTATAAACCACACACTTGTACACTCCTGCATCTGCAGTCCTCACACCCTCAAGCAGCAGAGAGAAGTTGCCTTTGGGGATTTCCTGAGAGAAGAAGTGGGCTCTGTCCCTGTAGGCGTCCCCCTGTGATTCAGGTCTGCTCTGACCATCCTGGAATAGGTGCACGATGATGTCTGAATCAGTCCTTCTCCAGTCCACCTCCAGCTCCTCCAAAGGCAGGGGTGTGTCCACGAAGCAGGGCAGCAGTACAGCTCCTCCCAGCCGGGCTGTTAGAGGACCAGCAGAGCCGTGTAGCAGGAAACCTACCACAGGGATAAGAGATAAAATCACTTTATGACCAGAAAGCATTAAATAAGAAGCGCGAAATATATATTGCAACACAGTTACTTGAATATTTGGTAAGAAAATACTGGTACATTAATTAGTACACCCAGAACAAGAACAACTCAATTACATTTCTTCAACATTATTATACGAGTTAGCAGACACATAAAACTGTGTTTAAAAAGTACATACCATCAGAGTTAACGACGCACTTTAACAAAATCAAAATAATGTTGAAACTTTTGATCTGCATTACAACCTTTATTCTTACACTAATAACTGTTTCTGTGACGGACTAATTTTGCCATGTATTTTCTTTTTTTATGAACAGCATAGGCCTATATATGCGCTTTTACTAACGCAGTTAAATCCCTACAGGAAAAGCGCGTTTCTGAGGATACTTTTACTTTCAGTTTACACCAGGATCTGCATAGTATGGAAGCCCGTTTCCGCCAAGTAGTAAAAAAAATATACTATATATTTTACGTAAAGCAATCTGGGAAACAATTAAAGGGGTGTGCATCAGTCGCCATGAGCCCAAAATGCTAAACCACCATGTCATTACAGCTGACAGCACCTATAATACTAGCTATTAACACGATTTTGCACAAATCACGAAATGGTTTGAAGCGCAAAAATAATCGCTGTGCATCGTTGTCTGTGTACTGAACAACACGATTCTGTCATTAAAAACGCCCCACCTTACTTCTGTGAAAAGTTATTAAAGCTAGAAACTTGTTTCGAGATACTAAATCGCAATTGCGAGATATAAAGTCGCAATTGCGAGATATAAAGTCAGAATTCTGACTTACTAAGTCGCAATTGCGAGATTCCGTGGCTTATATTTTTTTAATACCTGGCGGAAACGGGCTTCCATAGTAATGAAAACGGTAAAGGATATAAAGTCATTTATTTATATAGCACATTTAAAGTTGACCCAAAGTGCTTTCCAGTTTAGAGGGCCGGTGGAGTAGCTAATTAAATTGATAACTTAAATTTAATGCTGATTACCACTATGCGCGTTGCATTGCGATTTTCATCAACGTGCGCGTTCTGCGATCCGCTAGAGAATCATGCATTGCATAGAAAGCAATGTACTGTATGACGTTACCACTGCGTTGCGGTGCATTTTGAAAAAGCGTTTGTATGCATTTTTTACTCCCCTTTTCCCCCTACACACACTCGGGACAGCATCCCGCTATGTCATTTCCTCTGTCGCAGTTGCCGAAAAAACGTGGGAAAGGAGACAGGACAACGAGGAAGTGGACGCTGCAGGCAAGCCTGGTTCTCAAAGAAGGACCTTATATTGTTAATTAAAATAGAGACGCATGCTGAGCTGTATGATAAGGGCCATGCATTGTACAAAGACCTCAGCAGAACAAGATTTCCTTGGAAATAGCAGCAGACATTTCAAAGGAATGAGATGAATTGCCTGACAAACAGAAAGAGAAAAATGTTTATTTTTATGTTTCTTCTTAGGGAGGGGGAGGGAGCTTTGGTGTAGTAATGCAGGGAGGCACTGTATTGTCAACAAAGCTCGCTCACTCTCTCTCCCTCTCTCTCTCTGTTGGTTAATCCTGAACTCCAGCAGCTACAGTCAAAGTAAAAGTATGTGAACCCCTTGGAATTTTGTGGTTTTCTGCATGAATTGGTCATAAAAAGTGGTCTGATCTTCATCTAAGTCACAGGTACTGATATACACAATGAGCTTAAGCCAATAACACAAAAAGTTCTACTCTTTCATGTCTTTATTATGCAAACATATTCAGCATTCACAGTGGTAGTGGAAAAAGTAAGTGAACCCTTAGGTTTAATAACTGGTTGACCCTCCTTTGGCAGCAATGACTTCAACCAGGTGCTTCCTGTAACTGCAGATCAGACCTGGACATCGTGTGGGGGGGATTTTTAACCCATTCTTCCCTGCAGAACTGCCTTAACTCTTCCATATTCTTTGGTTGTCTTCTGTCCATTGCTCTCTTCAAGTCATTCCACAGCATCTCAATAGGATTGAGATCGGGGCTCTGACTGGGCCCCTGAATGGTTCTTCTGAAACCATTGTGCCGTGGATTTGCTGCGATGTTTGCGGTCACTGTCCCGTTGCATCACCCAGCCTCTTCTGAGCTTCAGTTGTTGGACAGACACCCTCACATTATCCTGGAGATTTTGTTGATAAACTTAGGAATTAATTTTCCCCTCATTGATGGCCAGCTGTCCAGGCCCTGACGCAGCAAAGCAGGCCCAAATCATGATGTTCCCTCCACCATACTTTAGTGTAGGGATGATGTTTTTATGTTGATATGCAGTGCCCTTTTTACACCAAATGAAGTTCTGCTTGTGCCTCCCAATTATTTCAATTTTAGTTTCATCACCCCACAAAACATTTTCCCAGTATCGTTGTGGAGTGTCCAAGTGCTCTATTGCAAACTTCAGGCGTGCAGCAATGTTCTTTTTTGACAGCAGTGGCTTCCATCTTGGTGCTCTGTCATGGACCACTTTCTTGTTCAATGTTTTGCGTATTGTTTATTCATGAACACAGATGTTAGCCAGTTCTAATGACTTCTTCAAGTCGTTCGCTATCACTCTAGGGTTCTTCTTTACTTCAAAGATGACTTTGCGTTGTGCTCTTGGAGTCATCATTGCAGGGCACCCACTTCTAGGCAGAGTAGCCACAATACGAGATTGTCTCCATTTATAGACAACTTGCCTAACAGTAGACTGATGAATATCTAAAATATCTGAGATGACTTTGTAACCCTTTCCAGCCTTATGTAACTTAATTGTTGATCATAGCTCTACAGAGAGCTCTTTTGTGCGAGGCATGATTCCCATCTGGATATACTTTTTGTCAAAAGCCCAAACTCAACCTTTTCAGTGGTTTTTATCAACCAAAGTCATTCTAGGCCACACCTCTGAACTAGTTTCATTAAATGGACTCCAGGTTTGCTAAATTGTCATTGCAATGAGCTTTTAAAAAAGTCATTAGCTTGGGGTTCACTTACTTTTTCCAACCTTCAGTTTCACAGTTTGAATGATTTATACAATATGTAAGGGATAATGTACAGGCAGCCGGTAGTTATCGCAGAAATAAGCCCCGACAGTGTGATCAGGACCCGACGCGAAGCGGAGGGTCTTGTATCACACTGAAGAGGCTTATTTCGCGATAACTACCGGCTGCCTGTACATTATCCCGCTTATTACATGGCTACTTGCCACATAAGGAAAAAAAAACTGGACATGAATATGAATTTGAAACATTTTATTGGCATATTTGTTTTAAATTAACATTTTTAAACGGTAATCTTTGTTGGCGCGGAGGGATTTTAAACATACAAGTAGTACCGGCTATGCGTTATTACTTTGGAGCGGTTATTATTTGAAAAGAACGAACCTGCAAATGTCTCAACTGACCAATCAGAATCAAGCATTCCAGTGAGCCGTGTAATAAGGTCAAATATTCTCTGAAAATCAGTGTATCTTTAGTTATAGGAGACTGTGTTTGTATATTATTGTGACATGATACAACTATGTATTATATGGGATTTAGTCATGAATATAGAAAATTCCAAGGGGTTTACATACTTTTTACTTTGACTGTACACACACACACACACACACACACACACTATATTTCCAAAAGTATTGGGGCACCCCTCCAAATTAGGTGTTCCAATCACTTCCATAGCCTCCTGAGACCCAAGGAAAAAAGTGTCCTTCGGTTTTAGGTTAATTGTGATTTTCTATGTCTTTGGAGGAAATAAGACATCTTCTTTCAAATTTATTTTTATTTTTAATTTCACAGCATGTCCTCTTTAGTGTACAGTAGTGTGTGTGGCCAATTTAATGAGCCACAAATGAGAAGTAGTGCTTAAACAGTATAAAACTACAACTTTCCCTTCTGTTGATAAATGGCGCAGCCATCTTGGATTCTGAACTCGGGATCCTCTGTGCTGCTCCGAGATATTTCTCGGATCTCTGAAAAACGGGAGCGTGCATGTCATCACTTCCGGCTTCAAAACTCGGAATCCGACTCGGAATACGAGTTCCGAGGGCAAATGGAACGCACCAAAACCACCGGAAATGGGATGACAGAAACATTTCAGGGATTTTGAGTCATTCTGCACTGCAGATAGGTTAATTGCGTTAAAAATTTTAATCAGATTAATCATGATGATGGATTAATCCTCATTAACCCGTTAATTTTGACAGCCTTAATATTTTAATATAGTTAATATAGAAAAAGTATTGGAGCACCGGTGGGACTAGCATATCCCAGCATGCTCATGGGCCGTGTATATAGCCCTTATACACTCACCTAAAGGATTATTAGGAACACCTGTTAAATTTCTCATTAATGCAATTATCTAATCAACCAATCACATGGCAGTTGCTTCAATGCATTTAGGGGTGTGGTCCTGGTCAAGACAATCTCCTGAACTCCAAACTGAATGTCAGAATGGTAAAGGAAGGTGATTTAAGCAATTCTGAGCGTGGCATGGTTGTTGGTGCCAGACGGGCCGGTCTGAGTATTTCACAATCTGCTCAGTTACTGAGATTTTCACGCACAACCATTTCTAGGGTTTACAAAGAATGGTGTGCAAAGGGAAAAACATCCAGTATGCGGCAGTCCTGTGGGCGAAAATGCCTTGTTGATGCTAGAGGTCAGAGGAGAATGGGCCGACTGATTCAAGCTGATAGAAGAGCAACTTTGACTGAAATAACCACTCGTTACAACCGAGGTATGCAGCAAAGCATTTGTGAAGCCACAACACGCACAACCTTGAGGCGGATGGGCTACAACAGCAGAAGACCCCACCGGGTACCACTCATCTCCACTACAAATAGGAAAAAGAGGCTACAATTTGCACAAGCTCACCAAAATTGGATAGTTGAAGACTGGAAAAATGTTGCCTGGTCTGATGAGTCTCTGATGATTTCTGTTGAGACATTCAAATGGTAGAGTCAGAATTTGGCGTAAACAGAATGAGAACATGGATCCATCATGCCTTGTTACCACTGTGCAGGCTGGTGGTGGCGGTGTAATGGTGTGGGGGATGTTTTCTTGGCACACTTTAGGCCCCTTAGTGCCAATTGGGCATCGTTTAAATGCCACGGCCTACCTGAGCATTGTTTCTGACCATGTCCATCCCTTTATGACCACCATGTACCCATCCTCTGATGGCTACTTCCAGCAGGATAATGTACCATGTCACAAAGCTCGAATCATTTCAAATTGGTTTCTTGAACATGACAATGAGTTCACTGTACTAAAATTGCCCCCACAGTCACCAGATCTCAACCTAATAGAGCATCTTTGGGATGTGGTGGAATGGGAGATTCGTGCCCTGGATGTGCATCCCACAAATCTCCATCAACTGCAAGATGCTATCCTATCAATATGGGCCAACATTTCTAAAGAATGCTTTCAGCACCTTGTTGAATCAATGCCACGTAGAATTAAGGCAGTTCTGAAGGCGAAAGGGGGTCAAACACCATATTAGTATGGTGTTCCTAATAATCCTTTAGGTGAGTGTATGTCCTGTTGTAAGTAGCTGTATATATTTGTTTGCGTGACGTGTACCCTTACCTGTGTTATACATGTAATCCTGATGTGCTCTAGTGTTGTGTAATGACCTATCGTGTGTCAGCTTTCCCGCCTGGTGTCTAACCTCCCCCCGTTTGTCTGCCATGTTCATCTCTGTTCTATTGTTGCTTGTAGTATCATATAGAGAATCTTTGTGCAAATCCGTGTCTCCTCGTGTTATTTCGCTGCTGCCATAATACGTCAGTCTGCCTGGTGCTTCAGTATTTTTTTTTCCATAATTGAAGCTGTGAAGTGTAAACAATGTTAGGCAATGTAATGTTAGGCAATGTAAACAGGTTAAAGAGTGTTGGTAGTATGTTCTGATGGGTGTATCTGAGCTATCAGAACATTCTACATGCGGTTTATGGCCAGTAGTCATAATTAATATATAAACAGGTTAAATGCTGATATCAATATTCTTCCTATGGTTTAAGAGTTACTGAGTATCATTTGCATATCGCACTTGTACAGTGAACTATTGGGTGACATTTTGCTAACTAAGCCGAGCTAGTAGGAATTAAACTACACCCCTGGTAGAACTGTTTGATAGCGCAGCAAAAACCGATAGGTGTCTCTATAGATATATGCTGCTGTAGGCACACCTGCCTTTTGATATTCCTCAGTATCAGTGTATTTAAGTGCCTGCCTTTGTGGACTTCCCCAGTCAGTCATTGTGATTTTGTTCTGTGAGAAGTTACTGTATGTTGCTGCCCTGCTTGGTTTTTCTAGCTCTGCTCCCTGTGTTGCTCTTTCCCCCTCGTTGTTACCTTTTTGATATTCTTGTAGTTAATTCTTGTTTCCCTAATTTGCTTTCGACCCCATGTGGACCTTTTGTTTTGTAGTTTACAAAGTGTATTTAGTTTCCACAATAAGCCCCTCTGTTGTCTTGAAGCCGTAAGGTGGATCGTCACCTTCTTTTCCCGCCTACGCCATGCCGTATTGTAAAAGCTACAGATAAGTGACCATATGCGATAGAAGAGAATGCAAGATTGAGTTCATTATAATTGTACTGATTTTGTATTTTTGATAATATATTTTATATATTTTCTTACAACGTGTAAATTAGTTTTTACGTTGTTATTATTGTTATTAGTTATTATTAGCTTGTTATTTAGACACATCGACGGATGCAATGCCTTTGGTTTACACCTTTTCCAAATTGTGTTTGCACTTTTCATAACAATCTGAGAACAAACTCTGTTTTCCGTGCTATACCGAAATTGCACAAATCAGATGCTACTTTGCATATTACTTGTAAAGTAGCCACTGCTGTAGCTACCTCCAAAATAAATCAGTAACTGCTCTGAAAAGAACACAGAAAAGTGTATGCCTGGTTACCAGTGCTTTATTATCAGAGACAATAATGGATGCCCTCAGGTGGCTCAAGCTTCCAGATCCGGCCACCTAGCTCTACATTGTTAAAATACATTCCCCTGTTTCAAGCTGGTTGACATACAAGTGCCCATTAATAAAATTTTATGGTGGTAACTATTAACAATTGTATTTTAGCAAGTGAAAGTACATTTATATATGATTTTGTTCAAAGCGTGCAAAGACATGATTACTTTATACCAAATATGTATCCAGCGATAATCTTTGGTGAGTCCACTGGGTCGTCGTCTTCTTCTTATTCCTTGACCTTTGATGGTGAAATCAGTCCTCTAACTCCAGGTCTCTCCTGTAAGTGGATCTCCACCCCTGGGCTTAAGAAGCTGTGTTGAACTTGCTTGGTGTCACAGACCTGCTACTTTAACTGGAAAGAGGTTGTCTCCTAGGCTTGGGCGGTAATACGGTAATATGGTATACTGCGGGACCTAAAAATAGCAACGGTATCAGTTTTAATACCGTTATACCGTCATAAAAACAATGCACTTATATAGGAGACACGGATTAAATATTAAATACAATTTATTTAATGCCTAAAAATGCGTATGCATAGTTGTCATCACATGACAGCGTGGAGGAGAAATAGAGAGGTGGGGAAAGATGGCGAGTCGCGCACCAAGTGACCTGGTCTCGAAAAAGAACACAACTTCTGCAGTTTGGCAGTATTTCGGGCTTCGACCGAACGAGAAGGGAGAGGCGGTAAATACATATTTATTTAATTGATTCAGGTATTTTTATTTGGTTTACGTTAAAAACAATATTGGAAATAAGACTGGAAAGAAGTTTTTGTTTAGGACTATTGCTTTGCAAAACTTTTATAATATGGATATGTTTATGTTAATTCAACTGTTAATTTGCACTTTTTTATAAGCTGCTCTTCTTTGTTATTAAAAGTTGTTCAGGCGGTGTGATTTAATTTGACTTGTGTGCGCGTCTCTGCGCGAAAACTGTTCTGGATGTTTATGTTAATTTAATTCTGTTTGACTGTTGTATTTGCACTTTTTTATAAACTGCTATTTGTTGCTAATAAAAGTTGTTAATATTGTTCTGCATATAATTTTGTTATTGTTTCAGTATTAGTGTTTGGTATTCAGTTTCTGAATGGTTTAGGCACAAGCCAACAGTTTGGTGACGCTGTCTGAGCCTTACGTCACAATTTTTTTATTATTCACAGTAATACCGTATACCGAGGTAAAATAGGGAGGAGGTTTGACGGTATCAAAATTTGGATACCGCCCA
Organism: Paramormyrops kingsleyae; assembly: GCF_048594095.1. Taxonomy (NCBI): domain Eukaryota; kingdom Metazoa; phylum Chordata; class Actinopteri; order Osteoglossiformes; family Mormyridae; genus Paramormyrops; species Paramormyrops kingsleyae. Next base: position 979,288 of record NC_132808.1, on the reverse strand, counting down.
AGCCTATTGTCTCCATATGTTAAAATCTTGCAACACATGCGTTTAGTTTGTTTTATCCCTACAGTCATATTACTTCACAAAGCAGCAAATTCAAAAGTAGTTAAACAATATCTGACCTACAAAATGCAAATGCTACCAATAAAGTGTCCCATGAATCGTAAGAGCATAGCTAAGTTTTCTAGCATTAATGACTGTTATGTGTAGGCTATATATTGTGCTCATATATGTGTATCTCTAATACTGAAATGTACACTCACCTAAAGGATTATTAGGAACACCTGTTCAATTTCTCATTAATGCAATTATCTAATCAACCAATCACATGGCAGTTGCTTCAATACATTTAGGGGTGTGGTCCTGGTCAAGACAATCTCCTGAACTCCAAACTGAATGTCAGAATGGGAAAGAAAGGTGATTTAAGCAATTTTGAGCGTGGCATGGTTCTTGGTGCCAGACGGGCCGGTCTGAGTATTTCACAATCTGCTCAGTTACTGGGATTTTCACGCACAACCATTTCTAGGGTTTACAAAGAATGGTGTGCAAAGGGAAAAACATCCAGTATGCGGCAGTCCTGTGGGCGAAAATGCCTTGTTGATGCTAGAGGTCAGAGGAGAATGGGCCGAATGATTCAAGCTGATAGAAGAGCAACTTTGACTGAAATAACCACTCGTTACAACCGAGGTATGCAGCAAAGCATTTGTGAAGCCACAACACGCACAACCTTGAGGCGGATGGGCTACAACAGCAGAAGACCCCACCGGGTACCACTCATCTCCACTACAAATAGGAAAAAGAGGCTACAATTTGCACGAGCTCACCAAAATTGGACAGTTGAAGACTGGAAAAATGTTGCCTGGTCTGATGAGTCTCGATTTCTGTTGAGACATTCAAATGGTCAGAATTTGGCGTAAACAGAATGAGAACATGGATCCATCATGCCTTGTTACCACTGTGCAGGCTGCTGGTGGTGGTGTAATGGTGTGGGGGATGTTTTCTTGGGACACTTTAGGCCCCTTAGTGCCAATTGGGCATCGTTTAAATGCCACGGCCTACCTGAGCATTGTTTCTGACCATGTCCATCCCTTTATGACCACCATGTACCCATCCTCTGATGGCTACTTCCAGCAAGATAATGCACCATGTCACAAAGCTTGAATCATTTCAAATTGGTTTCTTGAATATGACAATGAGTTCACTGTATTACATACTTCACAGACAAGATCTTATTAAAGGTTTGGTCAACTATCCATATGGGCCAACATTTCTAAAGAATGCTTTCAGCACCTTGTTGAATCAATGCCACGTAGAATTAAGGCGGTTCTGAAGGCGAAAGGGGGTCAAACACCGTATTAGTATGGTGTTCCTAATAATCCTTTAGGTGAGTGTATATCGTCTATGAATTAAATTAAAGTATAAAAGCCTATATTGGTAAATATTGGTAATCAAATAAATTCGTTTTGCCATTCAAAGTAGGTCTAATAGAATATTTTAAATGTCATGTAACGCTGTGAAATTTTATTTTATAGAGAGATGCAGCAGCAGCATCAACAGAAAAAAATTGAGGAATTTAAAACGTGGATGCTTATAGCCTGTATATTGTTTAGGCTATTAAGCCCACTGATTCCCTTATTTTTAAGCCTATGTGGAATGCCATTGCCAAACCTGTCCGTTGTTGCCTACAGTATATGTTGCTTAAAAATAAATAAATGGCAATGTTGCCGTTGCTCATATTTCTTTATCATATAAGGGTTTTGTTTAAGGTGACATTTGTTAGGCATGCAGATTATTTGTCCCTCTTTTAAATTGGAGCGAGCGTGGAGCGATTTGACTGGAGCGGGAGGAAATTTTAGTGGAGCGAGGAGCGGTGTTGAGCTCTTGTGCAGGCTAATTTTTCATAGTCACACAATTAGCATGCTCAGCTCAGCGTAGCTGAATTCTATAACTTAGCGGTGCTATGCTAACGCTATACTTACTTGTCAACCTCAAGTCAACATTTGCGAATCATTAAACGCTAAATATTGCAAACGACTGTTTACTTAACCCTTTTTTGTCTTCATGCTTTAGTAGTAGTCCAACAGGATTTGAAACAGAGGAGGCTGGAGCTCAGCCCTACTGTTTGAAGCGCTACTCTAACTGAACAATGGTGGTGGGCGGATCATCCAAGTATCAATAATATCGATAATAATGTTGGTATTGATATTGATCAATACCAGTTTAATGAGATCGATACTTCAGTTTCAATCTCTCTCCCGAATGCACTGCGGCTGTGTGTTCGCGCTGCTGCTCTCAATTGCCGCTCCCAGCTGTCACATGGCGCAGGCGCACACACACACTATAATATTTATAATAAAGTATTTTAATAGTGGGTCGCTGAGTCATGCTCGCAATAATTAAACAGCAGGGATAGTTCGGGGTTTAATCATCAGATGCATGTGTTTATTACACCCGCACTACTACAACCCACACACCGGCACTGCTCACTGTGCACGTCATCCCATTTACTCCTCATACACATGGTGGGCGCACGCACACATACACACACTGCATACAACAATAAACATTAACCACTATACATGACATAACACACAGCACATTTATAATCACAGAAGCGATTACTGAGAACTATTTACAAGCTGGCATCAGTCTAACATGCCACGCTGCCGGCCGGTACCGCCACACTACAGTATTTATTTACTTATAAACTTTGCCCAAATTCTGTCCTGGGTTTTACATAATTAATCAAAAAAAAAATCACAAAAACACTTAAAGGTAATGAAAATTAATTCAGCTTTAGCAATTTAATGATGCATCCACCTTAATTATTAAGAAGTATCGATATTGGTATCGTATTGGCGATACTTTCCCTGCGTTTACTTGGTATCACATCGATACCAAATCTTGTAGTATCGCACACCACTACTGAACAAACTGATTGACAGCTCTGTTGGGGGTGGCCAGGCAGGGTGGCCAATCAGGTTTCAAGGTTAGTTGGTGCCACCCTCAGCCACCCCTGTGGTCCCGCCTCTGCTGTAATACCTCTTTGTTTTTTGTATATTTATGCAGATGTTGCAACAAAGTTTTCTCTTAAGTTAACAATGAACAACGAGCCAATTAAGCGTTCCTTGAGCGATTTGCATTGGATCAGGAAAAAAACTGCCATACGGTAGTTCAGGTGTATTTTAGCTCCAAGTTTAAAGTGAAAGTAAAAGTATGGCCAGACAGCATTTCCTGTAAGGATGTAACTGTGTTAATCAAAGCACCTATAAGCTGTTTATTAAAAAAGAAACTATGTACGTAAGTTTTCCTGTCTTATTGAAACGGTTCTTTGTTTGAGAAAGATGGAGATGCAGATCAAAAGTTTCAGCATTATTTTGATCTTGTTCATCATTAACTCTGATGGTATGTACTTTTGGAATACAGTTTTATGTGTCTGCCAAACTCATATAATAAAGCTGAATAAATGCAATCGAGCTGTTCTTGTTTTGGGTGCATTAAATAAGTACCAGGTATGCTTACCAAATATTAAAGTAACTGCATTGGGATTGGTGTTTTTGACTTATTATTTAATGTTTTGTTGTCATATAGAGATTATATATAGATATATATCCCTGTGGTAGGTTTCCTGCTACACGGCTCTGCTGGTCCTCTAACAGCCCGGCTGACAGGAGCTGTACTGCTGCCCTGCTTTGTGGACAGACCCCTGCCTTTGGAGGAGCTGGAGGTGGACTGGAGAAGGACTGATTCAGACACCATCGTGCACCTATTCCAGGGGGGTCAGAGCAGACCTGAATCACAGGGGGATGCCTACAGGGGCAGAGCGCGCATCTTCTCTCAGGAGATCCCCAAAGGCAACTTCTCTCTGCTGCTTGAGGATGTGAGGATTACAGATGCAGGAGTGTACAAGTGTGTGGTTTACACAGAGCAGAAGGACCTTGAAGCACGAGTGGAAATACAGAATGTAGGCAAGTGAACTTTTCTGGTTTATGGCTTATGACTCATGGAACCAGAGGCGTAGGTTTCATATTGAGATTGGCGGAGACGAGTATGTTGTGGTCAGAGGTGTGACGTCACGTCTGTAGTGGTGCTGTGTAAACTTCGTTTTTTATATTCGTAAATAATTAGTGTTACAAGCACAATATATAAAGTGACAATCATATTTCTATTTTACTGATATTCATCTTCACCTATATGGCAGTTTAAGTGTGGTAATGTCCCACATTATGTACGCTGAATTATGCGCAAATCACAAGATTCCATCAGGAATGTCAACTGCTGTCAAGCTGTCCGCAATTTGCCGATACATGGTAAAATCTTCTGCGCTTAAAATGTGTGGTATCAGGTGGCTTTTAGGATGATAACAGACTAATTAAGCGATCCCGCATAGGAAAAGGATGATTTATAGTCATATGTACGAAGTACGTAGAGGATGTATTTAAAAACAGAAAATTCCTACTTTTCCCATACTTTACAGACAAGATCTTATTAAAGGTTTGGTCAACTTATACTGTATCATCATCAAGAAAATACACTTTGAATTCCATGGTCTTATGCGCATTCACTGTAAAAAAAAATCCGTCAAAAAACGGAAAATGTACTGGCAGAAAATTACCGGCACATTTCCCATTAAGTTAACGGACTCTTCAAGTCTCAAGGAAAATATCGTAAATTCACAGTTTTCCACAGTCTGATGGGTCTGGAATGTAACTTCCGCGATAGGTGGGGGATCCATCACGGTCTGACGAGGCTAACAGAACCACATCATCTGCAAAAAGCAGAGACCTAATCCTGAGGTCACCAAACCGGACACCCTCAACGCTCTGGCTGCGCCTAAAAATTATGTCCATAAAGGTTATGAACAGAATCGGTGATAAAGGGCAGCCCTGGCGGAGTCCAACCCTCACCGGGAACGAGTCTGACTTACTGCCGGCAATGCGGACCAAGCTCTGACACCGGTCGTACAGGGACCGAACAGCCCTTATAAGGCAGTCCGGCACCCCGTACTCCCGGAGCACTCCCCACAGGACTCCCCGAGGGACGCGGTCGAATGCCTTCTCCAAGTCCACAAAACACATGTAGACTGGTTGGGCAAACTCCCACGCACCCTCCAGGACCCTGCCGAGTGTATAGAGCTGGTCCACTGTTCCACGGCCAGGGCGAAAACCACACTGCTCCTCCTGAATCCGAGGTTCAACTATCCGACGGACTCTCCTCTCCAGCACCCCTGAATAGACCTTACCAGGGAGGCTGAGGAGTGTGACCCCCCTATAGTTGGAACACACCCTCCGGTCTCCCTTCTTGAAGATGGGGACCACCACCCCGATCTGCCAATCCAGAGGCACCGCCTCCGATGTCCACACAATGCCGCAGATGCGTGTCAACCAAGACAGCCCTGCAACATCCAGAGCCTTAAGGAACTCCGGGCGGATCTCATCCACCCCCGGGGCCCGGCCACTGAGGAGCTTTTTAACCACCTCAGCAACCTCTGCCCCAGAGATAGGTAAGTCCACCCCCAAGTCCCCAGACTCTGCTTCCTCATTGGAAGGCATGTTGGTGGGATTGAGGAGGTCTTCGAAGTATTCCTTCCACCGACCCACAATGTCCCGAGCTGAGGTCAGCAGCGCACCATCCCCACCATAAACAGTGTTGATGCTGCACCGCTTTCCTGCCCTGAGACGCCAGATGGTGGACCAGAATCTCCTCAAAGCCGTCCGGAAGTCATTCTCCAAAGCCTCGCCAAACTCTTTTTGCCTCAGCGACCGCCGAAGCCGCGTTCTACTTGGCCTGCCGGTACTCATCAGCTGCTTCCGGAGTCCCACAGGTCAAAATGGCCCGATAGGACTCCTTCTTCAGCTTGACGGCATCCCTCACCATCGGTGTCCACCAGCGGGTTCGGGGATTGCCGCCGCAACAAGCACCGACCACCTTACGGCCACAGCTCCGGTCAGCCGCCTCCACAATGGAGGCGCGGAACATGGCCCATTCGGACTCGATGTCCCCCGCCTCCCCCGGGACATGGGAGAAGTTCTGCCGGAGGTAGGAGTTGAAACTCCCTCTGACAGGGGATTCCGCCAGACGTTCCCAACAGACCCTCACTATACGCTTGGGCCTGCCAGGCCTGGCCGGCTTCCTCCCCCACCAGCGGAGCCAACCCACCACCAGGTAATGATCAGTTGACAGCACCGCCCCTCTCTTCACCCGAGTGTCCAAGACATGTGGCCGCAAGTCCGATGACACGACTACAAAGTCGATCATCGAACTGTGGCCTAGGGTGTCCTGGTGCCAAGTGCACATATGAACACCCTTATGCCTGAACATGGTGTTCATTATGGACAATCCGTAACGAGCACAGAAGTCCAACAACAGAACACCACTCGGGTTCAGATCGGGGGGGCCATTCCTCCCAATCACGCCACTCCAGGTCTCACTGTCATTGCCCACGTGAGCATTGAAGTCCCCCAGCAGAACAAGAGAGTCCCCGGGGGGAGCGCTCTCCATCACCCCTTCCAAGGACTCCAAAAAGGGTGTGTATTCTGAACTGCCGTTTGGCGCATAAGCACAAACAACAGTCAGGACCCGTCCCCCCACTCGAAGGCGAAGGGAGGCTACCCTCTCGTCTACTGCGGTAAACCCCAATGTACAGGCGCCCAGCCGGGGGGCAATAAGTATGCCCACCCCAGCTCGGCGCGTCTCCCCGTGAGCAACTCCAGAGTGGAAGAGGGTCCAACCCCCTTCGAGGAGACTGGTTCCAGAGCCCAAGCCGTGCGTCGTGGTGAGCCCGACTATATCTAGTCGGAACCTCACAGCCTCGCGCACCAGCTGAGGCTCCTTCCCCACCAGAGAGGTGACATTCCATGTCCCTAGAGCTAGCTTCTGCAGCCGAGGATCGGACCGCTAAGGTCCCCGCCTTCGGCCACTGCCTAACTCACACTGCAGCCGACCCCTATGGCCCCTCCTACAGGCGGTGAGCCCATTGGAGGGGGACCCACATGCCTTGTTCGGGCTGTGACCGACCAGGCCCCATGGGTGTAGGCCTGGCCACTAGGCGCTCGCCATCGAGCCCCACCCCCAGGCCTGGCTCCAGGGGAGGGCCCCGGTGACCCGCGTCCGGGCAAGGGAAATCGTGGATCAATGTTTATACTCATCATTAGGGGTCTTGTGAGCCGCACTTCGTCTGGTTCCTCACCCAGGACCTGTTTGCCTTGGGTGACCCTACCAGGGGCTTAAAGCCCCGGGCAACTTAGCTCCTGGGATCATTGGAACACGCAAACCTCTCCACCACGATAAGGTGTCGGCTCCAGAAGAGGGGGCGATCTGGCCTAAAAATTAAATCCGATTTTCAATTTTAATCAATTTTCCCCTCCCCTACTCGAAATCAAACTACAGATGACAAATAAATGGTTCAAAACAAGTTTTAACTGTATTTTTTTCTTCCTTTAACTCTCTGGGGTCGAGTATGTCGTCGGCGACATCGCGTACTTTTCGCGTCTATTTCAGTTTATATATCGCTGAAATCTTAATGTAGAATCATGAAAAAAACGCTGGCTAAATCCGTAATCTGTCTTGTTTTCAAAACGTTCATTGTCGGAAGTATTAAAGTTTTTTTAACTAGGTTAAATCGGCAAAAAAGTAAACCATGTCATCTTACTTTGTTTTACCTGCATCGGGGGCGTGTAGTACCGCTCTCACCCGAAGATCGCTATTCACATTATAAATAGTTATAGTTATAAATAGTAAATTAGCGCGTATTCAAATCACATTCGCATGGTAATTTGATTAACAGCGCAACGGTGAAACGCGATCCAGATACATCCCCTTCAGCGCCATAAAAGGGGGTTGGGGACGTGGCCAGGTGACAATGGCTCATTCATACACATGAAAGTTGCTACATATTCAATGAAAGGAGCCAGAAATAGTGACATGAGTTAGGTTTTTCTTATTTATTTATCCAAATGAATGTTGCATCTACACCATTTAGTCATCTTCATGTAGCCAAGACTTTGGTGATCAGATATCTGGGATCAAAACAAACTGCCAGCATTGCTTACTATGTACTTTTATAATGTTTCTGCAAGTGTTCCAAACTGCATTTTGCAATGTCTATACTTTGATGTCAAATTTCAAACTTAACAAAAATCTGACATATTTACAATATATATTAAAATAAAGATGAGTGTAATGGCAAAACAAATATATAAGAAATAATTTATTTGCCATGAATTAAGTTTATGATATTTGAAGAAATGTGTGATCATGCCCCAGTCAAAAAGTGTGAAAGTGTGTTTCCTACCCCTAGACCCCAGAGGGTTAAGGTTAAAGTGCAATCTGACAAGCCGAAAAAGATGCTTGTAAGTGAGATGGCAGACCACGCCATTGTAAACACTTTTAGAAACTTGTAAAAACGTTTAGCATGTTAATAAATCCAGGCTTTTCCACAGTATGTATGGGCACCATGTCTTTTTCAATATACATCGCGACAGTGTTTGTTATCGCCTTCTACCGTGCCCCATTCTTATCATATGACACACAGTTCGAAAACGTGTCAGGGACGGTTGCTTGCTTAACTTTGGATGTTACATAAGAACATAAGAACTATACAAATGAGAGGAGGCCATTCGGCCCATCGAGCTCGCTTGGGGAGAACTTAACTAATAGCTCAGAGTTGTTAAAATCTTATCTAGCTCTGATTTAAAGAAACCCAAGGATTCAGCTTGCACTACATTATCAGGAAGACCATTCCATACTCTGACTACACGCTGTGTAAAGAAGTGCTTCCTTAAATCCTGTTTGAAATGTTCTCCCGCTAATTTCCACCTATGGCCACGAGTTCTTGTATTTGAACTAATGCTGAAGTAACTATTCGGTTGAACAGCATCCAAACCTGTTAGAATCTTATAGACCTGGAGTTAATTAACAAAACTGTTGAAGAGGCATGGGGATTTTTTAAAAGCACATTATTGCAAGTACAAGAGGACTTCATACCTGTTTCTAGCAAGAATAAATCAAGGAAATTGCAACCTAGGTGGTTTAATAGGGACATAAAGTATAAAGTAAGGAGGAAAAGGGCTTTGTTCCAGAGATGGAAAATAACTGATGATGACGTAATAAAGCAAGAGTATCTAAATCTACAGGCTGAATTAAAAAATGACATTAGACGAGCTAAAAGGAATGTCGAAAGGAAGATCGCATTGGAGGCTAAGGATGACGTTAAAAGTTTCTTCCAGTATTTTAACTCTAAAAGAGCTCTAAAAGCTGAAATCACTAATCTGCAGGATAGTAAGGGTCTTATAATTGAAAACGACATTGACATAGTAAATGAGTTCAATGATAGTTTTGCACGGGTATTCACTGTTGAGGACACTAGTAACTTACCAGTTCTTATTACTAATCCAACATCGTCTATAACTAATATATATATAACTGAAGCTGATGTTTTGCAAAGCCTAGCTAAGCTCAAAATAAATAAATCACAGGGCCCTGATGGCATCTTACCTATAGTGTTAAAAGAGATGAGGGATATTATTTGCCAACCCTTAACATTACTGTTTCAAAAATCCTTATCTGAAGGTGTGGTACCTTCTGATTGGAAGCATGCCAACATAACGCCCATTTTCAAAAAAGGGGATAGAAGTAATTTGTCAAACTATAGGCCAATCAGTCTAACTTGTATACAGTAACTGGTAAAGTTATGGAGGCTATAATCAAAGAGAAAATGGTAGATTACCTGGACTCAAATAACATTTTGAGGGATAGCCAGCATGGATTTAGGAGAGGTAGATCCTGTTTAACAAATCTGTTGGAGTTTTTTGAGGAAGCTACTCAGGAAGTTGATGATAAGAAGGCCTATGATGTCATCTATTTAGATTTCCAAAAGGCTTTTGATGTTGTTCCCCACAAGAGGCTCTCACTTAAACTCAAAGCGACAGGTATTTTAGGAACTGTAGCGACTTGGATTGATAACTGGTTAACGGATAGGAAGCAGCGAGTAGTTATAAGAGGCTCGATGTCACAGTGGGCCTGCGTTCATAGTGGGGTACCGCAGGGTTCAATTTTAGGACCACTATTGTTCCTAATTTACATAAATGATATAGACACCAAATGGAAATCCTAAATCCATGTAAATTTGAATTAATCAATAAAACCGATGTATCGCCCCCCTCTAATTGTACGTGGTGTTTTTCCATTTGAATTCCAGGCGAATTACAGGATACTGCAGTACGTGGTATTTTCACGGGATTTTCCAAACCAATGCTATTGCCGGCAAAATCCAAAGCAGACTGTACTTTTCAGGTTTTCGGTGTAACACTTCATTCTTCTGCTGAGAAACAAACAAACAAAAATACCTACGTTTCCTCCTTGAATACGAGGGGAAAACACAAAATGCCAGGTTGCCAGGTTGTGTGAATCTTCCTGTTCTTGTTCCAGAGCGGCTGGTGGTGACGGGTACAGATGAGCCTGTCTATGCACATGTGGGAGAGGAGGTGACTCTCAGCTGCTCTGTGGACACCCATGTTAATCGGACAGAGCTTCAGGTGAAATGGATAAAGACAGATGACGATGACATCTTAGTCCTTTTGTATGATAATGGAGAGAACAGACCAGAGTCACAGGATGGAAGATACTCTGGAAGAGCTGAATTCTTCACTGAGGGAATTCCCAAAGGAAACTTCTCAATGAAACTGAGGAATGTGAAGACTGAAGACACAGGAGAGTTCAGGTGTGAAGTCCACTCAGATACTGATTCTGCCAATACAACTGCCAGGATAGCAGCACTGGGTGAGTCACTGGAAGGACTGGTTTTAACATGCATCTCAGCATAGTTTTGTGTCATTAAATCACATTTTCATTCCGCTAAGCCTCAGTGGTTCTGCTGCAGACTGATCTTTATGCAAATGCCATAGTGTTTAATCTGCTCAGTATAACAGTAGAAAGGGTCAAATTTAATTCAGTTTTAAAGGCACAGAATACATAAAATGAATGAATGAAAATTTGTTTCAGGCTTCAGCTTTAGTGCAGTGTTCAGCTCTATCATAACAGGTACATTTTATTAGAGTGATGCAGTGAATATATAAGTATGGTTTTATTATTAATATTCATTTAGGATCTATGGAGACCATGAGAGTGTGACTGGGAAAAATGCAGTAATAACATGGTGTTTTAATTGCACATAACATAATGTGACTGGGTAATACAATTAGACAGCTCTATGACATGTTGTCACACTTATGGACAAAGATTTGTTCATAAATTTCTGCTCCACTTTGTGAGACTAAATGTGTGGACGTGTTGATTATGCTGCAGCATGACAAACAGCCTATTTTAGAAAATGACTAATGGAATGTAATTCTGAATATTTTAGGTTATTCATCCCTGCATTGGCTGATTCTGGGGCTGTGCATCGCTGTCACACCGGTAGTCCTACTTACTGGTGCTTTATCTGTCAGGCATTTAATAAGGGGAGGTAAGTGTAGCATCTGCTCTGTCATTTCTAGTAATTTTAATGACATCAGTGGATCCATGTTTGCAGCCACTTATCCTGTAGAGGGCATCGCACGCACAACCCGGCTGAGGAACAGTTTTTACCCCACATCCATCACACTTCTGAACTCACAGCACTGATCTCAAACATTCTGAAGCAGTACCCCACATGTGCAATTTCCATATTTATGTGCATTTAGTCCACTTCAAAACTACCTACGCGAACTTACTTACAAGCACCTTATTGTATATATATATATTGTACATACAGTATATAGTGACTGTACATACTATCCCACTCTATTTATGCCTTGAATCTATTTAATTGTAAATATACTGTGCATCTGCTGGCGTGTTCCAAACTAAATCTTACTGTACTTACAATGACAATAAAGCATCTATCTATCTCAGCAGACATGGGGCATCAGGCAGGACTGTATCTACACAGGGTACCTGTCCATTGCAAGGCTTAACTGTGACATAATTAACATGCTTTGATCCTGTGTCTCTGGTAACAAACACATATATGTGAATATGAATCATTTCAGAAAGTCTTATCACTGTAAACCCCAGCAAACCAAAACAATGAACCAAAGCTGATGTCCTCATAGAAATTATACTAAAATTAAAGCAGGAGCTGCATCTAGTGAGACTGACAGTCTGTACTGGGTGTCTGTAGGTGAGCATGCAGCAGAGGATGGCTGTAGATCATTAAACTTTGCATGAACCATCATCTAATTTTAAACAGCATATGGTTAAATTTGGTTCTACTTTCTCTCCATAGATAAAAGCAAACAGGCTCTATTGAGTCACGGTTCACATGTCACAATTCCACCAATCATGGTTTCCACAGCCTTCATCCTGTGGGGTGTAACTGAAGGTGAGCCCATTGAATATCAGTTAAATAATGCTTTAAAAAGAGGCAAATTTATAGTATAGGGAGATCATTAAACACACTGTGATGAAATAAAGATGTAATTAACAACAGCAGAGGCAGCACCCCCTGGTGACTAATTATAGAATTTTATGCTATCAATGAATAATGAAATGATGGATAACATGAAATCCAATGTAAAGTTCGGCAGAGTAGAAGGAAGGAAGTTGTGAGAAGTAAAGAAATTTAAACAGGAAAAACGGGGATCCTAGTGCTGCATTCAGACCTGGGGAACAATTCTATGGCTGCCCACATAAATACTGTAAGAGAAAAGGATTCCCTCAATTTTATCAGTAATTCCTCAGGGTTGTGTGCAGCTCATCAGGTTAGGATGCGGTGCTTGTAATTGGAAGGTCACTGACTTAAATCCCAGACTTGACAAAGTGATTTTACACATGAGCCCTTGAGCATGGCCCTTAACTTTCAATAGCTCCAGATATTTTCTTAATCTGCTTTCTGTTAAAAAAAAAAAAAGTCACTTTGGATAAAAAGGGGACATAGGTGATTTATATATTTTTTACCGTATCTGGTGCGCACCACTTAGTATCTGGTGAGAACCACTTAGTATCTGGTGGGCACCACTTAGTATCTAGTGGGCACCAGATATGGTAAAACATTTTTTTTATCACCTATGTCCCTTACGGTGCTCTATAAGGGGCTCCGTAAAAAGGTTTGCTAAATAAATAAAAAAACACAATGTTAACTGTTTCCCAGGATCCACAGAAGAGGCTGTTACTTGTCCTACCGTCAGTCTGCTGTATATCCTGGTGTTGTTTTATATGGCTCCGTATCGGAAATTATTTACAGGTATGTTTCCATGTTTCCTACACATAAAATTAAAGTAGGTTGTCCCTGTTTGAAAAAAGGTGCTTTCAAATCAACTGTTAAATAATGACGGGTGTTCGGAGTTAATTTGACCAAGACAGCGATCATTGTCAGCATTGTGTCAGAGCAGTTTGGAGAGAAGCAGCCGAGAGCTTCCAAAGGACCATATGTAAAGAACCAAAGAGCAGTGAAGATTCATAGTATCTGGCAGGAGATGAAAACCTTCAGGTCCCAATACAAACAGGCAAAAGAAGAGAACCACAGTGGCTTGGCTCAGCTGATGTACATCCTACTCAAGAAGATCAGGGTCCTCCGCTGGGCAGAGTGGCCTTGGAGACAACAACATGAAAGAGCCTGAAAGCACTGCATTTATCACCAAGCCCTTCAAGTTCATGAAGGAACTGCTTGGGCAGAAGCATACACTGTAAAAAAAAAAATGTTCAGCCAACTCAAAAATTCAAGGCAACATGCCGCAATACATTTTTGAGTTGTCAACTCAGTTACAAAAGTTCAACAAACCTATAGACAGAGGTTCAGCTAACTTTGACTTAAGAGTTAAGGCAACACTGTAATACAAGTTAGATTAACCTATACAGCAAATTTGCCAGTGTTAAATTAACAATGCATGGTGTTTATATAATTCTCAACAAATCAGTGTTACATTTATCACTGCAATGAGTGTTTTTGTATAGTGTTAAATTTTATTAGCGCTTATAGTGTTCAGTTGACACCATAGAGTGTTACATCACTGAAACTCCACCTCTTCACAGATTCCAAGCCCATATAGGTGGCACCCAGGTAAATAATGGGTGGCTTATGTCTGGGGCAGCCAGCTACCGTGTTTGATTAACCCACCATCATAAGAAAGACTATGACCAACAAGACCTTGTCGATTGTTACATTTATTTTTCTGGAAACCATCCCCCTGTGTTCATGTAAGATTAACACGTTTGTTTTTTCTGACTTTTGTCTTATTTGTGCATCAAAGTCAGGATTGAGTTAGAGAAATAATGTTTAAAAATGTATTATTAGTTTCTTTTTTAACATATGAAATAGTTTTCTTGTACCAGTATAAGAGTAAACCAATTGAGCTCTCTTGCAATCACCTGTGGTATGAAACTGAATAAAATGTGTGTTACCAGTCTTGGGGAAAACCAGTGAGAATCCAATGTGAAACAGCACTGTGCAAATTGTCATGTGTTCCTAATGACAAGGCCAAGACTGGTAATCAAACTAGCCTCTCAGCAGGAATGTTAGTGTAAAAGCAGTGCTTATTGACACAGATAATAAAGCTTGTTAGAATGCATAACATAATTACTTAGCAGGGCTGAGAGAAGGTGAGAGCTCCCCTAGTGCAATTTTAGAACAATCTGTGTTCTAGGATGGTATGTCATGGATATTAGTCTATCATATTTTAGCATTATGAATCCAGGCCTTTTTCTATGCTTGAGTTCATGTATGCCAGGTGGTCTGAGTAGTATAGTGACTGTGGTAGGTGTGAGTTTTGATTGGTTTCATTTCAAATATGTGAATGGGATATTCTTCTTGGAAGATAGTTTAGCGCCGATTTGTCATCCTTTAACATTTGCCTCATCATGGCATTTCTCTCGGAAAGCCTTCAGATCCTTAGAGCAAGGTTTCTTATACATGCCTTATTTAATACCATTATGGTGGATAAAAAAAAATAAAAAATCTCTTAAAAGGCTGTACAATATCATGGTATGCAAATAAACATCCAACATCAATGGTTTACAGGGAAGTGGGCGGTACCAGGAGCTGCATAGCAAAGGGTGTCACAACTCTCGTAACACATTTCCATATACAAAACCCATCAGCCAAGGTTAGAACAGGTAACCAAAATCGGCTTACATCCACAAATACACCACACCCACCATTAAAATATACACAAATATCTTTTTTTCTAATTTAAAAATCATACGCAAGAAAAAGTCAGGAAAAGCAAGGCTTTGTTTAACGTCGTAGCACACAGCGCTCTGATCTTAAAAAAAAAAAACAGCACTAATCTGAACAAATTTTCATATATATTAAGTAAAGGCTGAGAAGTCTTTCTTGGTCAGAGTCTTTCTCATGATGGTTGGTAAATCACGGTGGCTCTTATGATTCTCAAATGAGTTCGTATATGCACATTAAAATGGGCCAGATAGGGACCACCCATTATGCACCTGTGTGCCACCTATATGGGCTTGGAATCTGGGAAGAGGTGGAGTTACAATGATCTAACACTCTATGGTGTCAACTGAACACTATAAGAGCTAATAAAATGTAACACTATAAAACAACACTCATTGCACTCTGTAAAGTTTTAAATGTAACACTGATTTGGTGAAAATTATATAAACACCATGCAGTGTTACTTTAACACTGGCAAATTTGCTGTGTTGGTACAAAGTTTCAACAAACTTAGATTGTTAAATTGTCAACACTATTTTGCAAGTTCGATTAACATAGGTACAGAGGTTTAGTCAACTTTGTTTGAGTCGTCAAATTAAATTTAAATAAACCTGCCTTGTTTAGGTGACATTTTAAGAGTTAATGTTTTCTTTAACTTTTTTTTAATATTTCAAGTTGCCTTGTTTAGAGTACTAAAAAACTTATATTACCATTAGAACCCACTGAAAAAAAGTGGGTTTAGATTTAACAATCTAAGTTTATTGAAACTTTGTACCTAGGTTAATCTAACTTGTATTACAGTGTTGCCTTAACTCTTAAGTCAAAGTTAGCTGAACCTCTGTTTGACTTAACTCAAAAATGTATTGCAGCATGTTGCCTTGAATTTTTGAGTTGGTTGAACATATTTTTTTACGGTGTGGAATGAATGCAACATATATTAAATTATCCCATTTAAAATTTATATTTAAAGTAACTCTTGTTTTAATTTTGCAGATACATGGCGGTTTATTATACTCCTCTCTCTGTCAACTGCATTTCCCATCATTATAGTGGGTGCACTAACAGGTAAGTTAAGGTGTAATCAGTGGATATTTAAGCAATAACATACAAGAAGGAGTGTGGCTGTACTCCAATATATCACAGCTGTGATTTGGTCGTAGGCACAGGGCTGCAGGCAGAGTGCCAAAGACAATCACAGCTGTAAGATATTGGAATACAACAGCACTGCTTTGAGTATGTTATTGCTTTTGTGCAACAGTTCATCGAATGGCATTTATAAGGTAACAATAATAAGCCACAACAAATAATACTTTGCTTGATTATTTATTTAAACATTTATGGGCCTTCACAAAAATAAATAAATAAATAGTTCCAGTAAACTGGTCACTGCAGCCAAACACTTACCCAACTACTTTGCATCATATAATAAGTTACAAAATATATTCAGATTTTACTGCTGAACTGGGCCACATTTACCAATAGATCCCATTAGCAACTTAGATAGCTGAAACCATTCAGGTTTCAAATGTAAGTTGCTTCCATTTTTGAATGAACAGAGGACACGTAAGTTGTATAATTTCTTTGTTATACAGGTGTATTTAGTGCAAAAATTAATATTTCAAATAAGATACCTTATTTTCAGCAAATATAATCTATACTATATTTTACATTTACAACATGTATTTTGAGAAACATAATGTTAAATAAAATGATTTGCTTTGTTGTCTTATACTTGCAAAAAAGTCTCATAAACCTAGTGAAAACCACTAAAGGAACAGCCTAGTTACCAATGAATTACATATATTTATAATTTATAATTTATAATATAAGTTTTACAGTAGTGAAATTTACAGAAAAGTGAAATTTACAGTCACTGATCCCCTTGAATTCGCAGTAACCCATGAATTGAAAAGATTTTTATCATATTTCCTCAGTGAAAACACTTTCACATCATAAAATAAAAGGCTGCAGCTCCTCAGTCAGTGTAAACAGAAACCAGACATGTGCTCTTGTTTATGGGAGTTTTCACGTGTTTTCTTGACCCAGTAACAACTGTAGGATTATTTTATCATTATCATATGGATATCGCTATTTGCAAATGGGTGGACTGCTTCGAGACTCAGGTACTCATGTGAATCTTGTTCTTTTTGTTCTGCTTACAAGGCTCTACAAATATACTCAGTTTCTTCCTGCATACATTTCTGGGGGTGTTGTTTTTAATGTTGTTATGACCAAACTTAAAATCATAGTTTGTTTTAGATGGTTTGGCAAGATTTCAGTTTGGTCCCGTGGGGGAATCGGCGACTCCAAAGTGATTAAGTAATGGTTTTTAGATACACCTAGGACTGGGCGATATCATATCGATATTATATCACGCATGCGCAATAATCGCTAGGGCTTCAGATGACAGCAACATTTTGCCATGCGCCAGCTTTTCGGTGCTATACGGACAAATGCTTCCTCTGTCACCTGACCAGGGTGGTGATTATTGCGCATGCACGATATAATATATGATATCGCCCAGCCCTAGATACACCTGTAAAGCAGAGTGATATATCTTATGCGAAATGTCTGAGTGTGGTTGTACTCTGATAACAACACTCATAGAACACCACTTGTCCAGTCAGATTTCTTAGTTGGAAGTAACTGTTGTATAAGAAACATTAAAGCAGAATAAAGCAGCAGTTCCTGGTAAAATATTAAACACACTGTGGTGCATCTTTGAAGATGCCAAACATACTTCAGTGTTTTAGCACAAACTGCTCATTTTTTATTTCATTACTGTACAGAGACTTTAGGTGATTTTGTCTCTCTCAGCACCTCAGGTTTTAAAATACCTTTAAATCAGAGCTCGATTCCCCCCTGAATCCCCTGCTTACTCCCCCATGCAGTAACCCAGCTAAGAGGGACGGTCCTTAGCATGATGGGTAAGACAAGGACCTGTAATCTGAAGTTTCCCAGCCCAAGGCCTGCGAGAAGCTCAGCCTGTTTACCTTTAGACAGGTGTTTAGCTGTCTGTTTGGGCTAGGGGCAGTTTGGCTTTATAGCTGTTAGGAAGCATGATTTAGGATGAATAATGTCTCCCAGCCAAACACCCTCACTGACTTTTTATGACCCTTATTAATCTGCTTCCTAACCTCTGTGGCTCTATGGGTTAGAACTTAACCGCAGGCTGATCCTGCTCTCTGATAGTTACTTGCACATTACTTTAGACAAAAGCATCTGATACATAAATGAACCACTAAATGCATTTGTTTTATCTTGTGTCTGACGTTAATTATTTGTTGACTGACTATTATTACCTCATTCCTCATTTTAGGGTCTTTCATTGAGTTTTCAGCAAAAGATTCCCCATCTCCAGCTGAGAAAGCAACATTTGGAGGCATGTTGGGTGGAATCATCTTTTTGATTATAGTCCAAAGTAAGTAAGTTTATAAATGGATTTCATGAATATTGAATCAGAATTAGGCATAGTTTTATTTTTTTCTACCTTGTTTTTATAGAAATGTGTAATGATTTACATCATTTAAATTTGAATAATATCTGTTTTGTTCACTGTTAATCTGTATCCATGGGGCAGCATGGTGGCCCCCCTCCTCTGTGTCTGTGTGCTGTTTGCATTTGCTCATGGGGATTTATTCCCTTTGATGGCAGTGTGTGGCTCACTGAGCTGACCCTCTGTGCCTGTGATTGGAAGGTCACCCATTCAAATCCGGCCTTAGCAGATCTGTGGGCCTTAACTCCCAGGTCCCTGGGCACCACTGCGGGTGGCAGCTCTTCACTGCCAAGTTTGTTTTCGTGGAGAGCATGATGGGCTGGGCAAAAAAGAATTTCCCCACATGGATCATCCAAAACAAAAATGTTTGTTTTATATTCTCTGTTTGACATGAATTTTATGGTGACTAACGCTATTCTCTTCTCTTTTCAGCTGTCCACATTGTGGTTTGGACAAAATATTCCAAAGACAGAGAAAATAGAGGAAAAATACTCGACTATGTAGTTGGAATAACTGGAATTATATTTCTGGTCATTGTGGTTTCATCCATAAGTAAGTCTTTTTATAAGTTCACACATGTGCTGTTTGCATGTTCTCCCTGTGTTTGGACTAGTTCCTTTCATGCCGGGGTGTCATGCACCTTAATTTTTTTGTGGGTGCTCAGCTTTATGTCCAACGTGTATAATTGCCAAAAATTGAAATGCATTTGCAAACTGAGCTGGGGCAGTCAGACTGAATTCCACAATCAGCCTGATGGCATAACACTTCCCAAAATATAATCACACATCACAAATGTGGTTCCTCTGTAAAGTCAGCCTGTTTGTGCCAATTACAGAGAACAGCACACAGCATACAGTGTTGGTAACCATGGTGACTGATGGTATGTTTGTGTCTTTAAACAGCTAATGATACAGTATCATAATTCAAACCATGACATTTTCTCCAGTGTCCTGGTAAATGTTTTGTGTAAAGTTGTAATATATTAACGTTCTGTCCCTGTCCTGGTTGCATCATATTTCAGTTTATTTTCTCATACAAACATGTACCACACCATTGTCACTAAACTAACTGTCAGTAAAACTAATTAACTGTCACTAAACCCTGCTCACCTTAATGGTAGTTATTAGCATAGATATATATATAGAATGACTAGATGTCTCGTCTGCGTTGCTGGCCAACGGAGTCGAACGTCCGCATATGGCGGCCATCTTACCACAGGCTGCTCGCTCACCCAAAATATTGTGTTGATAGTAAAACATGTAATTTTTAAATAGCCATAACGTGCTCAATTTTTAACCGATTTTCAAACGGTTTGATTTATTATAAACGTCAAATATGTAGTTATGACACTGAATACTTTTGAATAATTATCTTATGTTCTAAAAAATAGAATAATGTTCTAGAATAGGTAGACTAAGCCTACAAGATTTCCCTTAACAAATATACATCAAGAAACGCTGCATGTTAAAATCCCCACCCTGTACAGTGATGGCTATAACACAGCACAAAGAACTAAAGTCCATATTTCCAAATTGTTAATAAAAATATTTTTACACATAAAATGGTAGTAAACAGTTTGTTTAGACATTATAAAGGCACTTTTCAAAGATTTTTGAAGATTTATTAAAATCAATGTTTAGACAGAGGTGTTAGAGACATTTGATGGATTTTTTTTTTTTTTACATTTTCATTAAAAATTTTGCGAAGTAACAAAGGTGTCCCAGTGGTGCTGGTTCTGGTCCTCATCCAGCTGGGCCGGATAAGAGTGGGTTAGCATTACTATAACTCATGATCAGTGGCGGCTGGTGAATGTGTCATTTTCACATACTGTACAAACGGAGCATTCTGGTGCATTCGGACAAAATAATAGATAAAAGTTAACATTCTCTCCCTGTGTCTGTATGTGTGTTTGTGAGAAAGTGAGAGAGAGAGACAGAGAGAGGGAATGTGATTTTAAAATGGGTGAGTGTGTTACGGCCAATCTATTGTGTTGGTAACTTTACTCATAAATCTATCTACAGCCAAATACGATAAAATAGCAATATAATGTGCGCAACCTTTTATGTGTGGTTGTTCAAGACACACTGAAGGCATGATGCCACCATAGGTTTGCAGAGAACTACATACAATATGCACACTGAAGGCATGATGCCACCATAGGTTTGCAGAGAACTACATACAATATGCACACTTGAAAGGGGTGGGGTGGTGGTGTGGGGTTGTGAGGGCCGCTGTAACCCAGTGTTCATCCTCACGGGAAAGGGGAGGGTGGGGGTGGGTTGTGAGGGCCGCTGTAACCAGTGTCCATCCTCACGGGAAAGGGGAGGATGGGGGTGGGTTGTGAGGGCCGCTGTAACCAGTGTCCATCCTCACGGGAAAGGGGAGGGTGGGGGTGGGTTGTGAGGGCCGCTGTAACCAGTGTCCATCCTCACTGGAAGGGGGGTGGGGGTGGGTTGTGAGGGCCGCTGTAACCAGTGTCCATCCTCACGGGAAAGGGGAGGGTGGGGGTGGGTTGTGAGGGCCGCTGTAACCAGTGTCCATCCTCACGGGAAAGGGGAGGGTGGGGGTGGGTTGTGAGGGCCGCTGTAACCAGTGTCCATCCTCACTGGAAGGGGGGTGGGGGTGGGTTGTGAGGGCCGCTGTAACCAGTGTCCATCCTCACTGGAAGACCCACCAGAGACCCACATTGGACTAATACCCTTTGAAAAGGACTGATTTGTTGAGTTTCTGTCGCATGTTGTTGCTTTGTAAGCTAAGTGTAGTCAATTTCGCTATGTGGTGTAGCCTTAGCTTAAAAAACAGGGAAACAACTAATGTCAACAGTGTATGGTGGTGGCTGTCTATGCCATACTGTGTTTCACTGATGTGCTCCCCGAGCGCAAACACATCCTCTGACCCGATCCTCTTCCGTACAATGTACATGACCTCCAGCTGTTTGATGGGCTGTGATCGTTTGAAACTCGCTGATGCCTGGCGAATGGCCCACTCTGCTGCCCTGACGACCCTCACTGTTCCCTCTGAGGGAATCACCAGGCCTCCATTGTTTTTCAGAGACAGCAGGTGGTAACTCTGGTCCTTGATGGCAGATGCAGCGTCTGTCACCAGGCTGGCACGGCAGACATCACAGGACAGCTTCTTCAGAGCCCTTCGCACAAATCCTGAAATTTGAGTTAGTATAATAACATCATAACTTATAATAATAATAATAATAATAATAACAACAACAACAACAACAACAATCAATAAGAATGGGGGAATTAAGGGGACAACTCTCTTTTTGAACTATGGTCAGATTATTTTCCCACTGATTTGACTATTGGCACTATCGGTTATAGGCTAAATCGACTTTCAGTCAGCCTTTACCTGAAATGTATACGAGAGCATTGTCCACAAGACCATTGAAGCGGACGGGAAGGTAACTGTGGTCATGTACCAATGCAGGAATGTCAGCAAACGGTGAGGGAAGATCTTCTTCTCCTCCTGCTGCAGAGGACATATCTACAGCTGACAGGCTTGTAGAGGTGTCGATAACCGCTGGTAGGGTCTCGGTTTCATCCTGTGCTGTAACATTGCCTCTGCATGGCTTCACAACTCCGCAACGGGCCATCAGCTTTCTAAATATATACTTAAACTGGCTGGCATTGGGGTTGTTATTCCAGCCACCTTAAAAAAAAATTAATACACGATATACAGGTATTATCAAACAATTCAGACTGTATCAGTGTAAATGCAGTATAAATTCTGCAAACAGATAGTAAAACACATTTTTCTAAATACTCAAAGTAGTTTGTGACACTTTCAGATAATGTATATGTCTTCAGAAAACATATTTTAACAGAAATGAAAAAACAAACAAACAAAAAAAAAAAACATATGGACTGACAAACTGAAAAATCATACAACAATGCAATAATACAACAATTTGCTAAAACTTGGTATCACTTAGTGTTGCAGCTGGTAAATATAAATTATGAACCCTACCGGATGCTCTGATGGAGTTAAACAGGAGTTCCAAGTGGTCCTGGCTGAATCTGTAGGTCAGGACATATCGCTGGCCTTCAAGCAGCACAGGAACCATCGATATCAACGTGTCAATGTTTATGATGAAGCCCAGGACAGAGAGGTACCTTCAAAAGCAAATATTGTATTACTAAGATGATTCTGCGAAAACAGGACACAAGAAAGTAGGGATGCAAACTAACAGTATAAAGTAAAAATAGTGAATGCTCCCAAAGCAGCACTTCTCAGGGCAGAAACAAATCTGGGGGGCTTTAAGCTAACTCGTTTGAATCCCGACTTAAAATAAAATCAGTGTGAGGTTTAGGATCCTTAAAATTACTTTTAGGACACTAAACCTTCTTGAACTAATTCAAAACATTACCTGCAATGAAAATTTAAAAAACTGAATACAAGAGAATTGGAACACAGACAAATTTGCAAATTTGAACACATTGGAGAAAGATAGCATCATATGAATAATACATAATACGTACCACTTTATGAACCTGGCAGAGACAGAAAAGAGCATCTTCTGAACTTGATGCAGAAGATAATAGATACAGAAGAAAACAGAACATCTGTTGAACTTATAGGTCATGGACTTGAGGGATGCACTGAAACCGGTAGAGTTTTACCTTAGATAGTTTAATGATTTGTAAATTGACAACTTGTACACATCTAACAAAGACTAAAATAAACCCTTATTTTCTAAATCAGCAATTGTAATTTAATTATAATTAAGAATTTGTACTGGGTATTGGTGACTACAAATGGTGTCAGTGCATCACTAATTGAACAGTCACTACTGTATATTAAAAGACCTCTTTGTTCGGTAAAGGGGTGTGCCATCCTCTATCTTCAAAGTGAGCAAGTACCCCCTGGCTTTTATCAAGAACTCCCTGGTGCTTGTCCAATTCCAAGAACCAAGGGGGGCTTTGAACCCTTTGGCTCTGGGATTGCGACTGTTCAAGATGTCAAACAGTCTGTCTGTTATCTATAAAGAAATATCTAAATTAACTGAAAGCACTGAAAACATCACTATAACTTAGAGTGGATTCACACGTGGTCTCTTTGAACCCTAAACGTGACCTAGGAACAGTTACTCCACACTAAATTAGACTGAATCAGTCTCACTTCAATGTGGAGTCACTGTTCTCAGATCACATTTATGAAAATAAAATAAAATGTTAACGGGTTAATCCCGGAGGCATTCACATTTAGGTTAAAGGGGTTGCAGCAATGAATCTCTCAAATGTTGGCAAGAACAGTAGAATGTTGGGAAATGTTTTGGTCCAATCCCTAGCTATATTACCTTAATAAATTCTGTAGTAGCCGCACAGTCTTTGAACTCTGCATAGCCCACTTCCTGCAAGGTGCGGAGCGCCACTGCCACAGAGTTACTTAAAGTCTGAGCAGTCAGGGAGACCTTGATTGAGTTTATAAGGAGAAATAAAGGGCACATTAGCGCTACAAGATACAAACATCATCAAAAAGTATAAAAACACAATAAAGCCCTAGAGCCCATTTCTATTGCAGCCCTCTATACATAAATCATCATGCAGACATACCTTCATCTTCTGATTAGCAAAGTTCACATGCTTGTCTGTGACTCGGTTGGCAGCATGTAGACCACTTTTCTTTTGGACATTGTTCAGCTGAACAATGTACTTCCAATTTATACAGCCACTTATGCTTGTTATTGGGCTGTATGCCTGCAGAATCAGATTTTTTTTTTTTCACTGCACACGTCAACTGTAAAGCACCATATTCTGCATAACTATGTAAACACAATCAAAATGTATAAAAAGCAGAACAGTCAACCTGAGCAGATAGGCAATAATGAGCATGTACCTGCAACATATTGCGTGCCAGCTTCAGCATGTGGCAAGCGTCCATCTTAACAAAAACTTTGTCATGGGTTACTGGATGTGGGAAATGGGTCTTCAAGGGCTCACAGGGGTCTGCTTTTAGGTCGCACCCAAGTTTGGTGCACATACTGACATTTGATGCATGACCATCCATTGTCATGCACACCACCCTTATCTGACGATGATGCAGCTCTTCTAATGCATGTTCTACTAACACTTTCTGTGATTCTGGTGTGAGGGACTTGGTCAAATAATATGCGATTGGAGCTTTCCAATAACCTTGAAGCCCAACCACCATAAACACAAGAACCTCGGAAGCAATGTCAGTCTCATTCAATCGATCCCCCATGTCCACATATCCAAACATTGTTTGTGTCTGAGGATCATGTTGGACGTGATGTTTTATGGACATGGCATCCAGCATCAGAGTGACACGTCCGTATTTGTCCTCATCTTCCTGACGCCGTCTTTCCAGCATGTCCAACATCATTTTATTGAGACCAGGTCTGGCGTCAAGAGAGCTCAGCCACCTTGTATAATTAAAAAGTAGACATGTAGACATTTAAATCACTTACCCAAGCATCCCTATGGTGGACACTGGACATACTAAACATATCTGTAATATGATTATGGTAACACCCATTTGACTTTGGGTAACTTTCACCCGATCATTCCCCAGTTCGCCCCTTTAAACAACATATTTGACACCTTTAATCATCATTGCCAGCCTGTGATTTAACCATTCATGATCATTTTGTATGTAGTGCTTTATGTACTGTAATTCAGTGTTAATGTAGACATCATATAGAATACCTTTGCATTGAACTGGGATGTGGCAGGTGAATATGTAGAGTCTCTCTCAGGTAGTTATATGCCTTTGGACCATGCAGATGGAGCGTAAGGGCAAAATCTCTCTGGGCCTTGGTGTACTCTACACCCTGCCTCGACAGGAGATGAACCGGAAGATCTGAAATTCAATTAGCAAAAGTGATTCAGTAGGTCTATTAAAAGTAACTAGGAAGTCAAAAAATAACATATAATACACAAAATATTCAATGGAATATATATTTTTTTTTACCTGAGTAGCATTCAAGCCTGTCTTTTAGCTCTTTGTTGATGAGATTTTTCTCCTTCAGTTCCTCCAGAAGAGCCTGCATGTTGTTCTTGGCCCTCTTCTCTCTCCTCAAGGCATTACTCTTCTCCCGCTGCAGTTTCCTCTGTCTCACTAAGGCCTGTTGCAATTTGGCCTTTATAGCCTTAGGGGAAGCAGGCAATGCATACAAGTGCTCAGTGGCCTGCAGCTTGCGCTCCCGCTTGTGCCTCAACCTCCTCACTCTCCTCTCTGCAGTTGCTCCCTGTTGTATTGGCAAAATAATAATAACTTTTTTTTCAAGAATTCAATCTTCAATTCAATCTCAATTCTGCGAGCCTGAATACATTTTTGGGTTCCACAGTTCTTCAACAGACAACACAACAGCATACTTTTAAGAAATTGTATAGGCTTCTCCACTTGTAAGGCAAAAATATGTGTTGTGGCTCTGGACACAAAATGTAAAGGTTGTCTACCCCTGGGTGTAGTTTCGATGTTCACAAATGTTTATTCATTCTAGTGTAGGAGTGACAGAGAAAGTGAGATAGCCAGTAGTTTTCAAACTTTTTTTTAACAGAGTACCACCTCAAATAATACTGGGCTCATAGACTACTAACACCATCATAGACCTTTCTGGGTACCACCAAGATAAAGGATTTAATATTACAAGTTATTACACGGCTTTTCAGAGGGCTGCAGAAAGTTCCATTCACTTGAATGGGCCTTCCCAACATTCAAGCCTATGTTACAGTTTTTTACAATCGCTATGACAGTTTTTTCAAAACATTTAACAAGTTTCCTAAACTCTTAACGCACCATCACACCTAAAACACACAATTGGCAAAACGGTTAATTTCATGCTCAAAATCACACATTGTAAACTAAACCCCAAAACTAATTTTCAAAATACAATAATAAACCACCACAGTACACTATGTCTAGCAAAACACTGCAAACATGTTTTAAAATCAAATAATTATTCAAAACAGTAACACATGTTCTCTTCCAACAGGAACATTTAGTCAATCATAACACATTGACAAAAAAAACACTATCATCAGCTGAAATTACAGAAACTGCATTATTTTATGTCAGGTCTGCCCTTATATTTGTACTTTTTCTACATTTTTGTTTTGTTGGGTTTAGTAAATGCATGCATTTTGTTTCTTTTGCTGCAGAAATTCAATACAAAAAAAGTGAATGACCATCTCAGAGTAGCTTCATAAAATGTACAGTTTATGTAAAAAAAAAATACAGACACAGAACTGCTGCAGTACAGACTTTATTTGCAAAAGGACATTACTGCAAGATATACAAACAGAAATTATAATTAAAAAAAAACAAAGTAATCTTCTATTCTGCCCGGTCTTCTCCATTTGGCCACATGTTCTCATCCACATCACACCTGATATCTTCCCTGGCAAGGCATCGTGGGAAGAATCTTTTGGCATGCCTTATCCACCCCTGGCAGTGTTCAGCTGTGATGTCTTGGCATGCAGCATCCATTGCATCCAGGAGGGACATTTGGTCATATGGACGATGGTCAAAAACCTTCCATCTCCAGGCTGAGAAAAACTCCTCAATGGGGTTGAGGAAAGGGGAGTAAGGGGCAAGGAAATGGGACATCATCCTTGAATGGGCGTCAAACCAGGTTGTGACTGCACGGGAATGGTGGAATGCCACATTGTCCCATGTGATAACATATATTGGCAAGTGGTCTCCCACCTGTCCCCTTTCTACCTCTGGCACCAGTCTTTCGTGCAGGTCTTCTAAAAACAGGAGAAGGCGGTCGGTGTTGTAGGGGCCAATCTGACATTTATGCAGGAGTGCACCGTTGTTGGAGATTGCGGCGCACATGGTGATGTTGACTCTTCTCTGGCCCAGCACAGTAACTGTGGCCCTTTGGCTTATTATGTTTCTCCCACGGCAACGCCTTTTCGCCAAGTTGAAGGCAGCCTCGTCAACGTAGATAATTTCATGTGGGACTTGATTGGCCTCCAACTCCATGACTCTCTGAAAGTAATTACACACAGTGTATGTAAATGCTGTGCTGTACTGTATATCTACTGTATGTACTAATGCACTCCAGGTTTATAGAGTAGTTTACTGCAAAACACACTGTGTATAGTACAGTAATGACTGTATTGCATAACCTTACCTGGACGTATTGGTGACGGAGTTCTTTGATGCGCTCACTGTTCCTTTCAAAAGGAACTTTGTATAGTTCTCATTGGCAATGGAATAAAATACAGGGAATATATTTGTGTTTCAATTCACAATATAAACAGCTGTTCACTTTGACTTTAGCCTATATAAGTTATGTTTAGAACATGATGTTATCTGTTCTGACATACAGTGTTAAAGCATTTGTAAATTTGACTGTAAAATTACATTGTTTTGGTCTTGGTTGAGCTTGTGTGTAAAAGAAGTTCAAGCATTTTAAATTGGTGTTAACTGTATGCATTTTGTATCAAAGCAACAAGAAATGTGTTAATTGTATAGCCTACAAAGACGGATGTTGTGCTAACCGTGTTAAGAGTTTAGAAAACTTGTTAAATGTTTTGAAAAAACTGTCATAGCGATTGTAAAAAACTGTAAATCTGTAATCTATTTGTATCTCAGCAAAAGCCACGATGAATGGTAACAAATAGGCTATAGCCTAGGCTATGTAGGCTAAAGAGTCATATCGTGGAGAGTTTATTGTTTCGTTTTGGAAAGTAGCCGTGTAATAAGCGGGATAATGTATAGAACGCCGGTCATTATTGGGAATAAGTCCCTCCGCTGTGTGTCGGGGTCCTGTTCACCCTGTCGGGACTTATTTTCCCAATAATGACCGGCATTCTATACATTATCCCTTACCTATATGATGCTATCATTAGTTGTGACATTTCACTTGCAAATACTTACATCAGGCATCAAGTCCATTGGCAGGTTGTCTTCTAGTTGTCTTGAAGTTGTTGTGCTTCTTATTGCTACTGACTAAAATAAAGTAGTTTTGAGTGTCTAAATGTGCTGTAATAAACAACAAATTGTATACCTTGCAGAAACAAAAACGGATCACATTTAATCACGTGTATATTGATATATCAGTCTTATACACCTTAAATTATTTTTGGTCAGTGATAGACATACCCTTTGAAGATGTGCTGGGAAGCTGAAAATGGATGGCACAACACCATCTTTAATCCGCACAGTCTGCCCGGTCCTGTCGAAGTCCTCGGTCTTGTGTGCTCACTGCAGATCAGTGTCCTGTCAGTGGCAGCAAAACCGTCCCTTCTTAGGGCAACTTCCCACTTCCTCCTCCTCTCTCTGGATTTGGGAAACCTTACAAAAGTGAGAAATGTACCCAGATATATCAATTATTGTCAACATTTTAAATCCATCTTTCCATTTAAGGCCAAGGACACAAGTAAACACCTAGATTATCATATGTTGGGGTAACTGTATGTAAGCATGTATGTATGTACTTCAAGAATAAGATAAACACACAAACTATATTCAAACATTCAGTGATTATGTACGTTAAACAAAATATTCTAAACCTTGTGTCAACAACAATCTAGCAATACTATTATGTAATATGTACATACTTCCACTAAGTAACTAATGATTATCCTAAAAATAATTCATAATATTGTAACATCCTACAGGTGAAAGGTGATCCCTCGGGTTCTCGTTTCGAGACAACGGCAGTTACAGCAGCCATAGGCGGCACAAAAGTCTGGCATCTTGTCAGCAATTTCCTATAGAAATCATAATGTAAGACGTTTTAACAAACCAACCAGACAGTAAATCATGTGTAAATTCAGTTAAATCATGTTTATAATGTGTGTATTATATTGAAAAGAAAGCGTAATTCTGCCTCGCCCCAAATTACTGGATAGCTAGTAGCCTAGCTAGGCGTGATACACAACTAAACTGCACGATTAAGTCAGTTTTTTTTTTCCGAGGAGAAAAGCTGCGATTTCAACATGTTCAAGCATCCAGAACTATAACCACGTTAATAATGTTTGTAAGAAAACACACAGTTTGTAAATCCATCAAGATTTCAGCGAGATAAGAGTATTAACGTTTGTGCAGGTCACTTACCTTACCTCCGTTTACCTCAGGTTCGAATTAGAGTTGTGACGTTCGTGAACGAACCGATTCTTTTGAACGGCTCATAAACATGAACGATGGGAGCCGAGTCGCGGCTGGAGGGGAGCCGTTCTTTCTGTCGTTCTTTTTTTCCTATGCGTGTTTCACACAGATGCACACAAATTAGCTCCTCCGCGAGACAGAACAGTTATAGGAGAAGGGGCTTTGAAATTGTTTCGTACCGTGGCTGGGGAATTTATACTGTTGCCCTATACAACACCATCATGGCAAAAAGTTTAAATAAAGGCAGTACCCTGTCATGCTATGCAAATATACATCAGCACTATTGGTCTTCAGGACCTGCCAGACTTTTGACTGACATTTTACAATAGATAGGTGTTGAGCGGAGCGGCTTAGTGGGAATTAGAACGGAGAAGCGGGCGGAGCCAACAGCCTCGTGAGCTCCACTCCGCTCACATGCTCTGATACAAAGCCTCATTAATAATTTAGCCATACTAAGCTGCTTATATTGTGGGTGTAAATAAATGTCCGTATAGCACAGAAAAGCTGGCGCACCACCAAATGTTGCGGCTGTCATCTGAAGCCCTAGTGATTATTGCGCATGCGCGATTTGATTTCGCCCAGCCCTAGTAGTTATCAAGCCTCCAAAAGGCATCCCTCACTTTTTCTAGGCCAGATGTCCTCTCTGCCTCAGCTTCTGTTAACAACAGTTCAGCCATCCTGCTGTATGTCATGGTTGTCCTCAGTCTGTTATTTTAGTGCTGAAAAGGATCTCTGATTGCTACAAGAGGTGACTGGCAGAGTGATAATAGGCTGGTAGAGGGAACCTAAGTCAGGGTAGGCTTGCTGAAGGTTGTTTTCCACAAGAAATGTATAGAGGACTAATGAGAAAGTTGGAGGACTCCATTCGAGTGGCCATCTATACTATATTGCCAAAAGTATTGGGACACCTGTTTTTACAGACACATGAACTTTAATGACATCCCATTCTTAATATATAGGCTTTAATATGGAGTTGGCCCAACCTTTGCAGCTATGACAGCTTCAACTCTTCTGGGAAAGTTGTCCACAAGGTTTAGGAGTGTGTTTATGGGAATTTTTGACTATTCTTCCAAAAGAACATCTGTGAGGTCAGGTGCTGATGATGGACGACAAAGCCTGGTTCACAGTATCCTCTGTAATTCATCCCAAAGGTGTTCTATCAGGTTGAGGTCAGGGCTCTGTGCAGGCCAGTCAAGGTCCTCCACACCAGACTCGCTCATCCATGTCCTTATGAACTTTGCTTTGTGCACTGGTGTGCAGTCATGTTGGAACAGGAAGGGGCCATCCCCAAACTGTTCCCACAAAGTTGGGAGCATGAAATTTTCTAAAATGGCTTCAAATGCTGCAGCATTAAGAGTGCCTTTCACTGGAAGCAAGGGGCCAAGCCCAACCCCTGAAAAACAACCCCACACCATAATCCCCCCTCCACCAAACTTACACAGCAAATTTTCCAGTGTTAAATTAACACTGCATGGTGTTTATATAATTCTTACCAAATCAGTGTTACATTTAACACTTTACAGAGTGCAATGAGTGTTGTTTTATAGTGTTACATTTTATTAGCTCTTATAGTGTTCAGATATGTTTTTTGCTATGTCATGCACTAAAAGAACTTATATACAATGCACTGCAGTGTTTTTGTGCATTATATGTAACAGTAAATTTGTTATTGTTCTTTTTGTAAGACTGCAACTAGGATTGGGCTGTGTAGGAATTATTAGCTCAGGTGATTTTTTATATCGCCACCAATATGTTTGAAATTAATTAAAGTTTAATTAATTATTATTTAATGCTGATTATTAACCAATCGTTATGCCGAATGGTCGGCTCCTCCAAACTCAATTGCGGTATCCCTGTGAGTCTGTTAATGTGAGACTTAAATGGGATTCACTAATTACCAGTATCGCTTAGTAACCTGGGTTAGAAGGCTCGTCCAGCGAGCTGCATCACCAGGTAATATAAACGATTGGTAGCGAAGCTCCCCTCACTGCCGATGAGAGAGAGTCTCGCGATGTTTCAGGTGAGTTTGAGGTTCAGAGCGTGTAGCAAGATTGCACAGAGGCAGGGACTTATTGTGAACACTCAATGACGGAGGCTGAAGTTGTGTAAAAGACATGCATTTATTCCTAGCTAACACTACAACTAACATAAGACAGACATTACACCTAACACAAACAACAAACATGAAATAACGGAATAAAACAAACGATGTAATTATGAAAATGCAATGACTGGATTTAAATGAGTAACCTTAAATGGGAAATACTGTTCTGCAAAGCAAGCACAGTTTGTGGAAACACGACCCTAAAGTCTTATAGCAGGTTGACAGAACAGCTTAAGTTGTTAGAATGAAAGGAAGTTGGTTTACTTGGTTGAAGAGTGAGGGGGGGGGGGGGTCTTGGCAGTTGATGGCAGAGCTGCTGAGCTGATGGCACTCAGGAAGGCGCGGCGTTTGGGGCAGTGGAGTGGAGCCCCTTTGGATTCTCTCTCCTGGTGAAGCTTTGTCTTGGGTGCTGTTCTCTGTTCAGCTGGGCCTTCACCGGAGGACTTCTTGTGGGCTTCTCTTCTCCCGGGCTGATGGTCTTTTCTGCGCTGCTGATGGTCATTCTGCGCTTGATGATCTGTTTGCCCCGGCTGATGGTTGTTCTTTCGGGCTGATGGTTGTTCTCCCCTTTGTTCTGAGGTGCCAGGGTTTTATGCTCTAAAGTTCATGAATAGGGGTGACCAGGAATTCGACTCCTGGCCCAATGGCTGGCCATCCATTTGCCGGGCTTTCGGAAGGGGGTCTGTATCGGTCCTTTTGGGATTTATGACTTGACTGATTCAGGCATAGTTGTATTTTTTTGTTATAACTTTTGATACATCCACTTTTATGGTAATCACTGACCAGATGTGGAATCAGGAGTGATTTTCCATCAGTTTGACACCAAACATGCCATACCAGCTTCACAGGTACATACCTCATACCATCTGCATTAATTGATTAAACAATTAATTATTTTATCTATGTGACTGATTCACATCAGTATGGGATACAGGTGTTTTGGATTGCACCTCAACAGATGTTACACTTTGTGCAGATATTACATCAAATATTCATATTCCAAACAGCACATCTTATCCATAGATAGGCGTGGCCGTTAGTTTGTGGTAATATCAATATAAGTTGCACATATGGAAACAACATATTTTGTTTGGTGTGGCTTATGCCAATTCATCTTCTCCAGAATGGATAAGATACACCTTAATTCAGTTCTTTTAACATAGCATGTTAGAACAAAGAAACTTGGTAACGGTCCACCAAGATCAGATAAGGACCACAAAGGAATGTTGGAAGAGAAGGGGGGGTTGTTAATAAAGAAGACTCTCTAAAAGTTAGGACACATTGGTTACACTAATTTTCCAGATTCCTCTGGTATACCATGAGAACATATATACAATGGTAGCTATACCTATCTATTTATTTAAATTTATATGTGTTTAAGTGCAAAGGGGTAAAACAGGTGATACTCCGTGAACATGGTTATAAGGGTGGCACACAAAACACTAAGATTGTCTAAGGACACATACAACCATAACCTATCTGTATATTGAGACTAGTAGTCGTGAGTAAATAAATATACAGGGTATACAAAAGCCAAACTTAAATGAAACTTCCTTTAGGGTGTTCGTCTGTTGGGTGAGTGATATGTAAGGCAGAATGTATGGGGAGTGGGTTGTGTGCCAAGTCGAGGGACCCCTGTCCTTGAGGTCCACTCTGCTTGTCTGTAGGTCCCTAAATCTTTGGGCAATAAAAGTTGGAGTGCTGGCCTCCCTTCCCAGATAACAAAATCTTTCTGGCCCGGATGTGGCCCACATCACGCGTAATCATCTGGCCCACATACCGCATGGAATGATGGTGATTGAGCGGACCGCTCTCGGTTGCCGCATCAGGTTAACATCTGGGCCAGAGTTGGGCCTTATGTTAGCCACGAGTGGCCAGGCTCTGTCTGAAATCTGGCCATATTATGGCCCATTACCAGTGTCTGAACCTCACAGATGTTAACCTCGTAAGAGCTACTTTTCAACAGGAACTGTATACACTCCCTGATCAGGCTTCAAATGTGTTTAGAAACAACAAAAGTCCAATGTCTTCAAGGATTTTGAATTTGAGGAAAAAAACAAAAAACAAAAAAAAACAACATCCGTGGATGTCTGGTGCTGGGTGGGTACTGTCGTTTTGAGGTGGACACACCCTTTACATTTACAGCATTTAGCAGACACTTGTATCCAGAATAACTTCCATTTTCAATTTGGGGTTAAGGGTCTTGCAAATGAATCCAGCTTCACCCAGCCAACACATCCATGTGGGGCCCAGTCAATTTTATCCGCAGTTTCCATGGTGGCCCCACATGGGTTAGCCCACATGGGCTAATGATGAGCCCTTGATGGACTCAATATACACTGAAAAAAAGAACATGTTGGATTTACTTAATTCAATAGTGGACAGTGGTTGCACAGATGTTTTGCTTTGGTAGCAACTTGAACAATTGAGTTAAAGTATTAATCTTTATTAACTGTAATAGTGTTTAATTTACAACATAGGGTAAGTCAAGTCAATGAGTCTCCACCTCCAAACATCTGCCCCATTATAATATGTGCACAAGTCATGAGGATCAGAAGAGCCAGCCCAGATTTACCCACCATCATGAGAAAGACTCTGACCAAAAAGGACCTTACAGATTTTTCTTGTTTTGTTTTGAAGTTTTGTTATTTCAGTTCTGATTGTTCTTGGAGGTTACAAAGCTGTGGTCCTGGTGATTTTTTTTTTTTTCCTGATGTGTGGTTTTATCGTATATTGATGTTAAGTCAGAGGAAGAACTTTAGGAAAAGTAGTGGAATATGCGAGTGGTATATAGTTTAAAGGGATAGGTTAGTATTTGGTTCCTGGTCCTGCCCTTAGATGATTAACATACGCAGAAAGGTGTCAGGACATTTGTAATACCCTCTCTGTAGAGTTCCTGGAACCGCCTACTCCCCTGTAGACCAATGGTGCTGGGTATATATTTGCATAGCATGATACAGTACTGTCTTTGAGTGAATAGAGCAGGAGTGGCCAACCCGCGGCTCCCGAGCTGCATGCGGCTCTTTGCCTGGTTTCATGCGGCTCTTACGTTCATATCGAAGTTTGTGTTTGTGTTTTTTTTTTTTATGTGCGTGTTCGCTTTGCTTGAGTTCAATATGGTATTTATATCAAATGCGCATGTGCGTGAGATGAAAATACCACAAAGTTTCCCAGTAGGGGCAAGATCATTTAAATATACAATTTGTGTCAAGTTCGCTCTCAAAATGGCAGGGGAAAAATGCACAGCAAAATGAAAATATGAAGATGAACACAGGACATTTTTAACAGAGTGGGAGAGTTTATATTTTTTTGTTGAATGTAATGGCAAGCCATTCTGCCTTGTATGTCAGGCGTCATTAGCGCATTTCAAAGCTTCAAATCTTCAGCGCCACTTCAGCTCACTCCATGCTAACATTGACCAGGAATTTCCAAAAGGGACTGAACTTCGCAAGCACGAGTTCGTCACTTTGAACAGTCAGGCAGAAAAGCAGATACAGTTTTTCCAAAAATTTACGAAGTGCTCACTGCTCAGAGACCGTAACGCTCGCATCGTATCAACTGGCTTGGAACATTGCATGGGTTAAAAAGCCATACAATGAAGGGGAGTTTGTTAAAAAATGCTTCAGTGACGTTGTTGAAATCTTGTCTCCTGAAAACGACAAACTAAAACGCATGGTATCAGACGTACAACTGTCCCACCACACTGTTGAACACAGAATATCGGACATTAACACGGCTATTGAATCACAGTTACACTCTGACCTTCAAGCATGTGAGTATTTTAGTGTCACATTGGATGAGAGTTAAGCAACATGCATAGTAAAAGAAAAACGCTATTGTAAATTATAATATTTTTGTTTGTGGACTTGGTGGAACTGAGAGTTTGTGTGTGTGAGACAGTGCACACATTGTTGAAAATGACTGGCCTGTGGTGTTAGTACTGTAGGAGTCAATTTCTGTCATTATCATGTTGGTGTGTGACATTTACAATAAATCTGGCTAGGCAGAGGTGTGTGTGTGTGAGAGAGAGGAAGGGATGGGTGATGTTCATGTGTGCCCATGTGCATGATGTGGCTCTTTGCAGTAACACAGTAAAAAATGTGGCTCTTGGTCTCTGACTGGTTGGCCACCCCTGGAATAGTGTTTTTTTTTTTTAACCCACCACGATTGCAATGAATAGGGCAAGAGAATAAAAGCCACAGAAATGGCTCATGTGTGCTACCTCGTGACTAGGCTAAATGGTTTAACTAGAGAATGCATATTACTATGAAAAATCAGTTATTTTGTTTGTAGGCTCTCTAGAAAGGACGTTTGTATCTCTAGAATTGAGGTTTGCACATGGATAAGTACTACAACACTCAGACAAATTAGCATACACAGATAACCCAGAACAACTAATAACAAAATGTGGTAAAGACTAAATATCAGTTCCATACCATCTTCAACCGTGGTGGGTTTCTAAAAATGAAGCTTAATGAAGATCTGAATATTAAATGAGCAAAGTGATTAGATTTGTTCTTCTATCCCAAGCTGTGGTCTAAGCTTGTTCTGTCTCTGATGCAGCATTTCCTCAGGCTTCTTTGTTTAACCATGATAATCTAGCTGTGTATTAGACTAGCCTAGGTGTGCAATCTGTGTCTCACCCGTCACATTTTTTTACAGGACTAAACATGATTTTGTATTTGAATGATAAAATGCAGTAATCAGCATATTAGCTGTTCAGTCAATAAATGTTAATGTGTTTCCAAACTTTTGTTTCACTAAATGCTGTATGCTACCTGTCACTGCACTCCTTTCATGGACCTGTTGTCTAGCTCTTCACTGCCATGTAAACTGAAGCAAAGGATCATGTGAGTTGTAGGTTTGATTAGTAACATCATTCCTTATGTTGTGAAATTACAAGGAAAAAAAAGTTGCTAATTGAGCACATAGTGACTGATGCTGTTCAGAAATAATTTAAACACCGTAAATACAGAAAAAAAGGTATCGCTAGCAATGATAATTATATGATAACTATATGAACTGTCACTCGAAAAATATTGTGAAACAGGCTAAACAATCTGGTACCTAAATCTAAAACCCTGAGCCCCTTCAGTTTCTATCAGCATGACGCCTCTGCCTGCAGGTGCTGTGCTCCCCCCCCCCCCCCCAAAAAAAAACACGCATTTAGGTAAGATGGGGTCTAAAAATGGCCCGTTGTGTGTGAGTGGATGTGCCCTGTGATGGACTGGCAGCCCACCAGGCTGTACCCTGCTCTGTGCTTTTTAGGGATAGTCTCACCCTGGAACTGTACTTGAGAAGTGGTTATGGATGGATGGATGGATGGATGGATATGTTATTTTTCTGTTTTGGCTGCTGGGATTTCAGAAATGTACAACATGGATGATAAAATAAATTTTTCACAATTAGTATGTTTTTAGGAACATATGATAAAATGTTCAACTCAAACATTTAGGGATATACTTTTCATACCACAATGTTCAATAAGGAATTCAAACCCAGAACCCGCAGGTGACAGCTCCGTGCAGGACCAGTGAACGCATGTGTGTTTGTACTCTGTCTGACATGAATTTCATGGTGACTGACTCTATTCTTACATTATTTTAGCTGCTGCCAGTGTTTTTCTGGCAAAATATTATTCTGATTCAACTTTGAAAGGACAACTTGGAACATTTGTCACTTTATTAATGTTTCCAGTCATCATGGTTTTATTCCCAGGTAAGTTAATTAGTAGAGTAGTATTAGGTATTGGGATATTTATTTTATACACTGTAATGAATTAAACACAGAAACGTTAAACTTGAGCATTTGAATGACACTAATACTTAAATGTGATTTCCATAATTAATTTCAGCACAATTAGAGTACAATGATGCAATACCCAGCTGAAGCAAACTTGTTTAACCTTTCATAAGCCATTTAAATCTGCTTTGTAAACTGTTATCGGATACACTTTAAATGTCCAATATGGAATTCAAACTCAGAACCCCTAGGTGACAGTGCTGTGCAGGGATTTAGACATAAGATCATTGAACATATCTTTTTTTTCACTCTGACATGAATTTCATGCTGACTAACTCTATTCTTCCCTTATTTCAGTTGGTCTCGGTGTGTTTCGGATAATACGCTCCCGAAGGATGGGAGAAACAGTACGACTTAGAGACATTCTTGAAATCATGGCTTATTTCATGCGTGAGTAAATTTATGTGGATTTATTAGTTCACATTAACATTTATGTCCATTGGCATATTAAGATTTCTGGCCAGAATGAGGTTTAGAGCTGTTTTATTTTCCGTGGCACACAGGCCCAGTGAGTAGCACTGCTGCTTCTTAACTACAAGGCTGGGGCTTTGAGTCCCACCTCTGCATTTTGTGTGGAGTTTGCAGGTTATGGTGTTTGACAGATTACACTTGTACTCAGGGGCGCTGTAAAGGGGGGGTAAACGATGACGATTCTCGGGGCCCATGACTGAGAGGGGGCCCAGAGAAAAAAGTCTCAGCTGTGTTGGGGGCCCTGTCAAGATTCTTTTCATGGGGTCCAAAATCCTTAGCAGCGCCCCTGCTTGTACCCTGTGCACCTCACATTTTACCCAGTGGGATGTTATTGTGTGGACCTGATGTAGGGTGACATGTAGGGTGTACGGGCTGGGGGTGCGCCTGACAACCACACAGGGCAGCAGGATCCCCCCCCCCCAGTTGATGTGCCGATGTGCCAGCCCTCATGGGGTTCCAAGAGACCCACTGACTCGTGAGAGCATTAGACTCCTTGGCCTGTCTTTTGACCCCCGCTGCCCTCAGATCATGGGCCTTACTGTGCATGACCTCACAGTGCAGTCGGGTCCTGGGGACGGCAGGATTTATCTTAGCGGGAAGAAAAGCCCAAGGATACTTTGTTATTTAATATCATGTTATATCTGTATAGACAGATGAGAGAATGAGGATGTCTGATTTGTTCTGTTTGCCCTTACAGATCGTCCAATACTATTTAACATGCTGATCCTTGTTATTTATTTCGAACTCTTGTCCTGGATTAACAACATTTTTAAATTGGGTGAGTTTCCCTGCATTGTCATACTTATTATGTGTGTAAATGGAGGTGGGTGGTTCTAATACATTTAATAACTTCTGTTGTGTGGAGGCTCAGTGTGTCACGACCGGGTGTAAGGGGGGGCAGAAAAGGAGGCAGAGATCCAGAGGCGAGGAAGGATGAGAACAGGGTTTAATAAGGGTAAAATCAGGGTATGGGACAGGAACAGCAGGGATAGGGCAACTGGGACACAGCAGAACCAGGTGCAAATACAGAGAGCAAGGACTAGCACAGGTAGGGAATAGGGGTGTAATGGTACAGCTTTCCCATGGTTCGGTATATGTCACGGTTTTTGGACCACAGTAATGGTATGGTTTTGGTATCTTAATATTTAAGAAGAAAATAAAAACATCCATCCATCCATCCATCATCTCCCGCTTAATCTGAGGTTGGGTCGCAGGGGCAGCAGTCTCAGCAGGGAAACCCAGATTTCCCTCTCCCCGGCCACGTCATCTAGCTCCTCTGGGGGAATCTCGAGGTGTTCCCAGGCCAACCGAGAGACATAGTCCCTCCAGTGTGTCCTGGGTCTTCCCCGGGGCCTCCTCCCAGTGGGACATGCCCGGAACACCTCACCAGGGAGGCGTCCAGGAGGCATCAGATGCCTGAGCCACCTCATCTAGCTCCTCTCAATGTGGAGGCGCAGCGGCTCTATTCTGAGTTCCTCCCGAATGACCGAGCTCCTCACCCTATCTCTAAGGGAGAGCCCAGTCACCCTGCAGAGGAAACTCATTTCGGCCGCTTGCACTCGCGATCTCGTTCTTTTGGTCACTACCCACAGCTCGTGATCATAGGTGAGGGAAGGAAAGTAGATCGACTGGTAAATTGAGAGCTTTGCCTGTTGGCTCAGCTCCTTCTTCACCATTACAGACCGATGCAGCGCCTGCATCACTGCGGACGCCGCACTGATCCGCCTATCGATCTCCCGCTCCATCGTCCCCTCACTCGTGAACAAGACCCCAAGATACTTAAACTCCTCCACTTGGATGAGGACCCCATCCTCGACCCGGAGAGAGCATTCTACCCATTTCTGGCTGAGGACCATGGTCTTGGATTTGGAGGTGCTGATTCTCATTCCAGCCGCTTCACACTCAGCTTTGAACTGTCCAAGTGAGAGCCGAAGATCACGGTCCAATGAGGCCAACAGAACCACATCATCTGCAAAAAGCAGAGACCTAATCCTGAGGTCACCAAACTAGACACCCTCAACGCCCTGGCTGCGCCTAGAAATTCTGTCCATAAAAACTATGAACAGAATCGGTGACAAAGGGCAGCCCTGACAGAGTCCAACCCTCACTGGAAATGAGTCCGACTTATTGCTGCCCATGCGGACCAGGCTCTGGCACCGGTCATACAGGGACTGAACAGCCCTTAAAAGGAAGCCCGGTACCCAATACTTCCAGAGCATCCCCCACAGGACTCCCCGAGGGACATGGTCGAATGCCTTCTCCAAGTTCACAAAACACATGTAGACTGGTTGGACAAACTCCTATGAACCCTCCAGAACCCTGCGGAGAGTATAGAGCTGGTCCACTGTTCCACGGCCAGGGCGAAAACCACACTGCTCCTCCTGAATCCGAGGTTCGACAATCCGATGGACCCTCCTTTCCAGAACCCCCGAATAGACCTTACCTGGGAGGCTGAGGAGTGTGATCCCCCTATAGTTGGAGCACACCCTCCGGTCCCCCTTCTTAAAGAGGGGGACCACCACCCCGGTCTGCCAGTCCAGAGGCACTGCCCCCAATGTCCACGCGATGCAGCAGATGCGTGTCAACCAGGACAGCCCCACAGCATCCAGAGCCTTAAGGAACTCCGGGTGGATCTCATTCACCCCCGGGGCCCGGCCACTGAGGAGCTTTTTAACCACCCTGGCCACCTCAGCCCCAGTGATGGGCAACACCCCCCAGCACCCTCGGGATCTGTGCCCTCAGATGTCTCGAAGGCAGTGTGCGTAGATGTATCTGAGGCAGGGTTGAGGAGGTCCTCAAAGTATTCCTTCCACCTCCGGGTGATGTCCCCAGGTGAGGTCAACAGCACCCCCTCCCCACTATAAATAGTAGGAACCAGGAGCTGCTTCCCCCTCCTGATGGTTTGCCAGAAACTTTTTGAGGCCGACCAAAAGTCACTTTCCATGGCCTCACCGAACTCCTCCCACGTCCGGGTTTTTGCTTCTGCGAC
Organism: Paramormyrops kingsleyae; assembly: GCF_048594095.1. Lineage (NCBI taxonomy): Eukaryota > Metazoa > Chordata > Actinopteri > Osteoglossiformes > Mormyridae > Paramormyrops > Paramormyrops kingsleyae. The sequence goes on along the minus strand of NC_132808.1, from coordinate 938,184 downwards.
TGCCCGAGCCGCGTTCCGCCTGGCCTGCCGGTACCCGTCAGCTGCCTCCGGAGACCCGGTAAGCCTCCTTCTTCAGCTTGACGGCCCCCCTCACCTCTGGTGTCCACCATCGGGTACGGGGGTTACCGCCACGACTTGCACCGACCACCCCGCAACCACAGCTCCGTATGGCCACTTCCACAATGGAGGTCCGGAACAGTGTCCATTCAGACTCAATGTCCCCAACCTCCCCCGGTATGCAGTGTGAGTGTAAGCTCCGGCGAACAGGAGCCTCTGCCAGACGTTCCCAGCAGACCCTCACTATGCGCTTGGGCCTACCAGGTCTGACCGGCTTCCTCCCCCGCCACCTGAGCCAACTCATCACCAGGTGGTGATCAGTTGACAGCTCTGCCCCTCTCTTTACCCGAGTGTCAAGCCAGTTTTGTCACCCAGGGATCGGACCGCCAGGGCCTCCCTTGGCCGCCACCCGATCCACAAAGCACCGAACCCCTGACATTCCCCCTGCGGGCCCACCTGGAGACAGTCCCGCGTGCATCTTTCGGGCTATGCCCGGCCGGGCCCCATGGGCCAAGGCCCAGCCACCAGGCGCTCGCCAACAGGCCCCTCCCCCAGGCCTGGCTCCAGGGTGGGGCCCCGGTGACCCTAGTCCAGGCGAGGGAAACGGGACTTCGTTTTAATACTTTATCATAGGGCTCTTTTGGATTGCTCTTTGTCTGGCCCCTCCCCTGGGACCTTTTTGCCTTGGGAGACCCTACCAGGGGCTATTGCCCCCGACAATATAGCCCCCAGGGTCACTGAGGCATGCAAACCCCTCCACCACAATAAGGTGGCAATCCAACTTCTATAATCCTTTCCCAACTTCTATAATTCTCCTTCTTAGATCATCACTGAGTTCCTTGGACTTTACAATTGTTCTGAGTATTTGTCAATCCAATGAGTGCTGACAAAGAAATCCTTTTTATGCTGTCAAAGAGAAACTACCAGCTACAGTCAATCATGATCACTAACGGTCTTAGCCTTGTGAAGTTAAAACACATTCTAGAACCTTCAGCACCATTTATTAAAAGATTTAGGTGAATGTATGTATATATTTGAGCCTGTTTTGTATAATTTTGACCCAAGCATTGTTTCTTATTGACAGTCTACTGAATTTTCATATAAGTTTATATGACAATAAGTTGAAATATCGGTGATATCGCCCAGTCCTATGCTAAGTGGGTCTGACCCACCTCCGCTTTCGCTCAGGCAAAACTGCCCTCAATTTCCAGGAGATATTGCCACACTCAAAGTCAAGTGGCTCAGGGGGAGGGGAGGGGGGTATGGAAGAAGGGATAGTCTTTCTTCATATCTCACATTGATGAGTCTGGCAGGGGGCGGACAGGCTGGGCCACCACCCCCTGCAGCACCAGCACCAGGTCAGTGTCCGCTCCTGTCCCTGCCTCTAGTCTGACACTGTGACAGCCTGCAGGTCAGGGCAGGTGAGCGCCTCTCCCTGGCACGCTGATGCACAGCCCCCCCCCCCCCCACCCCCAGGAGCAGCTCCTAGTCCCAGACGTCCCTCCGTTCACGGTATAGGCTCCCAACTGCAGCACAAAAGCGGCACCAAAGAGCATCTACCCTGGAGTGTCGGGCGCCAGCTCTGTGCATGGCTGGAAAGTTGTACTCAGCCACCTGGCCACCTGCCCCTCTGGTTCCCTGAAGGCCCAGGGGTCTGCCCTGACAGTGAAAGGCAGGCCACATGGGCAGGACTTCCAGTGCCTGATGTAAAGCAACACTGCTAGCAGCTCCCTACAAGGGGCACTGTAGTGCCGCGCCACCTTGTTGTCATGGCTATAGTGCATGACCCTCCTTTCTACATCCGGCTTCCCCGAGGAGAGCACCCCCTCAGCGCCTAACCCATTGGCATCAGTCTCTAAGGTAAAGGGGAGGGACAAGTCAGTGGGGGCAGCACCAGGGCCTCACTCAGGGCCTTTTGCAGACTACAGAAGGCCTCCTGGTACTGCAGTGACCAGACAAACTCCCTGTCCCTGTGCAGCAGATGGAACAGAGGGGCAGCCATGCAAGCAGAACCCCCCAGGAACCTCCTGTAATAGGAGGTCAGGCCCAGGGATCTGGAGCTGCTTCTGGGTGTTGGGAGTGGAAAGGCTCACTCTGGACTGGCAGCTTCACAGGGGGCTGTGACAGATATTGAGGGCAGTCAGTCTGAATTCCAGTTGAAATGACTGGCTGAGCGCAGGGTGTGTTGGGGGGAGTGACCACAGAGGGCAGCATGATGGCAGGCCCTCCCCGGAAGCTTAGAGTCTTGCACTCTAGGTCTGGCCAGCAGCCGGTAGTCTAACCCAAGGATGCAGGGTTCCTGTATTGCTGCTACCCATGCTGGATGACGTATTGTCCTGCTTCCAACAACCACGGACAGCATCCCCCTCCCTCTCATGTGGGTCACCTCACCAGTCACCATGTGCACCTGCACAGAGGTCGCCTCTAGCTGGTTCCAGGTGGCCCCACATCAGGCCACACCAGCGTCACAGTGGCCCCTGTGTCCACTTTGGCGGAGCAGGGGACTCGCGCTACTGTGATGGGGACATGGCAAATGTGCCAAGCACAGGTATGACCCACCATTGCTACCGGGGGGAGTCATCATAAGCTTCTGGGGGGAACGGGGTCAGACTCCCCCATCTATGTTGCTGGGCCCCTCCGGCAGCAGGTGGTGATGGGGCAAGTGTCCTAGGGGTGCTTATAGTCCCCTCTATACAGACCCTGCACTGTTACCCTGCACTTGGCCCTGTGTGGGGCTTTCCCTGAGGAGGTGTTCAGGCTGGCCACACCCCCAGGAAACTCTGGGCCCCAACACGGTGGGCGTCTCCTCTGGAGCCACGTGGCCCGTAACAGCTCAGCCACTTCAGTCCCCCACGTGGGCCTCCTCAGCTCTGAGCAGTCACCGCAGGCAGCCCGTGCAGCAGGTGTATACTCTCTGGGGGGGCAAGGCCGACTCGCTCCACATGATATCTCTCTGCACTGCCAGCCCCAGAGCTGCCTGCAGGGGGCACAATTCCTCCGGCTGAACCTGGACCAGCTGCTTAGGGGAGAGAGCCTTGATGGCTCGCTTTGTACGGCAGGGGGCATGTGTGCATAAGCCCAACACACCAGGTCCTTTTCGTTATTAGCTGATGTCCGAAGAGGCTTCGGCAGCTGTCTGCAGCACAATTCAAGAGGTCTGGTTGAACACACTACCCAATCTGGCTCTTGGGAGTCCCTACTAGTGCAGCATACCTGTTTTTGTCCCCAGGGCTGAGCAGTGGGAGGCAGGACAGCGTCATCCTGGCACAAAGCCAGCTGCAGGGCCTTTTCCTCCAGTGACTACCCTCCCGCTTCCCACATGTGCTGTCAGCTCAAACTGATCTTGGGACACTTCCCAGTCTGACCTTCCTGAGCACTTGGGGGTTTTTACGAGGCAACGTGACCGAGCAGATATGGGGCTGAACTAGGGCGGGTGGCAGTAGGTGGAGTTAAACCGGTTTTCTAGGGCATCCTGACCATGTCCTCCCCAGGCAGAGCAGGGTTTGATGCCCTGTGTGTTGTGACACGTTATTCCCGTGACCATCATTGAAATTATCTGCCATTTTTGCCACAGTCATCCCTCTGTTGGTTTGTCCCAGATGGGATCACCTTCGTTCACATCTCACATCGATGAATTTTGTCCACCCAACATCCTGTCAGCAGATCGTGGTTTTTCCCTCCTCAGACTCTCTCAGTAGGTTCTCACCATGGCTGGCTGTCAGCTCCCCACAAGCCTTGCTGTATCAGCGATGCTCTGCCCCTGTCGTCTGGCCATAATGATTTGGTCCTTGTCAAAGTCACTCAGATCTTTACTCCTGCCCATTTATTCAGCATTCAGCATGTCGACTGCGAGTATCAAATATTGTCTAATATATCCCAGACCTTGACATGCGCTATTTTCACCAGATTGACAATGTTATTTGCATCACGAGGGGTAGTCATATTTTTTTGGCTCATTAGTGTATTACAGTTTTTCTCGATTGCTAAAACACATTTCTTTAAATTAGGCCTCAATTTCCCAAAACTCTAAACACAAATCCTTAACTGCTCACTCAACTACTGAAACTTCCACTGTTCAGGTCAAAAACAAACTCTCCACTCAAAACCATGTAGTCCTACATCTAAACCAAACTCTGCCTTCAGTAATTACACAAAAAGCATCAAATGCATATACACTACAAAATAGGAATTACACACTAGTGAGATCAGTTCAAAACAATACCTCCAAAAACTGCAATGAATAATGGCATATTTTGGAATAATTGTTGTCCCCAGAACAAACTCTCTACATGACACACACACACACAATATAAAGACACAACACCTATACATTTTCATAATTTTTTAATTCTTGGATGTACTGTAGTCAAAAGCCGAAACTGAGTGAAAAAGTAAATCAGCAGTAAAAACATGCAATGGATAAAGAATGCAGTGCATGGAATTACCAATATCAGATATCAATAGGTCATTGAAAACATTACTGTAACAAAAAAAAACCAAAAACAAACACATTCATCTTCAATCAGCATCCCTTCTCTCGTCTGGGTCATGCCATAAAGTCTCATCAACATCGCAGGCTATATCAGCCCTAGCCAGGCAGCGGGGGAAGAAACCCCTTGCATGTCTAATCCACCCCTGGCAAGCCTCAGCTGTAATGTCAGAACAGGCCTCCTCCATAGCCTGGAGGAGGTGAATACGGATGTAGGGGTCTCGGTCATAGACCTTCCACCGCCATGCCGAGAAAAACTCTTCTATGGGGTTTAGGAAGGGAGAATATGCTGCCAAAAAGATGTTGCTGAATCTCGGGTTATTTGTGAACCAGTCACGAACTACAGCAGTCCTGTGGAAACTGACATTGTCCCAAATGACACAGTAGCATGGCTGCTGTGGCTCCATCTGGTCTAGTTGGTATAAATGATCTCTCAGAGAATTGAGGAAAGCCAGCAGATGCATGGTGTTGTATGGACCAAGGGTGGCATGGTGGTGGAGGACCCCTCTGTGGCTGATGGCGGCACACATGGTAACATTTCCTCCTCGCTGGCCAGGGACATTCACAATGGCCCGGTGGCCAATTATGTTCCTCCCCCTTCTCCTCCTTTTGGTAAGATTAAATCCCGCTTCATCAACAAAGATACAGTAAGTTCATGAGGAGTCTCTCTGGCATCTATGTCAAATATTCTCTACAAAAGAAATGAAATGGTTCAATAAAATTGCTGTAGTGCACAATATGGCCTATACTACAGTATATACACAGCTGTAATGCATATACTCAAATATGGTATGAAAAACCATACTTGCACATATTCCATGCGTTCGTCTTTGACTCTATCAGAGTTCCTTTCGAAAGGATCACGATAGGCCTGTTTCATCCTATGGCTATGACCATATTGACGATGGCCGTCTCTTGCTCTTGTGAGAATAGCCGTCTTCTGCCTCCGTTAGGTAGTCGCCTTTCAGTTCTGCAATACAGTAATAGAATTACTGATGGGATTACAGTAAACCATCCATTTTACAAAATAGGAGCACACAGTAACGCCTGTATGTGATATGGTACAGTAATACAATGCATTTCAGAGCGCATACAATAGAGCAAACAGCTACAGTACATGTATATACTGTTAGAGCGCAGAATACTGCACTCCAATGTTATACTAGACAGCAGTATGTAAATTACCTACCTATTTTCCTCTCTGACGGTCCGTATTATAGAGGCTACTGTGAAGCGGTTCACATTCGGCTGCACTCTTTGCCCGGCTTCCCTCATGGACAACCCATGGATAAGAACATGGTGAACTAGAGTTGCACGAATCTGATCAGAAACCACTTGTCCTTGCCCTTCCTCTTCCATCTCCTCTCCTGTGTCCCCTTCCTCTACCTTCAGGTCTTTGTAGATCCATTGTTCCAATACAAGTGAACTGACACATGGCCCTTTTATCTAACAAGTGAAGGTTCTGATTGGTGTGTGAACAATTCTGATCGGCTGTGTTTTCCTCTGGATTATTGTGTGCTAATTGGGTTCAAGCTGTGCTGACTTGAGTGAACAATATTGACTGAAGTGCTTTGTAAATGAGCACATGGTTTAGGCAATGAGAATTGAAGAGATTTGTGTGTAGAGTTTTGCTCTAACAGTTCAACAAATTGGAATCATGTGTCAAAACAGGGGAATAGTGTCAACAGTTTAGGGAAATGGGTGTGTTTTTTGGTAGGTGGAGTAATGGTTTTGGAAATTTAGCTCATAATCCTGGTAAAAATGTGTAAGCAATTGAGAAAAACTGTAATATAACATAATATTTATTCATTTTTTTACAGTTTTTCTGAATTGCTAAAACACATTTTCTAAAATCTCATCTTTTTGTCTCAAAACATAAGAACATAAGAAATTTACAAACGAGAGGAGGCCATTCGGCCCATCAAGCTCGTTTGGGGAGAACTTAACTAATAGCTCAGAGTTGTTAAAATCTTATCTAGCTCTGATTTAAAGGAACCCAGGGTTTTAGCTTCCACTACACTAGCAGGAAGACTATTCCATACTCTAACTACACGCTGTGTAAAGAAGTGCTTCTTCAAATTTGTTTTAAAATGTTCTCCCGCTAATTTCCACTTATGGCCACGAGTTCTAGTATTTAGACTAATATTGAAATAGTCATTTGGCTGAACAGCATCCAGACCCGTTAGAATCTTATAGACCTGAATCATATCCCCCCTTAGTCTCCTTTGCTCAAGGCTAAACAGATTCAGTTCCGCTAACCTCTCCTCATAAGACATTCCTCTAAGACCAGGAATCATTCTCGTAGCTCTTCGTTGCACCTTTTCCAAGGCAGCAATGTCCTTCTTGAGGTATGGTGACCAAACTTGCACACAGTATTCTAGGTGGGGT